>NC_091826.1:57181807-57481807 GCF_038994185.2 Dermacentor albipictus | reverse complement strand
AACGAGAGATTCAAGGCAAAGGAACCAGTTTTGCTGGCCAATGTTAAAAGTAGTGGCACATGCCAGAAGTTCTGATGTTGAACCTTGTTTTTCTAAGCCTTACTTGTTTCCTTATCTTCTGGGCTATTTCTTTATCATTTCACAGCAAACTTAATTCACCAAACTGCTAGAATTCTTACAAGAAGACAATGTAATAATGAAATTATAATGATTTTTACTCTCAATGGTAATTAAACATACCTGTTTATTGATTGTAAACACACAGAGAACTGAATTACGGAGCCAGAGGAAACTTTCCAGCATAGCGAGAGCATAGAACAAACAGGAGAGAGTCGCGGCTACAGTGAGTGATCACCTGCAAGGACCACTATGCACCACTCTAGTTGTCCATGATCCCACGCAATACTCCAGACATGCATTATACAACATCATAGCTGCCCTCATGTAAAAATGAACAGATAAACGGTGTGGGAACTGTAACAACACGCAGTTAAGAATGACCTGTAGGACTGTAACTAAGACTTACGTGACAAAGACTTACGTGGTCTTGTCGTTCTTGCAAGCACCATCTTGAAGTACTATTACACGGTGAAAGCAGCCGGCAGAATGGAAAAAAGCGGCATCACGGAGGCAGTGTCAGCATCCGTGTCATCCCACTTCTTTGTCTTCTCCTTTTGCTTCACTGCTTTAGGATATTGCCCACGCACTGCGGTGGACATGTAGCAATAGCATTCTGCTGCAACCGCCATCTCCTGCAACTGCAATAGCAATCCTGCAATAGCAATCTCCTGCAACCGCAGCTGCATTACAATAGGGGCAGTGAGCGAAAGCATTCATGTACTTAGGTTTAGGTGTGTGCTAAAGACTTCCCCATGGTGAAAATTAATCCAGAGCCCTGTGCTCTGGTGCTCCTCATAGCCTGTGTGTTGCTTGTAATGTTAAGCCTAATCAATCAGTGAATCAATTAATCAGTCGCCCGTGTTCTTCTTGCAGAGTTCTGCTGTGGGTCAGCGTACTGCTTCTGCCGCTGGTCGGCAGTTGCTGGACGCTTGCTCTGCTGTCGGTCAGCGACGAGCCACCAGAACTGCGCCTCGCTTTTCCAACAGTTTGTCTCATCACTGGCATCTACATCTTCCTCGGCTACTGCATTCTGAACAGAAGGGTTTGTGTGCAGTTCCTTGCAGCCTCGTCGCAGCCTCGTCGCAGCCCACGTGTCTCACATTGTGACAGCCCCCTTGGTTATGCAGTCACATGCAATTTTTGCCAGTGCTGAACAGTAATGGTATACTTGCCACCACCTTAATTACATAGTCTGTGTGGAATGAACCCAAAACTCCCTTACACAACCTCCACAATTACTCTGGTGACTAATGGGCTTCTAGGATTACAGAAGGAAATACAGAAAAAAACACACAATTCTCTTATGTGATAAGCGATACTATAATGGTTATGAAATGCTGCAGCAAGAAGTAGATGCTTCATGCAATTAGTGATAAGACATAAACCACTCACAAGTGTTTGTGGCAGTAACTGCAGAATTTGCACATAGTTTTCTAGCAGCTTAGTTGTCAAATTATTTTAAAAGGTTGCTATATTAGTGTTGTCACCAATGCGACAACACTGACAGTGTAAATAACTGCCTCGTTGGTTTTTCTTCTGTTTTGTTTTGTTTGTTTAGGTTCGTCAACATCTGTGCTATGTTTGGGCTAGGATGAGGGGCAAGAAAATTCCTTACGACGAGAGTCTCAGTGGAACCAGGGCTTCCATGATTTCGGTTCGTATTGAGTTAGTACAGTACTGTCATGTTGATGTATAGTAAGTCAGTGTCTCTATAACCCCATTGCACTAACACAAATATATATTAGTTTGGTGTGATTATTAGAACGAATAGGTATTTAGCATATGTATTTCACTGCAGAGTGTGAGAAACCAAATTGTGTATTTTATAATTGACTCTTAAGGAATTCAGTACATTGTGCAGTGCACAGATAGCTTTGTTCCTCTTATGTTTACTCATTATCAAGGCTGAGTTAGTGTGTGCAGGGTGTCTACCAACCGGAAAAACCGGGAATTCTCAGGGAATTTGAACAGTCTGGAAAAACTCGGGGAAAACTCAGGGAATTTGTGCTTCTATCAGGGAAAATTAGCTGTAACTTTATTGAAAGGGAACGAAAGTCGTGTTAATGCTGGCTCCAGTAACAGAGGAATCGCAACGAATCGTCATTGACGCCGTGTCATCGGCACGATGTATTGCCAGAGTAGTTAACGACCGATTTTCTAGACGCCCGATTTTTCGGACATGCCCGATAATTTGCACGGTTTTACGGCACCACCACGTACTGCATATAGTCAATGTATATTGCCCTGACTGCAGGTCTGAAATGGCATTAATCAAAGCCGCCACCGCCGCTATTTTGATTATCCCGCCGCCTCGAACCGGCACTCTAGCAGGCAGATCCGCTGGCAGCCGTAACCACCACCGCGGCAACGTTAGGCCTAGCTGCTTCTATGTTCGCTATTAAGCTTCTTGCCGTGCGGTGCCGTGTTTTTCATTGAAAGAATTCGCCGCTATCACCAATGGCACCGACTCCGCCTTTGTAATCCTCGCGATTTGCTTTGAAGCTCGCAGAGCACAGCGCGTTGCGTAATGCCAGTCTCCGAAAGTTAGCTTCGCCTCAGTACATTAGTGTTAGGCGGTGAAGCATAACAAGCGTGGGAAGGGGGCAATTGTGACGGGACACAGTATGTATTCCTTAATTACACATGCGTGCACCCCGTCTCCTGTCACAGTACAAGCCCTGATATGCCTAATAGGCGTACTGGCAGGCCTTCAGAGCTTTTTCAGACGTGCCTGTGGTAATTTTAGCCCTTAAAGGCAGTTAAAGACATGCATAAATTTTTTTCAGACTGCCCGTTTTTTTTTTCAATTTTTTTTGCGGCCCCTCGGAAGTCCGAAAAATCAAATGTTGACTGTACAATTGACCAAGAGGATGCTTCAGATGATCCATGTGGTGAAAGCGTGGTAGAAGGAGGATGAGAACAGAAAGGACCGACACACTGAGGAATTAACGGGAAAGGAAGGGTGCCGCCGCCTTTTTGAAGGAGCTTGAGCTAAAAAAACTAAGTGTTGGCTGATGCTGAGACACAGGTGTCCCTCGTCCAAACCAAAATAAATTGTTTAAGCCGTGAAACCCAACACTGAGATGTTGTGTACGGGCTGAGAGTATGTCAAAACAGTTTAGGTTGACTTCCCAGCTGCTGAGAGAGAACCTTAGTTGTGAAAAAGTTCAGGACCTCATACAGATGAGCTTGCTATCAGTTGATAGAAATAGCTGATATTCAAAAATATTTACTTATGTATGCACCTCCTTTTCATTCGTATTTGAAAACGTTCGACTCAATTTGGAATGGGCTTTACCATTTCTTTCGCTGTGCATTTTACTAACACCTTCCTTCTGTTTTCTTTTTAAATAAAATAGATATTACTCCTTACTATTCAAACTGGATTAAGTCATTTTTTTGTTTTAGCATGCTTACTAGAGAGTGACAGCATCGGGCAACGTGGTGTCAGCCTGTCTTGACATAAAACAAAGTTCTGGCTCATTCAGGGAATTTTGCAAAGGTGCTCAGGGAAAACCTGGAAAACTCAGGGAATTTGGAAATGTCAACTTGGTAGACACCCTGGTGTGAAGCGCAGCATGCTCATGTGATATCCATGTGCTAAATAGGCTGGTGATTTTTTCTCTGCTCTGTCACTTCCCAGAGGTCGGCGCTAGCGTACCACAACTCATCCTTTGACATACTTCACCGCAATGTTGGAATATCAACTTCGTCGACGACGAGCCGCTCCACAGCTAAGACATCGAGCAGCCCCTGGAATAGCAATGGAAGGGTTCATCATCGCAGAAGCCATGTGCACAATGGTAGGAAGACTACGGCCTTTCTGTCTATATAGTCGATGTCAAATCAAGCATGCAAGATATACTTCTGCATTCCTGCTCCTCCGTGCTTAAGAAAAAAGGGGGGGGGGGGGAGGGGGGACTTGCAGATGCCACACATTGTGGCAATCGATGTGTGCGAAGAACTCAGCCGTGCATGCAGGCAATTGCCTCTCCTCGTCGCCACAAACGACGGAAAAGACATGTATGGTTAGACCTTGATATAACCAGGTCGGGAAAATCAGCAATTTACTTCTTAATTGCATAATTTTGTTGTATTGAAATTCAACCTTTTGTGCACATAAGCACAGTCACCGCCGGATGTTTCTTACACGGAAGCAGCCACGAAATTTTCTGAATTATCGGGCAATCATAAAACCAAGTTTCAGTGACGAAGAGAATTTAATTTTGTTGAATTTGATAGTTGATGACCAAAGACATGGATTCATGTTATGTTAACAATATCTTCACATTGATGGCACGATGCGAAGCCTGTGATGCATTTGTGTTCACTCTGCCACTGCAGCTTGATAGTGTCGCCTGCAGCGGGATGACACTATCATCAAGAGCGCAGGCAGAAAGGAGCAAATGCTTCATCTGCCTCTCACTTCAACTTGTCCCCGAAACTCGAGATTACGCGATATCCAGCACTAAACACGCAGGAAGGAGGCGCACATATGAAGCCACAGTTATCTCGGCTTGCCCAGCCTTTACGTCTGCAGCAAATTACCTTAAAGGTAGGGCACCTGGGTCGCATATGCGCTCACCCGCGCTAACAGCCAGAGAAGGAGATGCGTGCTCACATGTCCCCCACTCCCCTCCCCCATCACGCGCTTGCCCCCTCCTCTCCTTCCCTTCCCTTGCTGGTGCATCAAGCCACTATCCTTCTCGGCTCATCCTTGCCCACTTTTCCTGGCATCCACAATACACGGCATGCAGGGCTTGATAGAGTCTTATCGCACTTGGACTTTATATGGAGCATGATGGCGAGGAAGTCTTGCTCCTATGCTGCTATACTTCAGCAGCCACTCTCTGTAGCACGGCGCATGATTTGAGAGGTGCGTTCACAAGTAGCTGCATGTAATTCCATCTGTGTCAGCGGGAGTTTTCATTTATTGCCACACTATTCATGCGTGGCGGCAGTGAAATTTTGTTATATTGAAATTGTGTATTGACACACTGCCTTATATATTGAAGCTCAAGATACATGGTGTTCTGTGAACAAGAAGTTATAAAATGTTGAATACTTCATTATATCAAGAATTTTGTTATGTTGATGTTTGTTACAATCAGGTTTAACTGTGTAGCGAGAGTCTCACTACAAATGAATGGCATCATCACTTGTGTCATCCAGTTGGCACCGTGGCTTCCCCTTTAGGTGCTCCCCTCACCCTGCGACAACATCACTTGTGGCAATCAGTCAGTACAAGGACCACTACCTCTCTTTCCTCCTCTCAACCCTGAACCTATCTTCCCCTTCCTCTATACATATCAACCACCACTGACCACATCACCTAAAAGGCTGTCAGAAGCCACAAAGAAGCTTTTAAAAAATTTTCTTATCAGGTAGGAGACACCATCATGCTTCAGTAATAAACAAACACGCACACCATGGTAAGGCATGCATGGCCATAAATGGCAGGAAGTAGGGTTGCCGACCGTCTTGAATTTAGCGAGACAGTCGCGATTGTTTTGTAAATGTCCTGTGTCGACCCAGTCGAGATGGCCACATGTCAGAACTTTTGCTGTTGCTTTTTTTTCTACTGAATATCCATAAATGCACGCGATTTCATTTTTATAATGCCTGACAACTCGTTTGCACATCCTTCTTTTTTGTGTTCTGTTGCATTGTCTACACGCATAAACATAAATGCAGTTTCGTTTTTGTCACGGTTCTAGGTTTGTTGCAGGGTTTAACCATTCACAGTACCTCTATTCTTATTGATAGCTGTGTTAGGCAACTATAAGGCACTTCTCATGTTGTGAATCACTACACAGTCGTAATGTACAAAATTTGTTCTGCTTTGTTGCACATACCGACTGGCATCTCTTGGAACTGAGATGGGAGGGAAAAGGGGGAGAGAGGAGAGGTAAGCAACAGCCGACCCTGGCTGTTCCCTTACGTCTCCTCCCTTCCCCTCCTCCCGACTTCATCCACTCGAGAGTTGGCAACCCTAGCAGGAAGGGTAGTGTGAGGCAAGGAGACACTGAGAATAAAAATAACCGAACACAGATGCGTGCACAAAGTGAGAGCTGTTGCAGTTGTGAGCAGAGCCGGCAAAGAAATGCGTACTGGAATGTGTCTCAGTGACACCAACAACAGTGTGTGTGCTTAGAAGCCAGTATTTTACATACACACCAATACACGTGGCAGAGACATGCTGCAGCTGACTGCATGTGTTGAATGGGGTGTGGCCTTTGCTGTGTCGAATGCTGCAGACATGCGTCGACATCGGGGAGAGAGAAGGTTAAGGGTGATGCTGCAATGAGGAAACAAAACACGTGCACAGTAGGAGGTGCACGGTAGGAAAGAAAGCTTGCATGGGAATTTGCAGTGCAGTGACCTGTTTGGATGTGCTGCAAGTACAAAGTGTTGCTTATGTGCGCAAAATTATTTGCCGATAGATCCTGACGCGGGCGAAGTGGTACGAAAGCGCCGCACCACGTCAGACTCGGACTCGGAAATGTCCCTGGACCACGCCTCCCTTGACCTTGCATCAAGTCACTCTTCAGATGAGGAAGAGTCAAAGCCATCCTGGAGAGATACCTCTGGCCTCCCAACTGTTCGTGAGGAAGGTATGGATCCATGCTAATATAGAATGTTTTCAGCGGTGTGGTTTGTTTACAAGTATATGTTCTTTTGGTGGTGGCGACTTCTGCAAGATGACTTGAGTCCCTGACTTACGTTAGCCCACATGTTAGCATCAAGCTAGCTAGAGAGTAACTGCTAGTGGAAACAAGTTTCCTGGACTGGTCAGTCTTCACTGATGTGTAATCAACTAGGCTACACATGGCTGCTAGCTTAAATTTGGCTCACTGCTACATATGCAAAATACATTTTGAGCAATTTGTGAAACAGATTATTGATTGTAGCAGGGAAAGTCTTTCCCCTAAGATACGCTAATTATTGTGCGCTGCAAACAAGCAAATTGAGCATACCGTGATGTCTAAGCAATTAAGCCTGTGCTGCACCGTTATTTGCAAGACCCAACCGAATGCTGAACTTACGAAAGAACTGAACTTCTTTGCAGCTAATGCGTAAATCTCGCAGTCAGATGTTTTCATTGTTTTGACACCTTTTGTACATGCAGCTGTCATGATCTGGGTTTTTCGAGGCTCTGCGCTCAGGCCATGAGAAAGTCTTTCCTTTGCACAAATTATATTTCACAAACTTTCTCAGTCCCTCGTAGTACTCTGTGTTTCGGCTATCCAAACTTAAAGCCCCTCCATAAACGTTTCCGCCAACCAGGTTAAGTACCGCCAACCTGCCCTCCTCCTCCACGCTCCCCTCCCACTCACCCCCTTAGCTTCCGGCGGCAAGCAGAACTTACGTAGCTGCAGCTTGGAAATTCCGAGTGGAAGTGACACTTTGTTTTTTAGCGTTGTTTACTTTCGCGCCGCTGAAGAGGCTTTAATTGCACGAGTTGCGGTTGAAACTGTGAATGCGACTCCATCCAAGAACCACCGCCTACTGTAACCAGCGATCTGCTCGTGTTCGCTGCTTCGCGTCAACCTGAGATGGGTTGTGGCACGAGCGATAACGTACAGTGGAATGTAGTGCCTGGGCGCTTGGAGACCACTGCCGTTTTTCGTGCATTTGGACAACAGCGACCGCGAACTACTACTTCAGCGGAATACAACAGCTTGTCCCCTTTGCATTCTTCTTATGGTGACTGCCACAGCCCTGCTAAGCACGCGCGGGCATCTCGCCATCGTCTAACAGCAGTCAAAGCGGAAATTCCCGCAGCGCAACTCCAGGAAGCCGAAACGCCAGAACCGGAAATTTTTAAATCGGAAATGCCGGAACCGGAAATACCGGAACCGGATTTGGTGTGAGCAGAAAAGGCGGCGCACAACAAAGGTTGTCGCTACTCAAGAAAGCGGCAGTGGCGCGTAGATGCAGTGGCTTTATCCAAACTGTGCTTGAACCACGAATAAAAACAATATCGTGACTCATTTCGTTTTCCTTTCCAGATGTGCCGCTTCCTCCCACGACAACTATGTCACCCGTGTCTACTGCTCCAGTCACCATGTCCGAAGTCATGTCACCGATAGTCTACAACGGTGGCAGTCTGTGGGACTGCGGGTTGCCTCCACAGTTGGGGCAGCACCAGCAGTCGTTGGCTTCGCCACAGCAAGGGGTGCTCACGTCTGTTCCCACCCTGGGCTCATTGACCACCTCCCACAGCTACGGCACCGCGGCTGGGATAACCTCTATCTACAGTCAGTCGCCGTTGGTGCCAACTTTGTCATCCCCACAGGGCCTGCTCTCTCCCTCGTCTAACGTTCAGTGGGCTGATGAGGACGGCGAGTTCAGGAACAACCTCGATCAGCCGACACCCAAGGGCAAGGACGGCCTGTGCCACAAGCCAAACATGCCGCCACTAGCCGCATCTGATTCTGAGTAAGAATTGCGACAGCCAGGGTTATTGGAGCTGTATCCTTGATTTATTGTTGTTGTTGGGGACGCTTTCACTTTTGTATGACACGTCACCCAGCATACCACGTCATAGAAATAGTGGCCATTCTGCTACTGTATACGAGCGCTGTACATCCTGAAGCTAATGTTGTTGGGAGTTGTGTCATTGCTTTTGAATCTTATTGCAATATTGACCATCAGGTATTACGTTTCGGGTAGTCTTATGCTTGTGGTAGCTGAGATGCGATGAGCGGCCACGTTTATTGGAGGAGCCGGCATGGCCGTGGATGCGGGCACATTGAACACGGCCGAACAATCAACGAATATTGCGACCATTTAGCCGGGCACCTAGCTCGTTCCCTTCCGCATGCCTAGCGAACTAGCTCTTTATCGCCATTATATTAACGGTGGACCTTCAGGGGCCACCACCTAGCGCGAACGAGCAAAAATAAAGTCACAAAAAAGAATATGCATGTACATGTGAGCACACCGAAAATATTTACAAAAGGGAATGGCGTTAGGAAGCTATACACACAATACACTATTATGTACAGTTTGACAATCAAGGAGCTAGTCGGAATGAGTCGAGGTCAAAAAGGTAGAGGCTGAGAGTGTATATGCTATATACTCCGGTGGTGGGGCTTGGAAGTGGAGCAACGGATGAGGTCTTGGCTGTATTGGGATACTGTATGTGAGTGGGCAATGCAGACTTGTTTCTCGAACCCGGAAAAGGTAGGCTTGCCGTAGGTTGCTATCGGTGGCGAGTTTGGGGTGACGGAATCAGGCTTGCTTGATAGATGCAACCATGTCGCCATGGTTGGAACTTTAGTCGGGCTTAGTAAGAAGAGCTTGATGGTGTGCTTGGTTGCTTCTAAGGCATGCGGCAAGAGTGTCTAATCTGGCACCTGGGAATTTAGTGGCACAGTCGGCGACAGCGAAGGGATGGGTGCCTGTGGGTCTGTTGTCTGCAGTAGACAAGAGGCTTTCCGTGTCCAGTTGTGTGAGCTAAGGAGGTAACTTTTGGATGGACCGTCACACCAGCACCTGGGGCGTGTGAATTGAGACAGTTCTGATGCACTTTGAGTGAGGATCAGAAGGCAAGGGTGCCACGGGACGGGCACAGGATTGCCGCAGGATCTCGGTGGGAACAGATGCACCGGTACGCATCCCGCTGTCTGCAAAGGCACTGCTAATGGCTGTAGCGTCTCCAGAACTTGGAGGCAATACTTGAAAGTCATCACTGAGAAGTTGCGGGCTCACTGGTTGTAGATTTGATAGAGCTGACAGTGGGGTAGGAAGTTGGTCACCGTAGAATGGGGATGAGATGCAGAAGGCACAGTTATCATGTGGTCTCCCCGTCATGGCTCCTGTGGTGTAGGTGTTGTGGTAGATTTGCGAGTAGTGGTGCAGCTCTCACCAAGCGCCAGTAGCAAAGAGGACGATGCAGGTTGAGCGGCTCCTTCAGGAGCATCAGCCTTCAAAGGACACTGCGCGGGCTGCATAGTATATGAGGAATTGGTATGCCGAAGTATTCGAAGAAGGCGGTCTTGAGGCCTTCCTACAGGTTCTCGTCTGGTGGCAGAAGGTCAAGACGAGAGAAGACGTGGGCGGGTATCTCTCGTTTGAGGAGCAGGTACTGCCAGAGCTGTGATGACGTGCCATTGTCGTATATCTGCACGTCTACCTGAGCAAACCACATGATAGGGTTGTGTGGACAATTCGACCACAATTGCGCATGCCAAGAGTCGTTGAGCATCATCGGTGGGCACCACTCTTTTTCCAGCTGGTCCATAGCTGCAGGTGAGGCTTGGTGGCTGATGGTGCTGAGCCAGTACTTGTTGGTGCTCTGGTTAGGATGTCTATGGTCACCAATTATGTAGCGGCTGAGATGCGACGAGTGGCCACATTTATTGGCGGATTTGGCATGGCCATGAGTGCGAGTGCATTGAACATGGCTGAGGAATCGGTGAATGTAGCGACCGTCTAGCTGGGCACCAAGCTCGTTCTGCTCGATGTGCTAAGTGAACTTCCTCTTCATCGCCACCATGTTAACGACGGCGCTACGTGCTTATTGGCAACCAAATACTGTCCATGCCACGCCATTATGGCGTTCCACCCTTGTTTAGTTGTCACCATGGCCACCAAGATCAGTCCATGCCTATACCCAATCCTGGAGGCCATTGCATCAGCGTAGCAGTATTGTCATCTGCCACAAGATGGCGCCACTGGTCATGCCATAATGGTCATGCCAGAAGCACTTGTTAGACACATCTAAAGAAACCTGACCGATGGTTATTGTCTTTGTAAGTGTGCTACAAAAAACAAAAAATGTGGCGGGGAATTCATCAAGTTTAAGGGAAAGGCAGGCAACCTTTTGGTCAAACATTCATGGGCCCTGCTGAATGTACAGTCAGCAACAAAAGTTTATAGGACTTAAGATTTTTGGAGAAAATCAAACTCCCACAAAGCCTCAGCACGTAGCCTCGAATTCAGGGTTTCTGTGTGTAGTGACTTTTGTGACCAACGCACTGATCTATGAAATCGCAAACAGCACGCCTTCACAGAGCAAAAATTTATATTTACCAAAGAAGTGAACTGACTTTCATGGTTTCTCCAGGCCTCTCCTATTTCCCAATGGAAGTGGAATAAAATGAAACCTCTGTCCTGTACAATTTTATGGCAGATTCTGTAAGCTCTTATAGCAGATCATCAAGCTTTAGAGGAACGTTGTTGAGTGGAAAGCAGGTTTTTCATTATGTGTTGTAGAGCCCCTTTTACATTTGGCTTCTTGCATCCAGCATTCTTCCATACTTGTACCAGTGTTATAGCAAAATTCGGCACATTTCCCATATTTTTTTTTATTTATTTAGAGAATACTGCAGGTCATCTGGAGGCCCTAGCAGAAGTGGATATAAATATATTCAACTAATACAAAAATAAATGCAATTCAGATCGATCAATACAAAAACACTAAGAATTGTCTTGAAAAACCAAGTTGCGCAACTTGGTTCTTCAAAGCAATGCACCAACTAACCCAGCAAGAAGTTCTTCTAAGCTACCAAGTATTGTAACAGCAACAACAACAAATAAGGTGGGAAGTGTGATAACAAAAATAGAAAATGAAAGAGTCGCAGTAGAAGGCAATACCAAGAAGCGAACAATTGAAATCAAGAGTTCTGACAGCATTCTTTATTTCCGCATTTTCAAGCCACTCTTCTTTTTTCTTTCCAGGGACAGCAATGAAACGTCCGTGTAGAAAGATCTCAGGGCAACGTCTGTCTCACTTGCCTCCCTCCTCTCCCAGCTGCCGCCACAGCCAACTCTGTACATACAACAGGAACAAACGTCTGGCAAGGCAGCGACAGACTAGCAAGGTCAGGACGATGACCTCGTGACCCCGATGACCTCGGGAAGGGGGGAGAAAACAAATGTTCACATTCCATCCACTTTGGGACCAATCAATCATCGTCGCTTTCACATGATATACATGCATTGTACACATACAAACTCAAGAAGGGCCCTGTACGACAGCCCAGAAACAAATAAAAAAAAGCCAATAAAAGCCAAATGGTAGAAGTAGAAGTAGTTGTGAGAACCACTGCCCTTCCCCCATTTATATATGCAAAGTTCACAAGGAAATGTAAATGTCACACAAGTGCATGCTGGGAATGCTTTTCTCTGAAACTCATATTTGCATAAATGCAGCTGAAGTTCGAAATGAGAAATTGATATTAAAGTTGACCACGAAGTGAATGCTTTGTTGATGGCGACGGACAAAGCTGGCGCCAAGTACATTGACACACGTTTTACATTTGCCAATGCTTAATCGGTCAATGGTTAATTACTTCACGCATTGCATGTTTTGAAGGTGTTATTATGATTCAAACTTTTTCACTATCTTTTTCTAGCCCCTAGTGCCTGTGTCAAAGCTACAACCATGCAGCAGTGTGTAGACACTAAAGTTCAAGCTAAGTGCGTCTCCATTTCATGGGGAATGAGACAAGTACATATATATGGCCTCTTAAAGAATTTGGACCACTGTTCTTCGTTGCACTCAGTCTCAAAAACTCAAAGGCACAGCCTTGTGCCGAGCTCCTCGAGCCTAGCAGTTACTGTTACACAGGTGAAGCTAGTCGAACCTTGCTGTAATGGAGGCGCATCTAACATGAAAGTACCTTCATTACATCCAAATATTTGTTACATGCTGCAAGATGTTACCTTCATTATATATTATACTATGTATGTGTTTCTTTATGACATTTTTTGCAAATCCTGACCTCAACAAGAACAAAGGCAAAAGCAGATATTACATGTGCCTGGTCACCTGGAGCACCTCTAGCAAAGCGTCAGAAGCCATTTTTTACAAAGCTAAGTTCACTTGCATTAGAGAGAAGAAAAAAAATTTTTCACCCGTGATTACGATACTTGTAATACGAAACTTGAGTGCAGTTCCATACGTGTTTTCATCTCGCAATATATTGGCTGGCACACATAATCTGTCTCATGTGACACATTGCAAACGGAGCGCAGAGTGGTGCGACTGCCTCGCTAATCAGATCGCGAGAGGCAGCGCGTGGGTGACGCGTGGGCGCAATTCACAGCAGCCGCTGCGGAGAGACCTCCACTCGTGCAGGGCTTTGTTTCCGTACAGACACGCGCTACTCTGGTGCCGTGTCATAGCCGTCGTCACCGCACAGACTGTCTTGCACGGCGCTACACTTCTCGTGCTTTCACCATACCTTCCTCCTCCGCTTCCCACCTCATGGTGCCGCTGCACCCTCCTCCTCCGTTTTCCTCCTCGCGCTCTCTTTGCTATCACCGCCTTTCCATTCGCTTCCATTTTTTTTCTGTGCTCATTCACTCGGTTATCAAGTACGATGCCGACGCTCGCCGCAGGAATGGGCGCCGAAGAGCTGTGCTCTGAAAGAACTGTTGCGGGGAAAAGTGGCACCTTCAGCCTACTTCCAAGACGACCTGAATCGAGTCCTTACTATGCAAAATTTGAGATAATCGTATTCACCAGTCCACATCTGTTGTGCCCGTTTGCATACCTTAACACAGATGCCAACTTTGTTTAGAAAGTACTGGAGTCAAAAACCAACAAATACTAAAATTTTGTGGAAAGCACTGAAAATTGTTATTCAACACATTCACAGTTTATTAAAAATATAGCAGAGCTTGTTCCGTGGGAACACCGCGAACAGGCACTCGGCCCTATAGTCGCAGTTTGGATGACCTATGGCACAAACAGGAATATCCATGGTTTTATTTTTGAAATGCCTATGTAACGGCAGCTGAAATTTCGGTTGCAGTTACACAATGATTCTCTAGAGTGGGTGGTGGTGGTGGATCTGAATTATCAAGATGGCAACCAGTCAAAGTTATGAACACAATAGTAGTAAGGGCAGCTCGCCAGTGGCAAAAAGCACTTACAATTGAGACATCCTCTGAATTTGACTCGGGAGTCTCAAAATTCAATTGGTAACTGTGCCTTTATTCTCTCGAAATCAGTTTTGCCCTAAACAGGGTGCCAATCAAAAGTAATAGAATTGTTGTCATTACGACAGTTACAAACAAGCTCTAAAACTCCGACCTTTCACAGTATGATTGTGAAAGCTAACAGATTCAATGATCTAAAGAACACTGTAAGTGCAATAAAAAAAACTATAGACATCACAGAGCCCAGGATTCAAATGCAAACCAGCTTCACTGCTCACCGATTCGTCATTGCTCTGTCGAAATTCATTCTGCAGAATGGGCGCTGGCAAGTGATGTACGTATGTCTGTATTCACTGTTATGCACACTTCCGTTCACTGTGTAAAAAAAAAGCAGCTTTATTTAATTATGATTATAGATTACACTTCTGCCTCACCGTGTTGTCAGTAATGGTCATCATAATTACCAAGCAAGCACTTAATTCAGAGCGGGCATTAGTAGTTTGCTAAAATTTTGTGAAGCTGTTCTTAATTGCTGGTCATTTACCAGTTCGGCAACCTTTGAAATCCTGACCCTGCTGTGCCACCTGCCGTGTTTCCATGCGTATAACCCACAATGAAAAACTAACATCTTTAAATTACGTGTCGGTTACCCGGAAGCTTTTCTTTCACAATTGTTTTTGCAGCAAGCAAGTCTTCACAGCAATGCACTCCATACTGCCGTGAAGCCACACCCAAAGGCAAAATTAGCATGTTAATTCAACAAGGGACAGCAGAATGAGTAGCAATGACTGAGCAAATCGAAACTATTCTTGGAGCTTCCTTTAGGCTGGAAATTTCACTTATGCAGTAGAAGTTCGTCACAACAAATTTGGATCTGACACAGAAATACATTCCTCATAAGCAGAAGATTCCCCATACATTAATGTAAGCAAAAAACGCTTTGTTTCATCCGGTGATTCATTACATCTACATTCACTATATCTAGGTATGAATGCATACAAAAATTTAACTGTTGTTTTATGCAGTTATTTGTGTGGGTTAAATGTTTACCTTTGCTTTGAGGAGTGTAATTCATGGTCATAGATTGTACTGAAGGGTGGGCTACGACTGTGAAAACGTTTGTTCCATCAAAAGTGGTTCTTTTTTATTGTAATCACGATAGCCGAGTAAGAGGCCGCTACAGTTGCTGTGAGGATTAGAGAGCTTTAGATTAGAGGACGCAAGCCGATTGTGTCCCCTAATCTAAATCTCTCTATTGCCAACTTTGTATGAATCACAGTCGCCGAGAAAAAGCCTCCGCAAGCTCTTTAATACCTTCTTTGGTTGATGCATGCTGCTCAAAAAAGAGCAAGCAAATGTGAGAAATAGCATGCAGCTGTGTACAGTCACCCAGAGAAGATCCTAACTCTGCCACGATTGACAGGACACAAGAACAGAAACAAGTCTAAAATGGGATGCCAAAGAGCAAAATTATTTCAACTGTGTTGGTAAATTACTCTTCCACAATACCAAAAAAAGAAAAGCCTTTCTTACTATGAGGGTAGGCTTGATAAGTCGGAAAAAGAGACAAGAACTATGGACGGGTTGGCTCCGACCTACCGTATAAACCGGAATACAGGTCGAGGTTCACCCCCCCAAACAGGAAACACAGCTATTGCTGCTCCTAGTCTTATATAGCAGTCTTCAGCACATTGCGAGTCGCCATCCGTCCAAGTCAAGGTCAGGAGTCAACCTATGTTCCGGGCCAACCTATATACCGATTTATTTAAGGTAGTTTATCTTTTATTTGTTAACAAAGACTAAATTGTGTTCCAAGAGCAAACGACTGAACTTGGCAACTTTCAAGCACGTTCGCCCGCACAAAAGAACCCAAATATGGAAAAAAATTACCTTGCAATCCGCGACGTCACACTGGCGCTGGAGTTTCCGCACGAAATTGAGAAATGAAATTTCTAGTTATCAACCTTTTACTGCGAAATGAACAATAGAGTTTCATAGGAATACGTCATCAGTCTAAAGTGACGTGTTTCTGTTTACTGTCCTTTTAAAATAGACCATGCACCATCCAACACACTTCCGTAAGCTTCAGTATGCTCATTAGAGAGAATGTATGCAGTATTAATTTCATTACTATATTGAAGCTTACACCAGCCTAGCAGATTTCTTTAATAACAGATACATTATAGCACTATTGTAACAATAGGCAGAGATGAAAACTGCCAACAAGCATGAACACATTTCTATCTACACATTTTTGACCAATCCATGACTTGTTTTTCATGCCTCTGATGTACATTCAGTGTAATTTTGCAGAAGTGACTTGTGATCACGTTTTGCCATTTTACATTCCATTTCAGGGATACAATAAAAAAAAGGAACACTTAAAGCATGGGCTAGCAAAACTTTAATCAAAAGCAAGAAACAGGTCCGGTCAGGTTGTCAAATGAATTAAACCACTCGCTGCGCCTCCTTTACACACTCGTGATGCAAGACAGTTAAAAAGACTTACAGATGCAGCACAACTAATAACCGTACAGCGAAAATGCGGTGATGTGGCCCTTCTGTGGCTAAAAAAGGGTGGTATAGAGACCCCTTGCTTCACCACATATGAGCAAAGTTATCACATTTTTAATGAACGGTTATTAGTTTTGCTACATCTGTTGGCTGCTGTTCGAACTAATGTCAAGCCAGCAGCAACCCGTGATGGTGGTTGAATGCCCCAGTTCCGACAAAATAAAATCCGATGTGGCTTCAAAGAAGAGCACTGGCACGGACGGTGGTACTCGCCGGAAATGCCAACCAATGTGTGCATACACAAACACATGCACACTTACACGCACACGCACTGCTTGAGAACACTCTCATGACAGACGGCATATACAAGCAATCGAGGTGCCAGCCTCTTTCTGTCCGAGCAACTATACAGGGAGAGCCAATATAGGATATTCAAACAATTATTGCAGAAGTACGAGCCGTAACATGACTCGCTGACACATGATAAGTAGTTATGGTGTTCAAGGAAGTGTGACACGGCATCATAGTTTGCAACGTAAAAGTATAAGAATTTATTTTACAAGAAAGATGTAGGGTGCCATGTCATTCAGTGTATGTCGCAAACTATGGTGCAATTACTATGATTCGATTAATTTACTGTAAGCCATGTAATCAATGTAAAATTATGTCGTGCATTTATTTCACAAACTATGATTTGACTCATTTTACTGTAAGCCATGTAATCAACGTAAAACTTTTATACTTTATATCACAAACTATGATGCAATTAATCTCACTGTAAGAAGCAAGGGGGTATAATGGTCAAGAAAACAAATCCACCATTCCTTTTTACACTAGTCCACACTGCGTAAAACAAAGTGGGGTTTTGTCACAACACATACAGACCTGCCATGTGGACTTGCAAGAACAGTCGCAAACTAATTGCGACAGACATGTAAATGCTATGGTGGTCGCAGCGTCTTCCTCTAGGTGACCATGCACGACCAACAGACGACAGGATCCGGCCAAAGCAAAACGGACAACACGCACGCACGTCGCCTTGTCGGTGCCGCTACTTAAGACAGACGTGTAAGAAATGCAACAGCGGCCGCATGCGTCTCCAGGTGGCTGTACAAAGAGAGAACTCCGCGCAAAAGGGTCCAACAGATGACGGGCACAATAACAGACACGTGCACCACACGTCAGCGCCGTCGCTTGGCCTTGGCAGCTGGGCGCCGCTTGCGGTCAGGCTGCTTGGCGAGCAGACGACGCTTGGGCTGAAGCTGCTGCTCCACCAGGTCGGCCAGCTTTCCCTGCTCCGCCAGCATCGACAGGAAGGTGCAGATGAACTGGTCGTAGTTGTGCGTCCGCCGGCAGTCATCCACCTGTGCAGAAGTGGTTCCGAGAACATGTTAACGTGAATCAGAATGGTTGTTAGCCAAGCTTTCTGTTATGACCACATGATGTGGCAAACAGCACAAAAAAGGGACAAAAGGTTAAGTGAACAGACGACACAGGCAACTGCGTCGTCTGCTTCCTTAACAATATTTTGTCACATTTCTTGCACTGTTTGCCATACTATCAGTCATCCGCCTGTTATACCAAGAACATTTTAACATGAATTAGAATGGTTAGCCAAGCCTGCTGTTATGACCACATGATGTGACAAACAGCACAAAAAAGGGACAAAAGGTTAGGAGAACAGACGACACAGGCAACTGTGTCATCTGCTTCCTTAACAATATTTTGTCATAATTCTTGCACTGTTTGCCATATTATAATGTACACTGCCTACGTGGCCATTCCACAGCGACGACAGTTGTAGTCAGTCTCCCACAAAAATTATAGAGGAAAATCTGGCGTTAGCGTGGGAATCACTGGTACTACTGCATAGATTGGCCTATACTTTGTCTGTACTCAGTTTCATACACAGCAGGCAACAGGGACTTCCCTCACTGCTTGCATTTGTTACTGAGAAATAGCGTGTCACATATTAAAGAAAGATATTATAGGCATGGATCAGGTAATTCAATTCAAAAGTTCATCTTGTACTACTGTGTTACAATATATGGCAGTTATTACTTGCAAGGCATCACAGATCTGTATGTATTTTGACCATCTGGGATTCTTTAAATGGAAACTAAAGAGAAAAAATTTATTTTGGCTGTGTTAGTAAATTCCAAAAAGCCACTATTACATCGTGAGAAAAAGCTTGATGAACCAGAAAAAGTGTAAAAAGGAAAGACGGGTGGCAACACCACCTTGAAATTCCTTCATCAGCTCACCGAGATGTGATGGATTTCTGCCTACAAGGGCCTGCCTAATTTATTCTTTATCGGTAAAGATAGACTTCATATAACAAAGCCAAAGACCGAACTTGGCAAGTTTTACGAACCTTTACTCAGCTGCAACGGCCCATATATGGAAAGATGCTTTGAAATTTTTTATGTTACACAGACGCTGAGGCTTCGGCACAATAATTGAAAAACTGAACTTTGACCTTCATTTTCTTCTCTAATAATCAACCAATTACTGCATAACCAACGAACATACTTCAGTGTTTCCCTTCAGTATCTCTTTAATGTGCCGATCATGCAGTTTAACATAATCTGATGCTTAAAAGGATAATAAAAGGAAACACTAAATCAGTTTTCTTAGATAAAGTATTAATTCAAAACTCTAATTTCATTAATTTCAGGGTAACAGGTTAATTATTTAAAGACAAACCGAAGATCAATGGTCATGAGTGACTAAACTGCACGTTGCTGTCGGTCCACAAGTTTGGTTCGGGGATTATAGCTACTAAAAGGTTTTCCAACGTGCCCTCGAAGCACTCGAGAGAATCGGCCACTAAGTTGTCACTTGCAGACATCATGCATGCTACTTAGCGAGGTGCACAAGTATTGCCTCAGACTTCATTTAGAGGCCCACTGCAATGAAATTTTGAGCCACGTCGAAAGCCTAGTTTCGTATAGTGTCAGCATAGAGTAGCCACTCAGTAAAAAGTGACAACTGAAACATGAGTGGATGCATCACAAAAAAACTAGCAAAAATAAACATTCCTCATGCCAAAACTGAAAAATAAATAATAAACAATGAAAGAAAGACTACATTGTCGTTCGCACTATCTGGAAGTGATGCAGAAGCCAGAAAGTTGCGAAACAACGCCGGGCATAAACTCCGAAATTGGGTGGCGTCTGCATTGTGCTGACGATCTTGCAGACCATGCTCCGAGATTTCGTATCATATCCACTAACCACTACGTCTCACTGTTATCTGCTTAGGTGCTATTTAAAGGCTGTTTTAAAAGGTAGACAATTACCAGCGCTGCAACTTCACCAAGATTGCTTAAACGGTATATGCTACTCGTATACATGACCAGTTTAGCCAGAGTTTCCTTCCAATAGGCCTTCAATATTAACAGCACAATATGACAGCAGCTGATGCTGTTGGTGCCATAAAATATTTCCCTTGCATTGAAGTGCTGTAGAAGAATGTAATCAAGCAACTACCCTTGCCGCTTTCATCCAGTCAAATCACATTACAACAAAGTCGTGTCTGACATTAAAATTATTTTATTACATTCAACATTTGTTATAGACATATATTCCTTACATGGTAATATTATTTAAAAAATGTCACATATTTACTTAATTACATCCAATTATCCATTATATCAGTGTTTGTTATATTGAGGTTCGACTAAGTTACAGCTACAAGCTATCGCGCTACAAATCGCATCCATAAATACTGCAAACAGGCCTTCCTTGCCACAATACACCACTTCATTTCTACGATCATTCTGCGTTCTTGAAGTATACTGAAGATACTGCACAGTTTTGGCCGGAATGGCTGCTAGGGAAATACAAACGGTCTGGTCAATGCTCAAAAGAGCGCTCACCACATATTTGCGCCGCTTGTCGACTTCGTCCTTGAGTGCACTCTCGCATGCATTGATTTCGGCCTCGACCGTCTTCAGCAGAGCCAGCAAGTCATGCGGTGCAAATGGGTGCTCTTCTCCTAGCCTCACCACAACAAGCCGGTCTATTTCTCCACTACTTGCTGCACCTGTGGTGAGAAAAAAAGAAAAACGATGGAGATCTATGAGATGCCTGCAACTGTAATGCATTAGCATTAGTTTTCCTACGTAGCAGGCATGGTGTCCGTCGTTACAATGAACTATACAGCACACGGAACACAAACACAGCCACTAACGCGAATTCGAAGTGGAGCTGCTGACGGCCGAGTGCCAACAGTGCTCTGCCACGTTACAGCATGCTGCCTCGTCTCCTTACACCTGTATCGGCTTCCTCTCCCCCTCTTTGCCGTACACAAGCAGACAGACGGTTTTTTTCGTTTGCGTGACAGTTCTAATACTGACACATTAAAAAACAAATGCACGCAAATTACAACACGTTCATTGCAGCTTGGGTCCCGGTAGTTATTCCCACTGTGTGGATGTGCAAGGCTTTCCTCCAGTGTGCAAGCGACGTCTTTGCTAGAAATCAACGAAGAGGATAAATTCTTGTTGCTTCTGGTATGGCGGGTCGTGGCGCCATCTCTCTACAACTTGAGGAAGTTTCAAAGAGCACAACTTCCAGGCGGCTCACTGGTGGGTCATGACACATCGGAACCAAGACTTCAACAAGTGCTTCTGCAGTGAATGCATTAAAAAGTCTAACTAAACAAGTTAATTTTGAAATTTAATTACATGGAATGTCTTGTGCAAATCCTTGAACCCATTTACACTTGTTAACTCTGATCTGTTTTTCATACACACTCCTGTCTCTTCTTGAGGCTAAATACAAGCCCAAGTCAACCATACTGCGCAAGTTATTAGTATATATGCTACGTGTTCCATACATAAAAGCATCAAATTCAATTACTACACACAACAATACCACTAGCAATGCCTGAAGTAAAACTGCCATGGCAGTCGATATACCAGGTGCCTACGCTTCATGAAACCGATACATAAATACAGCACGACAACACAAATATGAGAAACAGTGCGCAGTTCTCACCAAACAATCACTTCTTTTCTCCTGCTTCCGCCATCACAATGTTAGAGATGGAAATAACATTATATTATTATTGTTATTAAAGCAAGGCATTTTTTTGCCTCTTCCCCCCCACTTTGGAGTTGCTGGCTGCTACTGTCCTGCCAGTTATAGAACATGGGCCAATGGGTATGAGTGTGAACAGACAACATACGCCACTGGACATGTAGAGCTAGGTATGTGAACATTCTTGGCCAATCCCTCAGAATGGGCAGACGAGCAGAACAAGAGGCAAGAAATGACGTCGGCAACAGAAAATTGAAGACGTCAGCTATAGAGATGTCAAGAAGTCAGCATCACAGGCTGCTGAGTGTGGAGAAAGATGTAAAGGAAGTAAAATGGCACCACAGAATGCATTGAGCAAGGAATGCCGAGCCACACAGAAGTAGACATTTCAGTAAACAACAAAGAAAGCTTTGCTTTCATGTACCATATACGTGGGATCTGCCAATTTTATTATTATTAAAAGTATTATTATTAACTGAGGCAACTAGCCAAAAAATCGCACATGCAGACTTTCTGTTCACATACTCAAATCGGCAAGAAGGTTTTACAGCGAAGCTGGGGTATTCACGCAACAGTTTTCACGCTGACGAAGGCCACAGCACATGGCGGCCTTCATCGGCAGGCTGCTCAGGTCTGTCACTGACGCGTAGTCCATGTATCAAGAGTGCTGCTCTCTTCAAACACATCCCCTCCTACATGCTGCCTTACAACAATGTTCATGCCTGTGAATGCATTACTTCAGTGAGGCCCCGCAAAGACAGCTCAACTTGCCTGAGGACTGTGGTGCTACAGACTGGTGTGCTGCCGCCTGCTGCGCTGTTGACTGCTGCTGCTGCAGTGTGTGTTGTTGCTGCGGAGATGTGACTGGCTGTGGCGGTGGTGACGCACCTGGTGGCGAACCTCGTACGGGGGAGTTGAACGCACTGCCCACCTCGGACGCAGTGTCCGTGCTCGAAGAACCCGAGCTGGGGGCTGGGGAGTGCGCCTCCATGAGGGGGCTCTTCGCATAGTTATGGCCATCGAGCGCCGGTTGCTCACGAACCTGTAACGTTCACGGCACTGGAGGCTTACAGGGGAGTGTGGCACTTGAACAGTGATGCTCGAAGCACTGTGGTTCACTGTTCGCTGACCACAGGCCTATTCTACTACTATTCCGACCGATAAGATTTGTCACTAAGTAAGTTCGTTGCAGTCTAACAGACACATATTAGTGCCAATGTTAGACAGGACTGAAAAATAACAGTATCAATGCCAAAGAATGGTTGCAAGAAATGCAGTTCCTAGGAGTATGGTTATACTGAGCTAGCTGGTACGGGTTCACGTTGAAAGCTTGCTTTGCTCTTCTGAGACGGCATTCTCCACTAGAACAGCCAATGCTGTCCCCAAGCGAACCTGATGAATAGACAGCATAGCACTGAAACAGATAACAAGGGTAAGCGGTGCTTACCATTTGCTGAAGTGCTTCTAAAACGATGCCACGATTTGTCCTCAGTGTTCGCAGCTTCTGTTCGTAAGCCTGTCTCCGGTCAGGAACGACAGCCATGAGGTTAAAGCGGATGTCTCCACCGCCGAGCCTCTCAGTAATGACCTGAAAGGACGCGTTTGTTGCCTTGTTGAAAACAGTGTGCATGTTAGGTCGTGTCTGTGTCAACCAAATAACCTGCCAGAACAACATGACCATTTGCTATGTGCATCTTCAAGAACATCGCAGGCTGTAACACAAATAGTAATTTCTGAGGTCAAATCAAATACGGATAGAACAGTGCCAGAAGCAAATCGAATCAAATACCATATTTGTACGAATATAAGGCGAGCTCTTTCCCAGAATTTCCCACATCAAAACATTCCTTGCGTTATATTCATGCTCCTGACACAAATATACAATTCTTTTTTTCTCATTAAAATTTATTTATGGTGCATCAAACTGCAGTAGGATACGCCAGTATAGGTATAAAGGCGCCACCATGTACAGAGCTTTTTTTAATTGTACGGCGGGCATTTTTGATGCGATGCCTCTCAAATAACTTTGGCAGCATGGAAGGCGATGTTGTTCACAACGACAGTGACAAAGACTTAATAAAAAGATGTCATAATCATAACAAACAAATTTTTTTTTTTTTTGGTGAGATGTCCCCTTGTGTCTCCTTGCATTATATCCATGGTCGCGTTATTTACATTAAATATGGTATTGAATAATTTTTAAATAATAAACAGCCACTTTCATAATTCATGTAAAATGATGTTCACATCCTAGTATTCATAATGTTAGCGAGTACCTGTCAAGACAATGCACATCGTGAAGCACTATTTATAAAAACCACAAAGGGGGCATCTTTAAAAAATCAGCAGTTTGTTCTCCTACACAGGGCATTTCGCAGAATTCGAATTGCTGCTTTTTAGTTGGAAAATCCTGGCTCCATGAAAAACATTGCCTGCTCCGCTATGTACAAAGCCTGCGGGCATGAAACTTCTCATACCTCTGCCCCAATTTTATGTTTGATTACCTACAGTTGACATTGTGAAATATTGAATAAAAATTTGATAAATATTCATATTTAAGCTCACACCAATTAATCAATCAAGAACAATAGTTGTTGCCCTGAAAAGACAAGCCTCCTCATTGAAACGCTGGCTTCAGCCCGAGACCTTGTTTGGCGTCTGCAAGTACATTGTTTGGCCACCGTTGATGACTTAGAAGAGCAAAGAAATTCTTGCCATGCGAAACTTGTCCGTCCAATCTTGCCCAGGAAGCCATGGCCCGTGGTCTATGGGGTATGGTTTCAGGCCGTCCAGTTCATAAAGGCGGCCATCGATGGGCACGTAGCTGACAAAGTGGAATGCTTCCATGGTTCGACCCATGGGCACGCCGTGGGGCTTCTCCTGGGGCTGCCTGGGCTCTGGCTTGGCATGCGTGTTGTGTGCCCTCGCCAGCTCGGGAGTGTTGCCAATGGCATAGCCTTTGTTCTGCATCAAAAACATTATGGCCTTAATTTTAGTACCATGCCATGCCATGACATGAACAGGTTCCTGTTAAAAGGCTTCCATAATGAGCATCAAGCCATGAACTTGCAAGTATTCTGATGATATAATTTACTGTGTTATTAAAAGGAGTACAATCAACTTCTGCTTTGTCTTGGCCAAGCAAGGATTTCGTGATGAAGTGGTTAATTAGGTGCACACCAATATCAATGGAACAGTTTCATAATGATGGAGGGAAGTGTTGCACTGATGACAATATCTCAGTAATGTGTGTACGCATCACTCATTGCGAAAAAAAAAAAACGGCTTCATAGCGACAGCCGCTGATTGTTGAAAGCAGGAAGATATAAGAACCAAAACACTGCAAACAAAGCAAGTCTGTCGTAGGTACATTTGAAAAAAAAAAAAACGCGTAAGTTAATATGCATGCCCTGAAAGCAGGGGCACCTCTCGTGTCATCGCCACAAGAAACCTAGCAAGCGCTATTTTTTTTTTTTTAATACCAAGTGCCCTCTTACCTCGGGGTCCATGTTTCGCGTATACTCTTTGAGCCTTGTGAGAGTGGAACCCAAATATATCTTGGAACAGTTGAGCAGAATGCTTAGGAGAGAATGCGTGGCACACGAGTTGGGAACAATCTGCAACCAGAAGAGACGGGTAAGCAAGCCTGTCATGTGCGCCAACGCTACTGCAACAAATGCACACATTCATGATCGTATGTTTACCTGGTGCGCGAAAAAGATGGAATTGACGATTTCCTCTTTCTCGACAAACTTTTCCTCCTGGACGACGACTTTCCTCCGCGACCGTCTTTCTTCGATCCATTTGAAGAGAAATATAAAGCCGTACACAGGCCTGTGGAGCAACAGTATGAAACGAAACGTTCCATGTCGTTTTAGCGCCAGCTGCTACATGGCAGCCCGTGCTTTGCTCGCGCAAATGATGCCAAGAAAACGCTCACCCTTCTATGGATTTCTGAAGATCGTATATCTCGTCCACTTGTACGCCTTTCACGCCAAAATCTTCCAGCAGAAGCGTGAACAAGCCTGCGAATGCGACGGAGCCGGAAAATACGACGACGCCAATAACCGCAATCAATGTTTACGTCGATTGCAAGTCGCCGCACGCGCATATGTTACCTGGGTCGCTTTCAAGTTCAAGCCAGCCATCGGCGAGACGATTGAGATCTACGGGCATCGCTCCGATGACCAGTTATCTGTCGACGGCTAACAAAAACATGCTGACAGACAATCAGCGAGTAATAAAAGCCGATTGAATACTTGGCCGTTGGTGTGTGGCTGTCGTTGCCACATGCCTGCAACTGCGTTTTCACCGTCGAGCAGCGCACATTGTGGTAGACCAAAAACGTGTGAGCGCCCCAGATGTGACGGCAGCGGTCTGTATTTTCAGAGCACACGCGGGTGGTTGCTCTCTCATCCTTTAGCAGCCGCAGCGGCGCATGCATCCGTGTCGCCTGCCTGACTGTCGACTGCTACTATCAACTGCTACTGTTTCGACCGTGTGTTTTACGTGCGCATCACGGATTTTAGCCTTTTAGCAACTAACGTACGTTAGTACTGAAGTTTGAACGTAACCATTCGATGGACAACCAGTCACCATGAAGTTCGCTGGTCTGCTGTTTTCCCGGCTAGGCGTTAAAAATGTGCCTGGTACCAGGCGTTTGGCAACGTTATCGGATGAACTTCGATCAAGATTTTCAGCTTTCAAGGGCGGCACCGTTCAGCTGACAAAGGATGACCATACGGGCATCGCTGAAGTTTACTTCAGCAATCCTACGAAGAGAAACTCGTTTTCAGGTGCGCTAAGTTGTTTCGAATCCCATCTGGCTACGACGTGACTAGATCGGAATGTGCTACGTCTCCCATGCATATGGCTCTCGCAGCTGTACCCGGCTCGTTCGTACTCATACTATTCACTAAAGCAGCATTTGGCAGTGCGCTTTGTTTAATATTATTCTTACACGCAGTAACTGTTTCATTAGAAACCGCCACCAAAGACCGCATATCTTCAAAGTTCGAGCACCGCAAGCCAGCAGACTAGCTGGGCACACGTACATTTTAACCGGTATTCGGCCCTGAGCAACATAGCAGCACAATTGCATGCGCAATGCTGTACCTGTGCAGTAAAAATAGCTTTGCCGCTTATGGGTTTACATGATGTGCTCTAGAGTACGGTGCACCGCGTCAGAAGCACTCATGCACTATAGCTGTCCGGAATACTTATAGCTATATTGCGAAATTCCAACACCGAACTTGAACACTGGCTGTCCGGTCCTTCAAACACCTACGCTGCACTAGCCATCATACATATAGTCCTTATACATGAGCAGCTGTATCGTTTACAGGCCCTTGTGTGAATGATCAACATACATTTACTACCAGCACAAATTATTATGTGAAGAAAATGCTAATCACACCCAGCCGTTGCATGTAATTATATACACACTAGGACGACACATGCAATCACTTCGTAGCTTGTTTCCAAGCATTGCAGTCGCAGATGTACGTTTTGGGGCCTAAATAAATTGAGCCGCATTTACAAATGCAAGCGAATAAGGAAGTGAAATTCGACTTGTTTGCATTTGAATTTATGCTGATACTATGTTATCCTTTACCACAACATGTTTTTTTTTTTCGTAAAAATGCTGTAAAAGACATTAATGTAGAAGCATGCTGCATTTCACAAAGCACAAAAAAAATATCACATTGAAACTCTAGAATTAATTATTACATACCTCACAACATTGTTGAGCAGAGAAGATGAGTTGCAGTCATTAGGTATGTATAGTTTTCTTACATCTTTGAGTGTACGAAAATTAAAACTGATGTCATAGGAGCATGACAATAATAAGTTGAAAGGCATTACTATACACAATTGCTAGAATTTGTATCAGCTGTTTGTACATGTCACATTTGGTTGCTTGCTTTCAGGGCACATGATGCTACAGCTACACGACATTGTCACTGAGCTGCGGTCTTGGAAGGAAGGCAAGGGTCTCGTGTTTTATGGTGGCGATGGCGTCTTCTGCTCCGGTGGTGACCTTGACATGATGAAGGCACTGAACACACCAGAGCTGGGCGCCCAGATGGCAACGATCATGCATTCAGCTCTAATGGGTCTCCGGGAGCTGCCTCTCATTAGCGTAGCCCTGATCCAAGGCAGGGCCTTAGGTATGTTTGGACATGCATCCATTCACGCACAAGCCTTGCAGTCTACAAAATGTTGCATGCGTCCACATGACAACAGGATAATGAGACTTCTGCCTTGGACTGTTGTCATGAGATGACACCAAGGCAAATGATTAGCGCCTTGCAGGAGCTACTTGGGGGTTAGAACATGCCAGTGGCTAAAACAGCAGCGCATGTAATGCAGGATGTGGAGGCTATGCTGGATACTCTACATTAGCCAGAAGCATTGCTACCACATCTGTGTGACATCATGCGTACATTTTACCATGATGTTCACCCTGTTGCCATCATCTACCTCTTTTGTCCCTACCTTTCCCATTTTCTTTTTGCCTTAGTGTGATGTAGTAAGTCAGAAACATACCCTTCAAGCTAGTCCCTCTACGTTTCCAGATGTGACTGTAGTCTCTAGACTATAGTTATACAACCACAAGCGAATTTATTAAGAGGAATTGTTTTGCCAACATTACGAACGTTGTCATCGACCATACAGTTGAAGAAACCTCAGGATAGAAGTATTGCTTTGCAAGATTGCGAATCATTTCTTGTCATAAATGAACTAGTCATATTTAGCTCATAGAAATGCTTTGACTATGGTTAGCCTTGTATTTTTTCTTCATCACGCTGTGCAAATCACTTTTGATACCTTTCAGGCGGAGGAGCTGAGCTGACAACAGCCTGTGATTTTCGCATCATTGTACCTGGAGCTGAAATTCAGTTTGTACAGGTGAGTTTTGTTGAGGACATTGTAACAAGCTTGCGGTGACAAGTAATGGGAGCATGGAACAAAACTATAATTGCTGACAACCCAGGGCTGCCAATACACCACTGTGCAACTCAAAGAAAATTTCTATAGATGCTCCAGCCTGTTGCCACATTTACTCATGTAAGGCCAGCCCTCATGTAAAACCCCCACACACCCCCGCTTTCATGGTCAAAAATGTGAAAGAAAAGAAGTTGTACCAAGGTTTTACAAGGGTAATTCAAAAAGTAAAGGCAATTTTCGCATAACATCCTTTATTTAAACACAGGAAGAACATATCACTCTTTTCACATATGTATCCTGCATGGCAGTCCACTTTTCATATTGTGCAATCAGCTTCTCTATCTCGTCCATGAAGAAATGTTTGGTCGCTCATGAAGCCATGTCTGCACCGTTTGTTGGACCTGGTAGACCACGCAGTGCTTCCATCAAAACGCCGCAGGTATGGTAATTCAATGGCTCCAGGTCAGCGCTGCATTTTGGATGGGGAAGCAAAAACAGCCTACGGTGGACATCCGCTGGTTCTACATGCTTCGACCACGGGGAGAGCACTACAGCGTGCTGTTCTTCAATGGCGCAACTGGAGATTGGTGCATCTATATGTTTTGACCTCTTTTCTCTGCAACAATCGACTGAATGAGGCAGTGATTGATACTCTTCCACATCACTCCAAGTAGGCACGGGGTGACGTCGACGCACCCAGCCTTCGTTTATTCCATCAAAAACGCGAAATTGCCTTTACTTTTTGGTTTACCCTCGTATATTGAATACATGTCATTTGTTATCCGTTGATACCATCCCTAAAGCTTTAAAGTTGCTGGAACACCTGACAGCATAGCTGACACCGAGGGCGACCGATAGAATTGAAAGTTGTGCGAGTTGGTATAACTGCATTTCGTAACAACTTCGCAAAGATAACATGAAGACGGCCACAGGACAGTGCTTGTCTGGTGGCATTCTTAGTTGGCGTGTGTTGTCTGTTTGAACTGCGGTTACAGGAAGAGGACAGCCATACTTTGGGAGTGTGCCGATGACATAGTAAGCTCTGTTGATGAAGGCAGCAACATCAAGAGTAGGCGCGATGAATGATGCAGTGAAAGTTGATCACTGATGCTGAATTTTGAACAAATATGTGTTTGGTGTATAGCCAGGGTTTGCATTATTCTGTACTTCATTCGCAATGTCATTCACTGTTGTAGGAGGTGTTTCTGTAATGACAGGTGTGACAATATACATAGCGTCTGTTTTTTTATTATTAGCGGAATTTTTAAAAATCACCCGTGACATGTACAATTCTACTTCTTGAGCTGGATTGCACTCAGAGATAAAAATTATTTGCACGAGAAATCAAAATGAATATTTTACTAATTAGCAAAGTTTTACCAATTACATTACGTCACATATTGCAATTTGCAAATCGTAGCCAGTGACTTATAACGGTTTCACACGGCACACTTCATATCACAATCGATCCAGGTCTGAATTCCTGACTGTGATTAGCTCCCTCCTGCAGCTTGCAAAAAGGTGCCAGTCATGACCGAGAAAGGAGATTCCGATCTGGCCTAATCACAATCGAAAGTGAGCTGTGTCACATTCGTATTAGAAACTCATATCCACTTCGAATAAAATTATGAGGATGACACAAGTTTCAAGATATGCATTCTCAAAGTTTGCAATGAAATTGCATTGTTCAAGTAAATTTTAGCTTCAATGTATAAAAATGCATTCTCGTAAAGAAGTAAGTGGAACAACAGTACATTTTTGCCACAAGTTTGACAGCACTTATCTCAAAAGTGGTGGCAGCTTCAAAATGCATTCCAACTGGACATGCTTTGTAATGTCGCTGTATTCAGTTCATATATTGTAATATGTTGGCACAAGTAACTGGGCAAACATTTGTTAGTGAAATTTTGCTAATTAGTCAATTATGCATTTTTGATTTACAATGTAAGTAATGTCCACCTCGTTGAGTAATCCTGCCCAAGGAGTAGATTTGTGCTATATTCCATAGGCGATTTTTAATATGTGTTAACACTACAAAAGAACACCAGGTAGGTACATTTACAATCCTAGTACTATACAAGCACAACCAATTGAGATGGTGATCTAATTGCGATCAGCATGAGTTTGTCTTCCCCATCTTTTTCGCTGTACTAGGCACCCTGAGGTGGTATTCATCTGCTGTTGTCCTTATCTATATACCATACTTCTGTAAGATTCGTCCCTGTCAAGAGACCGAAAAACTGTGCAAGTCTTACATGAGTAAGTGCAGTATTTTTGTTCATTTCCGTGACGTCATTGTGGAGGAGAACTTCTTTCAGTATCGGCGTTTCTTGGGAACTGTGTTTCGGAGCACACAGGGCAAGTGCATATCACATATATCACAGTTTTGTGCATGGAGCTTGTACTGAATTCCTGGGTTGTCACCGAGTTTGAAGAAGAGGCGAGTGAAACACTCATACCCGGCTTGCAGGTGCGGATGGGCCTTGTTCCAGGCTGGGGCGGGACCACAAGGTTGGTGAGGCTTCTGGGTGCTCACGAGGCACTCAAGCTGCTGTCGTCGGGCCGAAAAGTTGGCGCCGAGGAGGCTCTGGAACTCGGGCTCGTGGATTACATCCTTCAGAACTACGAGAGTCCTCTAGCTGAAGCCAGAAAGTGGCTTGGCCAGTACATTGCTTGTGACACCCACGTCATAAGGGTATGTTTGTTAGAAGCCAGTGTACATTGACTGGCGGTGCTTTACATCTGGCCCTTTTATGTTATTTTATTAATTTTTTGGAAGCAAAAATTTCTTTGTGTAGCCACCCGGATTTTCCCGATTGTGGCTGCTGTCTTTCCATACAGCTCACGCTTAAAGAAAATGAAGCTTGGATTACGTGGCTGATGATTGGACCTTACTCCAGTCCCCTAGCACAGCAGCCCAGTGCTTTAACCATTAAGCCACAATCGCTTGTATGGTTCTATTGTATTAATATCAACTAGCTCTTTCAGATGATCGCCACGTGTGTGAAAATGTGTATGTAGCAAGCACACGCGGCAGTTTCCTTTGCACCAAAGACGCAGGAATGAAATGGGCAAGTTTATAGCATTTGATTAGCCGCTTCACATAAATTCCAGTATGTAAATTGTATCTGCATAATCTTTTTTTTCGCTAAGTCGGTTGTCTGGTGGTGTGGCTTGTTCTGTGACGAGTCGTCCTACATGTCGACCATGCGTAAAGTGTTGGTGAGCTTAAAAGTGCTGATACTGAAGAAGTGGAGTACACTGTGATAAAAGGTTATTTCAAAAGATTCGTCGATGCATGAAATGATGAACCTGTTCATAAAGAAACAACAAGCCATTTGGTGTTTGACATATGGCACAATGAGCGGCACAGAAACTCTTCGCAGCTACGCAACTGACCAAACAAAAAAAGTAGGAGCAGGAGGCAGGAGCAGCTACGTTTCCATGGTCTGGACTGGAGCAAGGGAAGCGGCTTGACGGTGCACAAATATGCAGAATGCGTGAATCACGTTCCCTTTCATATTCATGTACACAATGCACAAATATGAAGGCGAACAGCAGATTTCTGTTTAAAGCTGGTAATTTTCCTTGTTCCTGCTTTGCCAGAGAATAAAGAAGCGGGATTCTGCAATGCGAAAACTATGCAGTGAATAGAAGTGAGCGAGTTTCTCATTTACACATTTGCAGGAACTCCTGTTTGAACACAGAAGAAATATTCTTTCACAGATTTGTGTAGTGTGTACATCTTGTCATAAAAAAAAGATTAGCACAAGTGATTGATGACTGTGGTGGAAAAATTCTGATGCTCGCTGGCTTCCCTTGGCTTTAAAAATGGTCACATGGAGTTAGGCAGTTGAAGTGACAATGGCTGTCTTTTTAGATGCAGGAATCGCAGCGTTTTTGGAATGCTTCTTTTTCTAAAGTAAATGATTAGATCCAGAAAGCTCTAGTGCGTCTTATTCAGCGCTTCAACTTGGCATTGACGATCGCAAAGAAGAAGTCGAGTTTTTGGCAGCCTCTCTCACGTGGCCAGCAATTTGATGAAAGCACTTTGCTGCCAGCGCTTCTGCAATGTATTTTCCTAGCAGCACCGGGAACAACACGTCATATGGAGGACAACAAAATCACCCTTGATTTGTCAAGCTTCATATAGACTGTTTCTGTGGCCATGCCTATTACAAAAACACAAAAGAACTAGCTGTCACAGAAAACGGGAGATAACGAATGAACTACTGATGTTGTAGTAGCACCTGCTTTTTACTCATTAAGAAGATTGCCATGGAAAAAAGGATTATAGAATTACCGACATGACATTGTCGACTTTTTGTTTTTTACGTTAGATAAGGCCCTGTGCCTTGAAACCATAGAAAAATGAGTGACAAGCCTCAGCGTACCTTAAATACCTTACTATAATAACTTTTCTGTGAACCAGTTTTGATCTTGTTTCCCAGGACTGGTATGTGTCATTATACAGAGAATGGCCAAGCAGGAAAAGAACATTGTGACATTTTGACACTATCAGGCTCGTCTGTTATGCTGCTATTCATTGTGCGGCTCGATGTAGCAGTATAGCAGACTACCAAGCAAGCCAGAGCAAGTAGCTGAGCATTGAACAGACAAGAAGGTAATGCCCCGGTGAAGCTTAAATGTAACTACTCATTCGCTAGGTTGAATTGGTTGATTCATTAGGTTTAACATCTCAAAGTAAACACCATTGCTCTATGATAGACAGTACAGTTGAGAGCTCCAGGTTAATTTTAACTATCAAGTAGGTTTTTAATTACCTGAATCTAATGCACAAGTGGTCTTGCAGCCCCCACTGAAATGCGTGGGCAACAAACACATGACCAGGTAGAACATAGAAGTGCCTTATCGTAGCTAGTGGGCTGCCATGTCATTGTGTGATACTGTTGTAATTTTTTGCAGACTCTGAAGGAAACTATTGTGAAAGCAAGAGAGCTCTCCACAGTCGATAGCCTCCGAGAAGAGCTGAGACTCTTCTCCACCGTGTGGAGTGGGCCAGCCAACCGAGAAGCCCTGAATAGGAATATAAAGCACTGACGGGTGTTTCATGTCCACCTGTTCCTAGCACTTCAATCAAAAATGTTTCGGCACAAGAAATGTGATAATTGCATTGAATACCGACTGGGTTTGTTCTATATTAGAGACCCAAGTCTATGCTGATTGCACTGACTGTTTCAGGTTATGGGAGCGTCTAGCGTCTATATAAAATGGACCATTCTTTTACTTCAGCAGAGCACTTTACAAATTTGCCGCCTTAATTGGTGGCTTTTTTTTGTGTGTGTGTGAATCAAGCTTTCAAATAAAAGAAGTCACGAGTGAAGATCAGTGTGGCTATGTGTTTTGCTTGTTTGTAACCAAATCTTTTGAGTATATGTGAGGCATGTTAGACCAAACAGCTCGTGGGTGCTTGGATGGATGTGATAAAATAGCTGAAAAGTGTGCGCGTGTGCGCAAGCGCACGTGTGTGTGTGTGTGTGTGTGTGTGTGTGTGAGTGAGTGAGTGAGAGAGAGAGGGAGGAACTGGCTAAATTTTTGTAAATGACAGTACAATCACAGCAGACATTTGCAGAATATACCAGTATGAATGGGAAGATGCGATTGAGTAACAAATATGGCAAAAGTGGGACCCAATTTCACTTGCTGGTACCTGTAGTGCAAAAACAAAAGTAATCTGCAGTTTTGAATCTATATATACCTAATGTGTTTCGTTTTGTATGAAACTACCAGGCAATCTAGAGCGAGATGGTATAGTGGCACTTGTTACACTACATTAACCCAAACAAAGAGCTTGCAAGAGGATGGAGACTTTAAGTGATCGACATTGAGTAAAAACATTGCCTCAGGCTAAAGCCAATTCATCTCACCTTGATAAAACTTTGGATCCAGCCTGAGGCTTCTCTCGTTTGCTCTCTGTTCATCACTACACTTCAGCAACTTTTATTGTAATAACCAACAGTGCTATATACTTATATTTGCTGAACATAAACAAGTCAGCAGCAACATAATCATCACGAGCAAAGAGAGAGGTTCTGTGATGAGTATGTACGTGTTAATTTCGTTATTTGTGATCACAACGTTGCATGATGTTCCGGTGTGTTCTGCCATATATGTTCTAAACTGCGTACACACATATGTGTGTGTGTGTGTGCACGCGCGTGCATGTATGTATGTGTGTGTGTGTGTGCGTGTGTGTGGAGGAATTCCTTCATGCCTGTTTTTGAACTTGTCCCTCTTTTTTACATGCAAATTATATTAGCATTCATTAGTAACCAGTGACCCAAGTTGTCTATTAGCTTGGGCCACTATAGGTAAGTGCGGGCTGTAGTCTTGCAGAGAAGTACATGGCCCACTGGGTATGTGGCCGAATAGACAACTTCTACTGACAGTTGTCTGTGCTAGTAGACAAGTTGGGTCACTGGGTATATGTGCCATTGGGAATGTGCCCAGACAGACATCTTTGACAGTGCATGTATGTACATGTGATACTGGCGTGTGCTCATTCTTGGCCAATCCCAGGTGTACATGCCAAAGTGACGCAAGGTATGCAGCCTCTAACATACAGCCCCATTCACAATAGAGAGATTTATTTACAGAAACGCAGAGAGGTCGGCCTGAGCCATAACTTGCTCTGGCCTGCTACTCTACTCTGGGGAAAAGGGACGGGGAGGAAAAAGGCTGATGAATGAGGATGATGGTACGAGGAAAAGACTCGTATATACAAATTCACAGGGTTGTAGCATCTCTAAAGCTGTGCGTCCAGCCCAGTGGCTTGGAGAAAAGCTATAGGGGCACTTGTTATCAGGGCTGCACTGTTTGCATTAGGCCAAGGAGCTAAAAGAAACTCATCTGATAGCAGCTTCTTATCGACGTTCGCAATAGTAGAGACCAGTTGCTGTCATTCTTGCGCGTACACGGGACACACGCAAAATATACGATCGAGTGCTTCCGGTACCTCACAGTATTCACAGTTTGAGCTACTATCACTGCCACCTATCATATGTCTATAATGGTTGGTGAATGCGACACCAAGGCGAATCCGGTGCACCATGCTCATTTAGCTTCTTTTGAGCTTGTGAGGCATACAAAACTTTACTTCTTGCTCCCATTTGTGCACTTGCTTGTGTCGTGGATCTGGTTGGGTCCAGTAATCCAAAGTATGGCTGCGTATTACGCGATGAAGTTGGGTGTTTGTGTCTGTTTGTGAGAACGGAATGCGTACTGCCTGTTCATTGCCTATCACGCCACAGTGCGAAGGGATCCACTGAAAGGTGACACTGCGGCCATTTCTATTTGCGTGGTCGAGATGCTCTGTAATTTCTGTAGCCATGGAATGATACGGGCCCCGTCTGAGGACACAGTCAATCGTTTGAAGAGCTGGTTTAGAATCGCAGAATATCGTTCATGCGTGAGAAGGTGCCTCGGAGAGAAATCGAAGTGTCTCCCAGATAGCAACAAGTTCTGTGGCAGTTACACATTCGTCCTGAACGTGGCCACTTGATGGAGAGTCATCGCAATGAAGTTGCAGCCAGGATACTAAAAGGATACTAGGAAGTTTCAACTGGGATGCATGTGTCATATGGCACATGTGATTTGTGATTGGCCGCGATTGGCCGTGAAAATGCCACTTTGTGTGTCTACGGTGGCAATACAGTGTGTTGATATGCAAATGTTTTAACGTTGACATTCATGGAGAGGTGGGTTGTGCCGGAATTTTTGTCACACAGGTTAGGTCATAATAGAGTTTCTTACAGTCTTGTAAGAAACACTATGAGTGAAGCAAATATCCGTCCCTCCAAGTTTCCGGCCTTCATGCTGCCAAATACATTTGCGCTTTTTTTTTTAAATTCTCGCACAGCGTCGGCGCACGTATTTTATTCCCTTTTTTATCACTAGCGTGAATCCCCAGAACTCCGCACCTGGCGCTGCCGTCGCAACAGCAGACGCGACGCGCGCAGACGAGCATGTCTGCTGGCCTGTGGAGTGCAAGCTGTGGTGCGGGTCGCGGGTGTTCGGCGCCTAATTTACGCGACGTTTGATCTTGAGTTTAGCCATAGAGGCTATGGTTTAGCTCAGCCGCAGTAGCCAGCTGTGCACATGTATGTCGCATGAAAAATCGGACTGGCTGTCCACGCGTGCTGCTCGGGAGACTGTGCTACAGCAGGTGTGCCGGGGGAACCCGGGCAGCTGCAGCGGCGACGGCATGCCGCTCGTCAGCGAAGAATTCCGTGTCAAATTAAACTCTCTCAAGTCCAGCGGTAGAATCGAACTCGTCGAGGACGTCAACGGCATCGCACGTCTAAGCATCAATGATCCGGCGAAGAGGAACTGCCTCTCCGGTGAGTGATCGAACGCCGAAAATTTGCAGGAAAGTCCGCGACGAATCCGAAACATCGGTGAATTTCCACTCAGCGGACTGTGCTATTTGTGTAAATTGCTCGTTTATTTAGCGCTCTTGCACGTTTGAGGCCGCACGTGTCCACGAAAAAGAAAAAAAGAAAACGATAGGAAGGAAGCCTTTCGCGAACGTATAGCGCGTTGATTGAGAATATGTATGGGTGAAAACATCGCATTTGCTTCCTCGTTCCTTGACGTAAGGTCGCGACATCTTCGAGTTTGCCTCATTAATGATGTGTGTTATAACTCGTTCTCTTATATTTATAGCTGTGTACGTTCGCAAATACAAAGGATGAACTAATTAATTAAATTATGGGGTTTTACGTGCCAAAACCACTTTCTGATTATGAGGCACGCCGGAGTGGAGTGGAGCAGCCTAACCATAGCCACTGAATAACCACGGCGGGTAATACAAAGGATGCCGTTACGCGAAAGGTTATGGAATCAAACTGCAACGCCTGAAATCTCTCATGGGTACGAAACAGAGCGTCATTTCGTGATTTTACAGCCGTTACATTTGCATACTCGGAACTCAACTTATTGCGTTTAACACGCTTGTTGCATTTATAATTTTTGACACGATTTCTTTCTTTCTTTTTTATTTTATTTTATTTTTTGTCAGGAGAGATGATGTTGGAGCTGGCCAACGCCGTCAGAACATTGGAGCACTGGCCCCATATCAAGGCAGTTTTGCTCTGCGGCGAAGGCCCGTTCTTTTGTTCAGGGGCTAACCTGATGTCAATGAAAGGCATCCCCAGCCCCGACGAGGGACGCCAGATGTCCGCTCTTATGCAGGACACGTTGACAAGGTGATCTTAATTGAGTTGCACGTATACCTTAATATGCCCCAACAGCTGTATCTGTCGTAATAGAACAAAGCGCTGGGCATCCTGTAATTTATGGCGTTGCCTCAGTACATATGGGTGCCTCAGCATAGCGTACTTAAAATATGTAGTATTTGAACTCAACTTGAAGGTGTGCATTTTCAAGTTCTGCGGTATTTGTGAAATTGGAGGGACTTTCACATGTTTTCCTGAACTATGCCATGTTTAGAAAATGTCTATGCAGTGTTTCTATGTTGCAATGTCTATGCAGTGTTTCTACATTTTCTATGCAGTGTTTGTACCTCACAAATTGTATAGTAACCTCTTGTGAGCTAGGTGCTCTCATTTATTGTTGCATGTACTCCATTTCAGGTGATATAAGAAGCACAGACACGCACATGTAGTGCTCTATCTCTCTCTTTCATTTTCTGGTAATTTTGAAATTATTTATCGCAACCATCAATTAAGACTTGTAATTTGCAGCTGTGCATTCATGAACTAAAAAACAAACAGATCAGTTTAGCAGTTACGTAAAAGCCACAATTAAGTGCTTCATTAATAATAAATAAATAAAATAAACGAAACATTAGAATGTTTCAAAATAATTGCATCATGTACAGGGACTGTAATGGAAACAGAAATGCTATGCCAGCCAATTTTCAGCTTGCGCAAGGCATTATACAGCCATTGTGTCTTTTTTCTTTCTACCTGCAATAAATTGCCAGCATGTAATTGGGTCATTCAATGCCTATGTACAGCTGCCTCTACCATACCACTCAACTGTCTGAGATATCCTGTTTTAAATTTAGGTGCTTCACTATAACACGAAACGTCATTTCATGAAATAATTTTTACCAATAAAATGTTTTGTCTGGCTCCAGCAGTACTAGAACTTTTTCATGGTGCACGAAAGTGTGCATCATTAAAGGCATCACTAAAAACTGTGTTCTTTCATTAAGAAAGCAACACATCATTTTCTCAGGAGAATGAAGAGAGGGCCTTCCTCTATTCACCCACATACATTGTTCTTCATATATGCAAATGTGTATACATACGCTAATATGCATGTAATATACATGTAGGTAAGTGCAAAGTGAACAGACAGGAAGATGGCAATTTGGATTAGAGAGCAATCGGGGCTAGCCAATACTTTAGTTGACATGACGAGGAAAAAAATGGAGTTGTGCAGGCCATGTAATGGATAGGGCAGATGACCAATGGGCTATTAAAGTTACAGAATGGGTACAAAGGAAACGGAAGTAGAGTTGAGGATGGCAGAGAATTAGGGGAATGATGAAGTTACAAAATATGCAGGGCACACCTAGGAATCAGCTGGTGAAAAACGTAATTGGAAATCACTGGGAGAGGCCTTCATCCTGCAGTGGACATAAATGGAAGCTGATAATGATTAACGTGCATACAGTACAGCACTGTATCAATACAATATTCAGCTGCATTTCGTGCCCACAAAAGCACAAATGTGCTTCTGGTCTGGACAGGACATGGCGTTGCAGAGCTATGCCTGGCCCACCAACAGAAAGAACAGCACAGTCTCAGAAGGAAGTCTAAGAGTACAAGCTAGAATACCAGATAGAACATCAAGGTGCAGGCCGTGAGGTCTACCTGCTGCCCCACATCACAGCAGTTCCAGTATTGCATATAAGACTGGCTGGCATAGCGACTTTGCTGAAGGTTCACATGGTTTTTATTCAAGCGTGACCACATGTTTTGAGCTCACCTTGAATATTCCAATATATATTCGCATTGTTATTTATACGAATGCTGCAGAGGCGCCAACTGCTCATTCTGTGCTCTTTCCACCAGGTTCAGCAACCTCCCTATGATCAGCGCCGTCCTCATCGAGGGCCGTGCAATCGGCGGCGGAGCGGAACTAACCACGGCAGCAGACTTCCGAATCATGGCCCCCGACTCCGAAGTTCAGTTTGTTCATGTGCGCATGGGGATCACTTCTGCGTGGGGTGGCATGAGCCGACTGACACAGATTGTTGGTGAGTGCCAGATGTCTGCCTACCTTGTTTTTTATATTCTTGTACTTATTGTGTCATGCATTACACACTTGCTCTAAGCCAGTCACCCACCTAGATTGGTGTCATTCAACTGACCTACATATATGCATGTGTATTGGCAGTGCTATCTCTAAATGGCAACATGATGATGATGATGTGTGGCTGTTCCCTATGTAACAGGCGGGCACAGATATGCCTGCGCCCTAGCCAATAAAGAAAAACAACAACAACAAACAAAACAGGTGTCCGCACACACACACACACCCACATTCGCCGATCAGCGTCGCACAGTGCTCCACCACTGCACAAGTCTGTCTCTAGTTATGTTGATGCTTGCATCGAGGCGTGTAGCAGCTGAAGAAACCCTAGCGATTGCTGTATGGTGGTGCCCTCTGTGTGCCGTGGAGACAAACCTGCGCATAGCAATACGAGGTGTCCAATAAAGCTGCTTAAACTTCGTGAAGTAGCAACACTCTCCTCCTCCACCTTCACTCCTCCTCGTTTCTCCTTTTTTTCACGCTCCCTCCTTGACCGTGGCGCCACCTACACTGCTCGAGCTTAGCAACGGCACCAATATACGCTCCTCGCCACTCCGTACACGCTTCTCGAGCAAAAATGGCGCTGAAGCAAGGCGCGAGGGCCCACGTGATGCTATTAGGCCAATAGCGACGCAGCGTCGGCGTCGGCCAGAGCGCGCGAGGAGGAGGCGGCATTCTTCAAAGCATGGCGCTACTTTACGAAGTTTAAGGGGCTTTAGTGTCCAATGGTTTCCTCTTCTTCTCCGCAGATCCGGCAAAGCACAGCTTGCACTTCGGGGGAGAGATCGAAACTGCGCTGGTGTGTCAGGGTGCATAGGGCTCCCACGCGCACCTCAAAGAACAGTGCACTTCCGACACCATTGTCGTAGAAGCCTTCTGGTGGGATAGCTTGCTTGTGCGCCCAATATACCTTTAGACCGGACTTAGTCGCCATCGCGTCCCGCCACAGCGAGGTCTCCTCTTCGCTTACTCGCGTCCACACTTCCACTGACCATTTGTGTTGGCGGGGTTTCTGAACCGTGTGAGCGATGAAGCCAAACTTACGCTTGAGTGTCTGGACTCACCCGCACCATCGAGTTACGAATGCCCTTGATGGATATGTATTGATATAGGCCAACACGCCCATCGCTCATTGTTCATGAGGCGCAGTCATCCCTCACATGCCAGTTTGCTGCGTGTTTCCCGTGCTTCAAACGACAACCACCCAGTGTCGCCTTGAATAGCCTCCACCGGCCCACGGCCATGGCTGCCTAATGCTTTTCAGCCAACATCTGGCTGTGCTCGTTCTAGGCATGCCTTGGTACTTGCTGAAATAGTGATAACGGCGTTTGCAAATGTCAACGCCGGCACGTGCACCGCTTTCCACATTTCTCGTACAAGAAGAAAACAATTGCAGCCCCATAGTGAGCGACAGCGTAGGATCCTGCTAGCGCATCTTTAAGCCTGCCGAAGGTGGTCTTCATGCGTCCCAAGTGTGTGTTCTGATCAGGGTTGCCAGTTCCGCTTAATATAAGCGAATGTGGGCTTCTTTTTTCACCGAGTCGCTTATAAATTTTTATAGTCGCTTGTCGCGTTTTTTGGGGCTTACTCGCGCTTTTCCTGCAAATATTGTTATTTTAATGCCCGTCGCGCGCGTTTGTCGTTAAATATACATGATAGTAGGAGGAGTCACAAAGTATGAAACAGTCCCTATCCATTCATCAATGTTTTGACGCCTTGCCAGCACTCGTGGTCGTCTATGTCGTAGTGTGTTGGCGGTGTTATTTGTGCAAAATGGCTTCGAAGTGGTCGAAATCTGGCAAACGATATTGTAAAGAGTGGGAAAAGGAAGCGCAGCTCAAGGACTGGTTACGCCCAGTCACCGGAGACGATAAAAAAGCTGCATGCAAGTATTGCAAGTGTGAAATCCGCGCTCATCATGCCGACCTCGTTCAGCACATGGCAACAGAAAAACACGCGAAGAACTCCCGGCCACTTTCCAGTGCACGTTTGACAACCATGGGCTTCACCAAATCATCGCCTCGAACGACAACACCAGAATTGGAGCTCAAGCTGGCATGTTACTCGGCGTGTCATGCCACTATCAACTCTGTGGATCATCTCGGCGAGCTGTTACAGTCGTCCACAGCGTGCGAGGTAAAGCTGCACCGAACAAAATGTGCAGCACTAATAACAAAAGTTCTTGCCCGTTGCCTGCTTGAGGATCTCGTGAAGGATATAGGTGCCTCGCAGTACTCATTATTGATTGACGAAAGTACTGACATAGCAAATGAAAAGCAGGTCGCTGTCATGGTTCGCTATTTCAGCACCTCACTAAAAAAAGTAGTGTCCAAGTTCCTGGGACTGTTCACGCTCGAGGGTTCAAGTGCCCAACAGATTGCACAAAGCCTCTTAGACTTCTTGACCAGTGTTGGTCTGGATTTCATAAGGTGTATCGGAATTTGAACCGACGGCTGCAATGTTATGGTTGGGAGGATCAACTCTGTGTACACACACTTGTGTCGAAAAAATGAGAACCTCATGCTAGTCAAGTGCGTGTGTCACTCGATTCAACTATGTGCAAGCAAGGCAGTAGAAGTGCTGCCCCGGAGCCTAGAATTCCTGGTTGGCCGTTCGTACAGTTGATTTCGCACAGTTCACTGCGGCTTCAGGAATACGGCAAAATTTACCGACTGATGAACAACGGCAAAGAACCATTAAAGTTGGTTCAGCTGTCGGGAACGCGGTGGCTGTCAATCTCCGGCTGCTGTAAACGTATACTGGAACAATGGGAGGAACTCAAGCTTCACTTCACCATCTGCAAGGACAAGTACCGTTGCTATGACGCTGAGAGTCTGTCCGAAATGTATCGGGATCCTGTCAACAAGCTGTACCTTGTGTTCCTGAACCCATTGCTGCAAGAATTCTCAAGAATCAATAAGCTGTTCCAACTTGAAACTGGAAATCCACTGAAACTGGTTGATTGACTTCAGAACATTTTCCGGTCATTGATTTGCAGAGTGCTCAACCCGTTGTACATCCCAGCTGCAGGAGAAAGACTTCTGGAAGTCAACCTGGAGGACAGTGCAATCCACCTTCCACTTTCTGCTGTGAACCTTGGAGTGCTGTTCAACATCGAAGTGGCAGCATCCAAACTTAAAGCTGAGCAAGAAAAAGACGTTAAATTGAGATGCCGGGATTTCATTTTTGAGGCTGCAAAGCAAGTGCAGCTTAGGCTTCCTCCCAACATTCAGCTATGGCATTCCATGAAATCATTCTCGCCCGAGAACGTATTGAGCCAGGTAAAACTGCCCCCTTCAGGACGTGCCTCTCCTCAAACTGTTCAAGGGAGATGTAGGACTCCTGGATACACAGTATAGACGGCTGTGCCTCCTTCCTTGGAAAAATGTAAACAACAAGGACGGCGCTTCTTTCTGGGTAGAAGTGCTAGATTTCAAGGATGCAAGCGGCGAAAGTTGTTTCAAGGAAATAGCACAGTTCGCTCTGTCGTTGTTGGCCATGCCCCTTAGCAATGCCGATGTCGAGCGCGTGTTCTCGCACATGAACCTGGTGAAGTCGCGCCACCGAAACAGAATGAAGAATCCAATGTTGAGCGGCATCCTGCACGTACGTTATGGCCTAAAGTTTCGAGGTGTTTGCTGCCGGGACTTTCAACCGACATTAAAAATGTTGCAGCTATTCAACTCTAAAAATATGTATGGTTCCGAAGTGGACGCGGAGGATTTTCCTGATGAGTCGAACACATCCGACGATGACTGTGTGTAGTTGAGCCGTGAAATGAACCATAGGTTGGATGAGTCAACAAGTAACTTCATTCATGTACAGGCCAACACGCAATGACCAGGGTGCAGACTACCCTGGGGACAATGTTAAAAAACTACATGAGTGTTTTCGCTCATTCTTGCGGATATTGTTGCTGTTGAAAATAATTTAAGTGATTTGTTCGCCTTCCCTTCATATTTGTGCGATTTTTCGATACTGTAATTAAACGATTTGCAAGAATCAGAAAATTTGTTAACGTCCGCTTCTTTTGGGCTTCTTAGCAAAAGTCGTGCTGCTTTTTTTGGGCTTGTTTTGGGGTGGTTATTTGCTTATTTGCTCGGCAGCATCTGGCAACTCTGGTTCTGATGTACTGATGGTGACTCCCCGGCATCGGTACTGCGTCACCCATGGTACCGGTTCACCGTTGGGAAGGGTAACTGCTGTGTCTAGCTGGGGGCTCGAGAATTGCAGCACAGCTGATTTCTTGGCGTTAAAACGTAGGCCGAGGTGATCTAGCTGAGTCGCGGCCGTTGTCAGCCGACATTGCAGCTGTGTTACATCCTCGGCAAGTAGAACCATGTCGTCCCCAAATATGAGTCCCGGTAGAGTCCACGTATCCGGCATTCCGTCCCACATGCTGCGGAGATCAACGCCTAGACCCGACTTTAGCAATGCCCGCTCCAGTCCAGATACGTTGATCATGTATAAAAGTGGGGAAAGAGGGCAGCCTTGTTTTAGCCCTTTGCAGACCTCAATGGGCTCTGTTTGATGTCAGCAAAACGCGCTATGACCTTGTTCCCCGCATACAGTCTACACATCATGTCTACCCAGTGTGGCGGTAGCCCTAGGGCAGTCATGCTGCTGAAGAGGTGGCTGTGCGGGACACTGTCGTATGCTTTTGCAACATCAAGGAAGCAGCCGACGAGGCCTCATGTTTCTTTCTTTGCCACTTCAGTACACTGGCCGAGCACGAATAAATTGTCTTCGGGCCGTATGTTCAGGCGGAATCCATTTTGAAGTTCGGGGAAGATGCCCTCAAGCTCCGCCCGTGTGCCCACCCATCCTTTGACAATGTATGCAACGATACGGTAGAGGACACTGGTGACAGTAATCGTGGATAGTCTAATACATTGGTCACATCACCGCCTTTCTTCGGTACTAGGGTGACTCTACCGAAAAGCCACTCTGTTGGGATCGGGTCGCATTTGATGATGCCGGAGTATATGATGGCTAGTTGTTTACGCGCATAAACATAAACCATAATACAGAGACACCTGGTGCCTGTGTTTAACATCACAGCCCAAGTCATTTCGACCATCATGGAGGGCTAATGGCAGATTTGTAATAAAAACAGTTGGAAGGAATAGTTTTAGAACGGCAGGAAGCTGAGCTAGTTGGTAGGGATTAATAATGCAAAGAAGGGGTAAGGACGTTCGTGTTGTCCATTTCTCTTCTGTTGTGTTCGTGTTTGCATGCCTTACCCCTTCTTTGCATTATGGAATAGTTTTACGTTATACCGGCCCAGGTCTCAAATTTATTGTGGTAGCTCACATGAATGATCAATTTTTCTTGAAAAGCAGTGGCAGCAAAATTATTACACACTTGACATAGGGTTGCCTGCATCTAGCTTTATGTTACGCCAGATTATTTTAGCTTATCATTCGTGGTTTAATTTCATAAATGGCAAAAGCTGGTGTCCACATCTTTAGACATAGGGTTTAAAAGGTTAGCTGGTGTCATTCTGGAATTTAATTCCGTGTGGATAAGCCTTGTAAACTCACCGGCTACAATTAGTAAATTTCAGTATGTTCCATAACAAAATTAATTAAAATAATTAGTGGTTTTCTTTAATTAGTTGGTTATGTGTTTTAATTTCTCATGCAAGCAATGTCCGTCCCTCTGAATAATCCAGCTCATGAACTAGAGTTAGTTATCTGCAACAGGCGATTTTTTAAAATTCTGTAAAAATGATCACCCCGTATGTGCTACAGACTGCTTCAAAATCAGAATTCATCTTCTCCAATTTGCTCCAGAATGAAACTTCATCTTCTCCAAAAATTGCTGCTACATGACTTTGGGCATTTCTACCTCTCTTCACTAAATCAACTATTATACACTGTGACAGCAGGAAAAAGCACAATGATGCAAACCTGCTTCTTGATCAATGTCAACTATCGGCCAATGACAGCACTCTATCAAAATCTGCCCACTGACATCAAGGGGCAGCCATTGGCAGCCCTGAAACGGGTGAGTAGAAGGTCTCTGTTGAAAAGAGAGTGTTTGAGAAATAGGTGACTGCGCGCTTCGCTTGCGAGCACGAAGTCACCTTGAGTCGCCTGGAGAATTTGGCTGAAATGTGCACAGCAGCATATGCTATACGTGAAGTGTGTTTTTTTCACCAAGCCCCGGATGGTTGGTTCAGAGCCCCCTTTAACCCTTCCACGGGCAAAATTTTCGTGCGCGACAGAAGGGTCTACTTATGTGGTCTTCCACAAGGCATGGTTGCGAATGTTCTCTGTAAAAATTTCAAAATTCTTTCAAGTAACATTTGCATAAGCGCTTAGGTAGGATGTATTCTTGCCCACTGCCCAGTAAGCATCCCCCCCCCCCCCCCCCCCCAAAATAAATTACTTTGATATTACCCAGGACTATCTACAGCTGAGAAAAAAAGAATGTAATGGTCATTATACTGTTCTGGTCATTATACTGGTCATTATACTGTTGTGTAGGGGTCAGCATTGAGTGGCCCAGCACAGCCCTGACAAATGTATCGCACCTGCCCCTCTGCTGTCTTCATGCTACAGGACCGGTACATGTTCACGATAAAATAGACTTGCTGCAAGTTTTAAAGAAGTGGGGCTTTTTTGTTGCGAAGAAAATTGTTTCAAAGCATTTACACACATTCTGAAGCCACCACTTAGTAGGTATGTGAAACACTCGAGCAGACAGCATAGCTGAGGTCACCTCTAAGTGCAGGAAATTATGTAGATTCACATTTGCAGCAACAAAGAAAAGCACTGCATTTATTTTATTTTATTGTGTGAAGTTTTTTTAAAGATGGCAACGCGTTCTTGTGATAGCAGTAACTCCCCTTGCCGTGAAATTGCCAATGAATGGCTACATCAGTTTGGGCTATTTGTCCTTAAAAGGAAGCATTAGCTCGGGCCCATCTCCGATGCCACCTATTCAAGGACATGTAAAATGCAGGAATGCTGTTGTGAGATAAATCCCGACTGATGTTACTGAACTTTGTTGCATCTGAGAGAAAACGTTAAATTCTAGTGGCTGTACAATGCAGAGTGTCAATTTAAAGCCTGAATTTTTTCTAAAAGATTTGCCAGAAATTCATCAGTTAAAAAAAATACAAGTACGAGAGAGAGAGAAGTAAACGTTATTGGAGGCACAAATTAGTAGTTGAGACCCTGGCAGAGGAGCTAGAGTGGAGGCCATGTGGTCTCGACACAGTTAGCCCACTCGGCCAGCATGACTTGGCATTCTAGGTCATCCGTCTTGACCGCACACTCCCAGACCTCGAGCGTGGGCACTTGCCGAAGAATCGTCCTTGGCGGGAGGTGGGATGGTACAAAGTTTGCAAATCCATAACTCTACACAGAAAGCAGGTATGACAGTTCTGTAAACTGCAGCCATTAGAACATCCAAAGGGGACAAATTTGGTACATTAGTTTACAGCTTACATGGATTTGTTACAATGTTTACAAGGGTCTTGCAAAAGGCCTATTCACAAATTAGTAGGGGTATGTGAATATCAAAATTCTCGAATACGAATCGAATATGAATACTTAGCACTGAATATCGAATAATGATATGCCCATGCATTTATTAGCAAGTTGGTTTATTTTAGCATGTTGGAACATTGCAATGACATTATCATTGGTAAAAAATTATATTTGTAACCCGTTATACTGAAAGATTGTGTTTGGATCATGTCAGCTTCGGAAAATTGAATCATTTCTGAGTTTGCTGTCCTCGTCAACCTGTGCCTTATTATACCGCATAAGTTTCCCGTAAGCTCAGAGGCATTTGACCCTGTACCAGTCGTCATTCGTCGCATTTGCTGTCAAGCAATAAGCTCAGTATTGGGTTGGGGATGGAACCTGCAAAAGATTGCACCCTCACTGTTGGCAAACCCGCGCCCCCTTGCTACTGAGAGGCTGGCTTTCTTGCACATCTTTGACGTCCAGTGGCCAAGTGTGTTCTACAGGTGAAATTTTGTTAGCAGCATGAAATTGTCGCAAAATTCACCGCAAAATCAGACACATTTTCCTAAATTATATAGAAATAAACGCTTAGAACCATGTTTTCTCCCGCACAGCCTGAAATACATTCGATTTATTTCGAATATTCGTATCCCATCGAATATTAAAAATATAATATTCAAAATTTTTGAATATTTGCACACCCCTACCAATCAGTGATATATTTCACCTGGGTGTGTAATATATGAGTTTTGTCCGGTGTAGCTGTATTATTAAACGCAGTTTACAGGCCTTTTATATTGTTTTTTATTGCTGAGTTACAAAGTTGCAAACTTGACAGTTCTGATTTTCTAAACTTTTCAATTTTCAACAATATTTATTAAGATATCTGTGGCTTGCATCAATAACCTGCTTCCTACAGTCACTAGATTTTAACTTATTCTTATAAATGTAACAAACTTAATCAAATTCATTGAAATAGTAGTTGCAGAAAAAAACAATTTCTCCTTTTCCATGTATTTAGATAGAAGTCCTTGCTCTTAATGCTTTGAAGGGCAAGTAAGTGCATAGCCATATTCATTTAGCACAAACTTGACGACACAAAGAAGATACTAGAAAATGTGCTATTGGCGTAGTTGGCAGAACTTTGGACACATTTAGCGCATGCTCGGCGTTGTAATGACCCATGCAAAATTTTGTTCTGTGCAGGTAAAATTTAAGGAATTTGTCATGCCTCAGCCTACTATGTCACGAATTTGCCTACTTTGAGTGAGTTCTACTGAGTCAAGTGATGCTCCGAAAGTTCATCATCACTCCCGTTTCGATCGATTTCAGTCATGACGCAAGGAATTGGCACATTTTGTGGAGCACTACCTCATAAAATCTGTGATGGCACATCATTGTGAACAATGTTAATAAGTTGACTTCCGTTTATTCGACTCTCGTTAATTTGATTTTTCGGTTGATTTGATCCCAACCGGAGGCCCCAGTTGGCGCCTGCGCATTTGAACAAGCCCAGACTTTCGTTATTTGGATCCTAAAATCGGCCCTCACCGAGTAATTCCAATTCGATAAATCAGAAAGCACACGCCTCAACTTGGCTGACGACTCGGCACGGCCTAGGCCAGTCACGTGAGGCGAAACTCAACGCACTGAACGCGCGTTTCGAGCAACGATCTCTGACTGCGCCCCAGTTTAGTGGTAGTGTTTGTCTTGGCGGAACTTAGGAAACTCGGAATGCATCGAACACGCGTCATCTCCTGTAGAAAGCTCCTATTTTTGGCCTGCCCTAGGAAGATTTTCGAGCAATAACTGTAGCTCGCAATGTCTGATTATGATATTTACCCAGTTCTAATGAGCGCCTTTTCTTTTTGTCGAGAAAATTGTTCCGAAAATTGCCAGTCCAATGCAGTCAGTTACAAAACCAAAACCACCTCTATGGCATTTATATGCTTTACCGCATAAAGTGGTTGTAATGCGGCGAAGCTGACTTTCAAGAGACGCTTAAGGTGAATAATAACTCAACGTGGATGTTTAAAGTACCAGTACAGAAATCTCGCAGCTTCGTGTTAAGAAAAGACTTGGTTTTAAAAAAAAATCACGTCTGAAGGGTTTGCATACCTCTAACACAATTCAAATAGCCCGCCCCTGAGCTCCTGGGAAGTCACGGCGTTGCCTATGCCATCACCATTCTTTACAGCCGTCCGTACGTAAAACCATGCCCGACAGCCAGTGCTACACGGTTGCTTGCACAAAACGCAATAGTGCTGGCAGAAACCGAGGTAACACAGCTGACAGTGCAAAAAAGGAAGGAAAAGTGCATGCCGAATTATGAATACAATATTCGGCACTTGTGATGGGCCTCATTCTCTACTATTTGTGGTTTGTATAAGTTTCGTGAGCCAGGAAAAACAAGCACAGCCCTACGCGATAAAGTGACTGCTGAAATGCGAAAGCATAGGCAGCGCAGAGTCGAATGAAAATGAAATATGTAGATCTCCCTGTTGTCAAGTATAATGTCATTGAGGTATTTTTTTTTTCTCTAAAAAATGATATAGAAGTAGACTAGTAGCATGTTCTTCCATCTTATAATGCAATACAACGATCTTTTTATTAAGAGTGGTGTAGTACTGGTGACAGAATTATAGCCATGTGTTGCTACGTCATCGGGCTAGTACTTGAATGTCCCGATCGCGTCTTAAATTGTGTCCTGCATTTATAGCAATTTCACATTCTCGAAAAAATTTGTTTGCGATAATACTGACGCCTTGGACCTTCTTGAGCATTAGTCTGTCACTTTAGCTTGACTTAATATTTGCCCTTAGGAGTCCCTTTAAGGAACTGGCCACTATTGGTGCGACCCATATTAGGCCTTTGCCTATTTTCCTTGCTAAAAAAATCATGTGCTCATTAGATTTCTGCTTTCTTTAGGAACTTTAATGTCATGTCTACATTGTTATTTTTTCTTTGAACACAAGAAGTGGGCATTTGGGGACTTTTTAGATTCGGGCAAATACTGCCAAATGATTCGGCGGAGTGTTATGGCATTTTTTCTGCTTCTCATTCCATACGACCCACCAGATAATTCGATCAGGTGCTTTTTTTTTTTTTTGGTCTGTAATGGTTGAAGTAACAGACATCGATTGTAAAGGCATGTAAAAAGGGCAGAGTGGGAATGGCTGTTACATGATATCATGGTATAATGGAGCACTGCACCTCGTGCACAATCCTGCCACACAATTGTTTGTTATTGTGTAGTTGGTATTGCACGATGAGGAGCTGTAAAAAACGGCTACATTTGTTTATGACTCTGAGCACCACATGCATGCACAGATTTTAGAGGTTTTTTACATACCCGCCAACTTTCCCGAATTTCTCGAACAGTTTACAAATTTGGGCTACCTCTACGATTCTACGAATGCTGCGTCAAGTCTTATGAAAAATAAATTTCGTTTGTGAATGTGTATTAAAGCTCTTGTAAGATTCATGCAAAAAAAAATACATTTTGACGGTGTCGCCTTTTTTGTGGCATCACAAGGCACCCTGTAAGCCAGAGAGTACTTGGTTTGAAGAAGCTTATTGAGAAAAGTTTTTAAGCAGGGGAGATTGCTAACAAAAAACATTGCTAAAAGGTAACTGAAGACGATGTGTTGCTTGTTAGTATCTGATGACCTAAGTTTGCTGCTGCTTGTATGTTACGCTTAAAGGGCCCCTCCTTTGGTCTGGCCATGTTGAGCTGACAAGCACAGAGCATACAATATGCGCTAACAATTGTGTTTGCAAAGTATTACATCGTTACGTGCTGCGGAAAAGGTTCGAAATTTCAATCTGAACGCCGTTTTCCCTTTCCCTCGCGGCGACCACGCTCCAAGACGGAGGGTGACATTGTCCCTGCGACTACGTACTCGTGCCCACAGTGTGATGTCATTCATTAAGACACATGACTTCGAGGATTATTCGAGGCAGCATCTATTATTTGTGTGATCTGTTGCTTCAATTGACGAGTTTAAGTGTAGAGAGTGAATAAAACACACAAACGGAATGTTTGCATGGTCTTTTGTTTTACTTCACACCGAAGCAAACGAGATGTACTTCCGCTTCGTCTGCTTGTTCCCGCAATCGTGCAGACATGTGCACAGGTACCGAAACTATGCCATTTTCTACCGTGTTCCAGCGCGTGATCATGCTCTGAGATCCACTGGTGTCTGCCTCAGCATTTGTGTAGCACTGAATTATACCGGTAGTCATGTTGCCTTGTACACAGCGCGCGAAATGTTGCGCTGCACAAAGTGAGAGAATCACAGCAGCCTGCGCGTTATGCCGGCAAAGAAAGCGCGCAGCGCCTTAAAAAACAAAACAAAAAAAAACTAGGAGAAAAAAAATGAAGGCATATGCGTCACATATGCATCACGTATGCATCATGCCCCTGATGTATGCATCACGCCATCCTCAAGGTCCAGTATGGGAGAATGAAGGGAAGGAATTTCGCTTGCGGAGGCTAGACGAGGCAAGGGGAGAGAGTGTCTCGCTTTGCAGTGGAGCTCGCCTTCTGAAATCATGGGTTCGCGGCACTGCAATATTTCCATCTCGGCTATTAATGAACCGATTTGAAAAATTCTTGCGGCAGAACGCTCCCTTGAGAACATGTAACAACTTCCAGCGTATATCCAAACTTTGCTGTGGGGCCTGGTGAGGGGCCCTTTAAAGGTAAACGATTGTTGGTGAAGTGTGTATGTAGCCCACAAAAGCTGTGTGCCCAGAATAAACATCTTTAAAAAGTGCATGCTACTCAACCCTTTCTTACTCATGTCATTAAGTTCGCAGGATTTTTACGAATTTTAAGGTTTACAGGTTTGCAGGTATGTTCTTATTGTTGTGAAATTTATTGTAGGAAGTAGCCTAAGGCATATCTTCAAACCAAGTTGGATCAGCATAAAAGGGAGGAATCGATTTATGCTGTACAAAGTATTTCTTTCAGTCCGTTTTGTTGTTTTAGCTACTACCAATAACATACTTTTTCATTCAGCATTAGCCTACATAATCAGGAGAATCTTTATGCCATTGTTGACCTCAACTTGCTGTGCCTCTTGTGTTCTGTTGATCTTAATAACTCCCTTCTTTAATGCATAATGGCCCTGAGGGTAACATAAATTAAAGCTAAAGAAAGAAAAACATTGGAGGATGAGTGCCTAGTTTTCGTGGCTAGTCGCTGCGACAGTGCGTTTCAAATAACTACAGCTACTGTATGTTTCTGTGCGGGCGAACAGCTGTGGCCTTGTTTATCTCGAGCGTTCCATGCGTTCCATTTAGAATGAGGAAAAAGACTGTCAGAAAAACAGTATCCCTCTAAAAATAGTTTCATTTGGCCTTTGATTTAAAGTGTTGTGGCTTTCCAAATGAAAAGCTCTGCGTTTTTCAAGTCGTTTAGTGTAATGGTTAATACTAGTTGAATAAGTTAGCTACTTAACCTTTAAAGACAGTAATAAGTCCGAAACAAACATAAAAAACATCAGGTATCTTTTTATTCGTGTGAATAACTTAAATATGTCTAAAACACACATTCATGCTTGTAATCTGTGCAAAAAGGGGTGTACTTTATTAGAGAAAGAAATATGTAGATTGTTACAAATAAAACTCCGCATGGACACAGGGGATGAAAAAAGATGTGCACGACACAAGCACTGTCTCACAACTGCGATTTGTATCAGGATCTACCCTGAATATGTATAGACAAAAGCAAACAGAAACGAGCGAGAGAGAGAGAGAAGAAAGAAAGAAAAGAAAAAAGTGAACAAAGTAAGAAGTGTCATGTACTTGTGAACATTTTTCTTTGTTCTTCGTGTTCGTGCCGAGTTTTATTTGTAACAGTGGATCAATTCCAACTTGCCTAATTTGACAGTCTAATTTAATAAATAATAGTATGGTGCTACAGAAAGTGGGCTCCACTGCAAACAAGAATCATTTGCATCATTTGGCTCTTCGTTAAAAATTTGAAGGAAGTAACCCACCACAACGGCTTCATTATCAAGTTGGCGGTTCATTTTGGAAGAAAGGGAAGGTGAAAGGGAAAGGAAATATTACTCTTCGTGGCGTCAAGTTTTGTTCTCACACATGCGCAGCTTATGTCGTGCACACTGTTGTCTTCGCTGTCATCAGAGCTGGGGCTGGGGCATAGAGCTTATGACTCGCCAGAGTCGTTCGAGGCCATTTTGACATGGCTTCCACATAAAGGATGATGAAGTTTTGGAGAGAACGCATCATCTTTCTGTATCAACACCACATGCTTCCCATGAGGGCTGCCATGTTGAAGTTGAGAATATCCGGTGCAACAACAAATCCCCACTCAAAGAATCTTATCTTTGCTGGACATTGTGCCTCATCTGGTGTTGTTTTCTACAAACACAGTGCAACGGATGAGCCGTATCCGTCTCCAGGACTATATTCTGAGGCCAAGATTGTTGGGACAAGCTTGGCTTGCCTTCACTATTATCTGCACGTAAACCCTTGATGAGCTGAGCTTGCTCTCCTTACGAAAAGGGTTAACTGGGGCAAAAAGAAGTGTTGCCGCTCATGGTCATATTATGTGATGTGGTTCTTGGCCATGACATATTGGCAATTTCTGTACTGACTACTGGCGCTGAGACACTTTGTTGAACATTGAGGCTGTCGAGTTTAACCTTGGCTCTTATCACTGCAGGTCCCACACTGACGTTGGACCTGTTTTCCTCGGGGCGGCCACTGCGCCCCGACGAAGCAGTACGGACGGGCTTCGCAAGTCATGTCCTGAGCGGCGAACGGGACGCCAAGGAAGAGGCGCTAGAGTGGCTCAGAGAGCAGACCAAAGGTCCAGTCGAGATCATGCAAGCAGTCAAGCTGGGCATGGTGGCCGCCCGAAGCCTGCCCCTCCAGGAGGCATTGCAGCGTGAAAATGATCTGTTTGCCTCCGTGTGGGGCCGGGACGCTCACAGCGATGCCCTGAGGCAAAACGTCAAGCACTGATCTTCGATATCGTTAGTGTTCCAATAGTTTAACGTTGTTGCTTCGCTGTAAAGACTTTATTGTTGTTCTGATAGTTTAACGTTGTTGCTTTGTTGTAAGGATTTACAATGCTTCTGTGTAGGATTGCACGAAGCCAGCCTTAAGTGTGCAGTTGCACTGGCGACTGACGAAGGTCACACAGTCGACAGTGACTATAAATTAAGGGGAGACTGATGGGAACTGATCTTCACGCCAGCAAGCACATCCTGCCTGTTGTCACATTGGAATGCCTCGCAGTTATTGTTGTTCACGCGTGATCGCACCGTTATCGCTGTCAAACTACTGTCAGCACGTTCCCGTGCTACACCTATGCCACTGATTGGTTCAGCAGCCTTGTGACTCCAGTCGCTGAGCTGAAAAATCAAGTGGCAAGCGTCTGACCTGTAGCAATCACTTTTTAATCAAAGCGGCTATTTGTGACCAACTTGTTTGCAGGACCTCTGCGACTCACCAAAGTGATTGAGTTGCAACCCAAAACACCCCATTTTTTTGCTTTGCTTCACCTAAATAGTTTGCTGCCGTGTGCTTGCATTTGCGCTTACGCACTTTATAATTTGTACTTTTGTGCATTTTATTTCGAGTTATGGGCATCGAGAAAAGCTTATTGCATCTTGTTTCTTGCCACTCAAGGTGTTACCTCGAGATGTTCACCTGCATGGCTTTGCTGTAGGTGGGCGATTATGCTTAGTTTAGAAGTGGGCGTTCGCAAACCACGATACTGCTGCACGTGCGTCCTTTTTTGTGAGCCACTTGAGAACTGATAGAATCTTGTCTAGCAATCTAACAATTCATAACTGCAAATTAGACTCTCATCTAGCGATCTAGCAATTGATAACTGCAAGTTTCTCACTTGCTTTATTTTTCTGACAGTACACACCACTGAGATAGCTAGCAGGTGCTCACATGGCATGTGTCGCTTTTGATATGGGCACATTTCCTGGGGCCTTATTCTCTAATGATCAACTTCATTTTGCATTCTTCTGGTTCTTCGTCATTGTTTTAAATTTGGATTGGAGGCCATTGCATTTCCATCTTGGCTGGAATGGCACCCTCGACTTGACGCATGATAAAAGTGGAGAGTGAAATAGAACATTCTGAAATACGGGCCTTAGTTGTGTCAAATATATTTAAAGCAGAAGAATAAGTTGTGTCAAGTTTATTACATTTTTAAAAAAGTTATGCTAGTTCATTCATGTGTTCAGCAATTAACCGTTTATAAATCTATACATAGATTACAGAGCATTCAATTGCTATTTTCGTCATTTTAATATTATTAGCTCACTTGTCGAAATAGGTTGCCCAGATGAACTTAAATCTGCAATTTAAAAAATTTGGCTTTGAGGGCACATTTCCTAAAAAAAAATGTTAACCTCTAAATTACCTCCTGAGGTGGCGAGTCACTGTTTGCAATATGAAAAAGTAAAATTGTCCATTTTATAAATTGGCGTTAAGTCTCAAGATTGTGCTTTGCCTAGAAAAGCAGCTTTGATGCACCAAAATGACTCGCCAATAGGCTCTTAGGTAAGTGTAATAAGTATATATATCCCCTTTGAGGATGAGGCTGGCAAGGAATTGAAGTTAGCCAAAGTCACTTGAATAATTTTATACCAGGCCAATTTTTACTGGCTACTTGTCACCCAGATAAGTAATTGCACAGAAACCGTCAGTGATGATTGCCAATGTATGCGAATAGCCGCTATCATTATTATATATTATATTGTTATGCTGCAATGTATGCGAATAGCCAAAAACCAAAAAGAATGGTGCGCTTGATGTATGTTTGTTGCATTGAGAATGTTTAGGTAGTGTTTGTAGTTCCATTGCCTAATTTCGTAGGAAACAGGGCCGTTAAGTGGCACATTTGTATCAGTAGCATAGGTAGACAGCATGTGCATTTCAAAGAGCTGTAGTAGTTAGCATTTGATAGTTAGCAAAGAGCTGTAATAGTTAGCATGCCCTGCAACTCGATTGCTCAAGTACGCGCACCCTTCGTGTCGGCATCTTCGTATTGTGGGGTTCAAAGTCCGCTCACTCACCATGAAAATGGGCACAAGAGCCAAAGAGACCTGTTTGCCTTAAATGTCACTATAACAAAGTTGCTGAGGCTTTTCACAAAAGGTAGCGTTGTTAAGATGAATAAAAACTCGCGACTGCCTCACTAAGTTACCAAAACTGCTGTAGAGGCTCTGTTGTCTCTAGCATTGTCAGTGCTTAAGACTGTGGAAAATAAAATATATTGTTTGGATACTTAGTTTGCCATTGCTCTGTAATGGCAGCAGAGGAGCAGGGCAGCAAGCATCTTTGATCATCTTGCCATCTCCTGTATTATTTGTGTTGGCTGCAACCTGTGGAAAGTGTTAAGTTCTGCAATAGAGCATGATGCTTTCACTTGCTGTTTGTCCTAAGCTTTATGCAAATGTAATTCATTGAGTTGTCATGTCTGAAATACTAGTGCAGAACGCTAAATGAAGTTTTATGAATCGCCCCATTTCTTTGCTGCTCAGTGCTTTGATGCTGGTCTGAAGCGTTGATGTTTGGCACCACAGGAATGGCCTTTCTAATTACTCTTGTCAGCACACAGTGCTTTTAAAAAAGCCTGCCCACAGCAAATTTTTTTTCTCCTTTGTAACCACAGCTGTCGTGATCGCTAATGGTAATGCCATTTCATCGCAAAGGATTGATTTATGCACGCCGTTATGCCCACTGGCTCTAGGGCCTTGAAGGGCCCCTCGCCAGGTCTGGTCATCTTGAGCCGACAATTGCACTGCATACAATGCGTGCTAACGATTGCATCTGTCAAGCGTTACATCCATACGTGCCACAGAAAGAGCTTAAATTTCAAACTAAATGCCGCTCGCCCTTCTCCTGGTGCCCGCCGGGCACCCAGCCGGAGAGTCGATGCCAGTCACCTAATAGTGACATGTGACTTCGAGAATTATTCAAGGCAACATCAATTATTTGCTTAATCTGTAGCTACAAGAGACAAAGTTCAGAGCAATAATAAAACAAATACAGACTGAATGTCTGCATGTTTTTGTTTTGCTTAGTTCCGTAGCAAGAGAGATTATTTCCATTTCGTCTGCTCGTTCCCATGTTGTTCTGTCGCATGCTCAGAAAACTGCACTGTGTAATTTTTTACCGTGTTCCAGCGCCGCGATTGTGCTGTTTCGTCCTTTCATGCCTGCCTCAGGGCTCATGTTTGTGGCACTAACTTTTACCGCTAATCAAGTGTTCTCATGCAGAGCGCGCAAAATCATCCGCTGTGCGAAACGAGACAAATGCAACAGCTCGCGCGCGAGACCATCACCGGAAGTGTGCCACTCAGCAAAAAACGTGTGAGAGTGAAAAGAAAATGAGGAAGCGGTGCCCGTGGCGTATTCGCCATGCATTCCTCCAGGTCTGGTATAGGAGAACACAGAAAAGGAATTTTGCATGCGGAAACTAGACGAGGCAAGTTTATGTTATGTTGGCGGTGACGCTCACCTCCTGAAATTGTGGGTTCACGGCGCTTCAGATATTTCTGTCTCTGCGATTAATGAACTGATTTGAAAAATTCTTATGGTAGAACACTCCTTAGAAGGCAGGTAACAACTTCCAGCATATAACCAAAATTTGCTTCGTGACTTGGTGAGGGGCCCTTTAAAGCATATAGATATATATATATATATATGCAGGAGCTGCAAGTATGGTAGTTCAGCCAGCATGGAAATGAACAAGTTTTATAGGTAGATTTGCCTAAGCTTTGTCCTTCTGGTTTGCAACGAACTTTTCTGTCTGTGCAAATTGATCATTTTCAACAACATATTTGCTCTATAAATGGTACAATTAACAAAGGTAATGCATCGGTGCAGAAACATTTTGCCTTCATGTGTTTAAAAAAATGCGATTTCCTGTAAATTTAGAAAGTCAAGGCGTAATAAATAACACTGCAGAAGTGCCTAAACATTTCAGCTGAAGATGAGACCTATCTATGTACCACCCACCATTTCCATGGTAGTTGAACAGTCTGGGCACCAGAGTTCATGTTCCGAGCCATGGTGATCGAGAACACTATTGTGAAGCGCCAACTAAATCTAGCGTGCATGTTGTTACAAGTTTACAGTCCTCTAAGAAAATTTACACGAAAATTGCACTTTGAAGAGCTCTTCATATTTTCATGTGCTATAATTCTTTCTGTAGCAATCGGGAGCAGGGTGTAGAGCTGTCAATTAGAATGCAGCAGTTAGATTGCCTGAATTTGGCACATGGTTGTAGCATTGTTGATATCTATGGCTTTATTTTCGTCTTGCTTTGTATATCTTAATCCCTTTTGGAAAGATAGAGGACACTGCCATGCAGGAGCCGTCCATTGTTCTGTGTAATGCGCTCTTGATCGTAGTGTAAACGGCACGTATGTCCAAAAATAAATTTGATGCTTGTTGGCATCATGGCATGGCAATTCTTAATAAATGTGCTGGCCAGAAATATTTTTGTGGTGGCTATAAATCAAGCCATTCAATGTACTTCCTTTTGAAGGCTCATGTTCCTAAATGTATGGTGTGCACGAGGTTTGCAGATAACTTAGGCAGTCAAGCAAGTGGAAATCTAGTGCAAGAGCCATTTTTCAACTAGGACTGACTTTGAACACACAGTGGAACTGCTGCGCTTGTTTTCAAAGCACACAAAGTACTGTACTTTAACGTATAATCCTATCTTTCGGAGACTCGGCTGTGATCAAAGCATACTGCTTGCTGGGGGCTTTTTGGAGTGTGCTGCTGTTCTGCTGTTTGTCTAGACTCGCCGTGGTAACCCAATGGCTCTGTTGTTCTGCACACCACACAGGAGGACACATGTTTGATGCCAAGTCACGGCAGTCGCGTTCTGACCGGGACCAGACGCAGGAACGCTTGCACACTTTTTAGGTACACCCAGCCGATCAAAATCGATCCAGAAGCCTGTTACTGTTACTTTGAATTGTTGAACCCTATTGATTGAGTCTATCGGTGATGGCATGGGTGAACCCATCTGGCACATTTTTTTTGTGATGCAAATGACAGTTAGTGTTAGTTTTACACACACATGTGCCAGTTTTCATTGTTTGTGTGTTATGTTTACATAGGTTCAATGGAGGGTTACTTTTGCATACTTTCAATTGATGTTCACGATTTCCTATTCTTTTTTAGTCATGTATGGAATGTGCGGTTCTATTAGATCTCTCCGAGTGTGATATTGTAAACAGTTTTCCAAATATTTGGTGGTCATCTTCGATTGTGCACGTTGCTGGATGGAGCATGTGGCACATAAACTGACTGCAGACGTTTTTTATGCGTGGGTTGATAGCTGGTGTTAGCATGTCTCGGTGAGATAGATTATCTGTACATATACCGAATGCGCGTGCATCAGAATTTAGTTGGCATTCATTTTGCACGGAAGTGTCAAGGCCATTGCTTTGGCGTTCTTTATACTAGCTACATTATATCTAGCATATGTCATAAAATGGTACTGCAAAAGAGGCCATGAAACCTCTGTCACATTGGCTGTGTAATTTATTATATAGTGCAATGGTGTACTTGCGAGAAAGGAAATAGTAAACTTGTCTAACTGGATCATTTCCCCATTTCTTTTTCTTTTTTAGGGGGAGTGGGGCAGTTAAAGCTTGCAACTAAACCAGCAAGATACAAATAGTTCTGTTTTCAGATTTGAGCAATAATTTGTTTTTACCGTCCAGTCTGTTATTTTCACCAGAGAAGCTTATCATAAGCCTTAAATAGTTCCGTTCTTTTTTTGCGTTCACTAGCAATAGAGATTATTTGCGATATGATTAAGCTTACCACTTATAAAGTGCAAAGATGGAAGAAAGAAATGTTGAGGTACTTTCTCAGCATTGCAATTATGTAAACACATAAAAAGCTTGCATTATATTCCTTACAATAAAATTGCAGTCTCTGGATTGGGCCTGAATATACTTACCTGGTTGTGCCGTGTGCCTTCTTGAGGCACCATTTTTTCGTGTTGATACAGCTTCAATAATGAGGCCAATCTGCTTTTGCACATATAGCATGACGTTCTAGTCGCGAAACATGTGCTAATTGCATTTTCTGTGCACAGTATTAAAGCTCCACTTGCAATGTATCTAAACATTAGCACTGATAGAAAACTTAAAATGCTAAACTTTGCATGACAAAACTGCAAAGAAATGCAGTTTCTTGGAGCGCCAAGCAGGTTATATTACTTAAGCTCTCGGCGTTAGCTACAGATTCTGTGGGATGCAGTTATTAAGTCTGCTTCCTTGGTGGTTGGATATTCTCTTGCCATCCATACTGTTAATCTATGCAGCTTAAATTGAAAATTTTTCATTGTTAATGTGAATGGAAGTGCTTAGTAAACCTTGATCCTGTTCTATAATCAAGGGATATGCTGTTGGTTTGAATTGGATATGAAACGATTGGTGTTTATACTAAAGCTCTCCATGTGAGAATTTAGCTAGGTTCCAATTGCTCATTTCATGAGACTGTGTTTTATCTTTCTCTTCATTTGCAGTACATTTTTATAGATTTTTAATCATTTATTGTTATACTTGATATTTGGTCTGAGCACCACTGTGGAAAGAGGACAGTGCTGGAAAAAAGTGTATAATACATACTCCTAAGTTGGCAGGATCATGCTCAGCTGTGATGTTTATTTGTGGGGCACATTTGGATGTATGTGATACGCGCTGTATAAGTGCTTGTCACTTGTGGATTAAAAGTAGTCGAACCTGCACAGCAGATTAAGGGTGTGTATATATATATACACAGATGCACACACACACACACACAGAGTTTGTCATTTCATATTTTTCTGCAATGTATGTTCTGATGTCCTGCAACAGCCTCCATGTGGAGATAACTCTATCTATGAAATAAATAAAGACGAAATTATACATGTGCGTGTGTGTGTGTGAGAGAGAGAGAAGTAAGCAAGCGCTGAATTGCATTTCAGCATACCACGGCCGCCTTTCTTATAGAGCAATAGATCTATATCATATTTACATGCTATATGTTCAAACTTGCTAAAATAAAGGAATTGGGCCCAAGACCTTTGTCAAACACACCTTGCACAAGGAACTTGCGAATTGTAAAAAATAAAGGATGTGTAATGCGTGCTCAGGTTGTGGCACTTTTTTGTTGTTGTTTAAGTTAAATTACATTTCTGCAATAGCAAAGGTCCACCATGAGAGGAGGCTTGGTGACCCATAAAATATGCAAAAGTGAAAGGCAGGTGGCGACGCTTCTCTAAACTTCCTGCATCAGCTTGCCGCAACCATGGCCTGCTTGCTTACTGTAGCTTGCTGCGACATTGTGCACTTTGACAGCGTCTGCACGGTTCTGGTTAATCGTTTATCGGTGTACTTCATTTGAAAGAAACAAAGGAATCAACCTTAACAAGTGTGTAAAATTTTCCCTGTGCCGATATAGAGTTCAAACATACAAGCAAAATTGTAAAATTCGTGACGTCACACTGACGTATAGCGGCTTCGGGTTTGCGGCGGGAAGTTCAAAAAGAGGAAGTTTAGCGTTCATGTTTATCCGCTGGTTATCAACCTTTTTTCCTGCAAACGAATAAAAATTGAGCTTTGAGAGGATACCCTCCCAGCTCTGAAAGACGCCGCGATCACAGATTACAGCAACGACCTGCCTGGTCGTTCTGCTGGAAACCAGCTGCGAACACGTGCTTCCGCGGTGTCTCCAATCTCGGAGGCCATAACGCAAGTCAATTGCTTACCAGTACTAGCTGCAGTAAAAAAGGAGTACACGGTCTAAAAGTGAGCTCATCCAACGTGTCAACTTTTGCAAAGTTATTATGCGCAAGAAAAAAAGTGATACGCGATAGTAGCGCACTACTATGCGAGCGAGTCTGACATATCGGCTCCGTCTATGTGCCAAATAAAAAAAAAAGTTTTCTCAGTAAGAAAATAAAAGCAAGACAATGGCACAATAAGAAAGAAAGTGAAGATAGCGCTCTTAAAGAAATTCTACTTTACTGAGTTGATTTAGTGCTTGAACGTCATCGCATTGATTAACGCGTTCATGAGTCTTTTCGTATGACACGTGCGTGAAAAAATTCACTGTACATGATTCGGAAGCCACATAAACTCTCCGTTCAGTGCTACAGAGGTATGCGTACCATGCCATGTTTCATGAATTGCCGGTGGATGCGACGCACTCCGACATACGTGCGAGCGAAACAGTACGAATATGTACTCTATTGACGCACGCACGCTTATACGGACCGCAGAGCTTATAATCAAAGACCGCGTGCCGTGTGTCCCTGTATGCTAATATGCTTCGCTCGGACAGGGGCGCGGCACGCCAAAAAAAAAAAAAAAACGACTGCGTGCACGGAGGACAAGAGTCTACACACTGCGCTCAGACCGCGCGTGCAAGGACGTGAGTCACCTACGCAGACCAAAATTACATATTGTTATTCTTCTTCCAGCGTTTTGTAACCGCCGCGCCGCAGTGAGAGGAGGGTACGAAGGCGCAAGACAAGCTTTGTAGACAGCCTTCACAGACTTCACTCAAGGCAGCACCTAATTAAAGCAGCGTACAAAGAGCTACGAAGGACGCCGTGCCATTGACGGGATTCAGCTGCCTTTTCCGGCACTGCCCACCGTCCAAGACCGGCTATTATGCCGGGGAAACAGCTTTCTTTTGTGCAGTGCTTCTTTCGTCGAGTCTCGTGTCCACACGACCCACTTCCACTCGAGGCCGTAACCCTCCTTTCCCTGGCCTTTTTCTTGTCTGGTAGCAAACTGCCGTACACGTAGCCCAAAACATTTGCACAAAAACTGTATACAATTAGGTACACACAGATGTTTGCGACATCTATTGACAGTGAAGTAAACTAGTTAACGTATTCTTTAGCAAAAGTTCTTCAAAATCTCTTTATTTTTACAGCTTAAGGAGGACAGGACAGTTAGTGAGTGCCTATAAGTTTGGTCTGTAATACGCTAGTTTTTGAAGTTGAGTTTTGCAACTATTACCTCGCTAGACTCGGCTTCTTCAGCGCACGCTTTGGTAGCCCTCCTCCCCGTTCCTACTGAATCGGAAAGGCAGTTTCCTGCGCACAGTTTCACCAAGGTTTTTAATGCCTACGTTAGTTACCAACTTTGCCGCTGCACGCAAAGACGTTCAGCCAAGCAGAAGAATGGCGCTGTAAGTCAACCACTTTTAAGACAGTTATTGGAGTGCGCGTGTAGCGCCAGTATCTTAGGTTACCGAAACAAAACTTGTTTGGAGCGGCAACTTCGTAAACTACGCCGTCTTTAGCAAGTGCCGCGTAAGGGCTGATTCAAATGGTTTGTGTTTAACTTCCGCAATAGGCTTGAGGCAGTTTTAGCGGACGGCAGACAACCGGCAAAATCGGTCTGTCTGCAACATTCGCTTCTTGGCGCGCTTTGGGAACGGACGTGGTAATTTTCCGTGCGTGGCTTCTTGATCAACCATGGCTCCCGTCCTCGGCTACTGGGACATTCGCGGGGTAAGTGAGACTGTCGCGGTGCCATCAGCTTTCGTTATAAGTAGTGCATGCTTTATCACCTTTGCATTTCAGTCTGCCGGCTTCTTGGCGGTGTTTCTGTCATTACTTTTTTTTATCTTTCCCGAAGACCCGTTCAGAGCCGGCCGGTTTCGCACGCCGGCCGGAGGCGCGCCATCTTCTTTTATTCAACTCGGCAGTGCCGTGGAGCTCGAAATCGGGTCATCTGCACTCTTGGTTCAACATTTATGTGTCGTTGCTGCCCTTGAGGAGTTTCGCTTGTGCCGCTTTGCTTTGTACTTTACTCATGCCTGAGCTTTGCTTTTGGATGATCGTTAGTGGCATCTTGAGGCATTTTTCTGTTATTAAAGTGTGCCGCGCATAAACGGCCAAACCACGTTTGAACGTTCAGATAAAATTTACATTATATCTCTGTAGCGCGGACAGCCTCGCTCTGCAAGCGGTTCTGTATCAGCCTAGCCCGCGTACTTTCGGTGAGCGCGTCATGCACGTATACAGCAAAAAACATCAATTCTATGGCAATGAGAAAACTGGTCACGAGCTGTTTTTAAAGGCGGGGTCGCGACGTTGCATTGCCGGACACATATCCGGTGGAGGCCGGCCCGCCGGCCGACCGACGCGGCACACCCATGCGTGCTCCTCAAAAGTGTAAGCTCTGCCTTATTCACACTTCGCCATGTCGTCGGACGTTAGCAACAGGTCGCAGTTCAAAAAAGCGCCTGCCTTTGCGGGCGCTGTAAAGTAAATGGCTTCTTTATCGCGACAAAAAGCCGTCCGGTTGAGTGCGCCCAGGTGTAACGGTTTTGTGGTAGTTCGAGAGAGAAAGATAGCGAGAGAGAGAGAAAGGCTATTTTGCTCGAGCAGCGCTTTTTCGAGATAAGCCCTGGCGGGCACGGGGTTCCACTGAGCTGGACAGGATGTTCGCGCGGGAAAGATAAAACTGTCGAGTAGCTCGTACGACGACTGAGGAAGGAGTAATTTTATTGTGTACCGCCAGTGCCTCCTCTATAAAAATCGCTGGTACCGCAATAGTCTATCGAGGGAATACCGGCGGCTGGTTTTCAGGAGCGCACGAACGACGATGCTGCACACGTGCGCCGGTTCATTTTCAACGATTCAGTGTAATTTAAGGCTGTCTTTATTTTTATTTTATTTTGCTGTTTTGCAGGTAGCGGGCGATAGGTTTTTAGAATGTCGCGAAACAAAGAGCTGCTAGACATTCCCTCCCCCCTCGTCGCTTCTGTAATGAAGTTTGCGCAGTTCCAGCTGCGACGCGTAGGCGATTGTAGCGAAATTTGCGTGGAGGTGCACCTTCCCGCTTCGACGCGCTCACATTATCGACAGCTGTGATTATACATAGTGAACTAGAGTGTAGATTCCCTGCAGGCTACTAGAATAGCTGAATGCGTCCGGTCGGTGCTTGAAATGTCGAATTTGCTAGCCCGCGTTGCCCAAATTCTCTGACTTCGCATAATTTATTCGGCAGCATCGAATATGCATTTAATTAACTTTTGCATGGTTTTTAAGCTGCTATTCAGGCCATCTTTTATTCCCGGAACTGAGTGCACCTGAAGTAGAGCATATACAATAACTCCAACTTCAGGCCATCTTTTATTTCAGGAACTGAGTGCACCTGGAGTCATAGAGTTTCATACATTTATTTAGAAACTCTATGCCTGGAGTAGAGCATATACAGTAACTCCAACTTGAGGAACGCGGCGTGCCCTCCGTGCGCGCCTGCTCTATCACGGCTCCCTGTAACCATGGCAACGGCTGCATGTACGCGGGAGAGGAGGAAGGCGCTTGTTTGTGGGAGGGAGCGAATCTGCCCACCTGCCAATTTCCTCCTCTGTCGGTGTGTGCGTAGGAATACATAAAAGCTGAAGGACATATCGCGTCGATATCGACAATCCCCGCCGTGTTTTCGTGCGGCGCACACACGCACACACACACGCATACACACACACACACACCAGCTATTTCTGCAATGACTAATGTTTAAATATTGCCCGTGGTAGACAGCACCATTCTAGTCCTTTGGCTAGCCTACTCGTAGAGGCAGATATTATTTGCATGAGAAATTTAAATGCATCGTCTAAAAATTAACAAAATTCACTATTAAAATTTGTAACTAATTACCTTATGTGACATGTTGCAATTGACATATATAGTTTGTGAGAGTGCAAGGCATTTCCACTTGCAAGGAATTCTATGGGTGGCATCATTTTCGAGATATGCACACCATCAAACTTGCTATAAAGATGCACTGTTCCACTTAACTTTAAGAAGACACTGTTTAGTACTTGAAGCACAAAAAGTAACTGAACCGCCAATATATTTCTTCACCAAGTTTGGGAATTAATATCTCGAAACTGGTGTCATTGTGAGAACTCATTCCAATTGAATCTACCTTATGAAATCCCTGGCTAAAATCTGTAAATGGCAATATGTGCCATAAAGTGATTAATTAGTTAGTCATTTTTGCTAATTTGTCGATAATGCATTTCTATTCCTAAATAATGTCTGCCTGTTTGGGGCAAACCTGCTCAAGGAGCATAATTGTGCTGTAGCACTCGGTGTGTATGTCTATATATATATATGTTTATTTATTTATTTATTTAAATACACCTTACAGGCCTCACATTGAAGTATTGAGTAAGGGGGGCAGTAACAGAAAATACAGACTATATGCTGCATAAAACAGTAGTAGTTTACATAACATAACCATAACTACAACTGAGGTGGAAAGGAAATAATTAATTCATGTATCACTAGTACAAAAGATAATATAATAAAGAATTAATCACAAGGCATTTTCCATCCAGTCACGTAATTTACAAAACCAGTGTTATACAATATTAAATATTAAAAAACAACGCTACTAACGTGACACTCAGACAGCATGGTAAACATAGTGATGTAACGGTACTAACACAACAATAAGGTGTCCCTGCTGTCATGCATTGTGTCTCTTTAAAAGACTGGCCATTCTACGTGAAGATAACCAAGTGTGTATTGTTCAGTTGAGTGGACTAGCCACCAGTAATATTTTGTTGATGCCATTCAGTTTAACAATTGGAATGAGCTAATTTTTTAATTACTGCTCCGAATGCTGTACTGTCAATGAAGAATTTGTAGGAAATCAAAAGAAACATGAGGCTGTCTTTTTTTTTAGGCTTCTAGCGCAGCTCAGAACGAGCAAAAAGAAAAGTGGAAGGGGTAATGAAAAGGAACGGGGAACAGGGTGGGTGCTAACTTCCAACTGATGGTTTATTTCGTGACTCGGAAGGCTACTTATATGCTCAGCGAACCATGTGACATGAAAACACCACCTAAAACCAAGCAACAAAACCAAAAGTAACCCAAAGCACCGTCAAGGTATCGTGCCATTGTGGCTGGGGCGTGACAGATCGCTCGCTAACTCTTTGCTACTCCTAATAACTTCTAATACATGCTTTCATTCTAGCATTTTTGCATGCATCTCCTTAATCTTCCTCCAAACTTCTCTATCTACCTTGTGCCGCTACCTATGTCTGTAACAGAACCAGTTGCATTAATCTCTACCCTGCTTTTTTTCCACCAACACTTTAAAGTTTGTTGCTTATTTCGACTGCTGACCGGTGTCCCTGATGGGTAGTAGCGCCATTTGGCAACGGCCACTGCACTGTGGTTTTCTGGGCAGAGCTTGTACCAAAGTCTCGGGTTATCGCCGAGTGCAGTCTCTCTCAATGTAGGTGGTTGAGCGTAATTTGAGCATTTTGTTTTGTTTTGCTTTCGCAGTTGGCACAGCCCATCCGGCTGCTGCTTGCACATGTGGACTCCAAGGTTGAGGACAAGCGCTACTCGTGCGGACCCCCGCCGGACTTCGACCGCAGCGCCTGGCTCAAGGAGAAGACCACGCTCGGCCTCGAGTTCCCCAATGTATGATGACTTCTCACTCGTTGCCAGTTCCACATTGTACAGGAAAACCCACCGCGGTAGCTTAGTGGCTAAAGCGTTGCACTGTTGAGCTACATGTTGATACTTGTTGTATTCAGAATTCGGAGTCTCCTCGCTATGGTGTGCCTCATTATCAGACTGCGATTTTGACACGCGAAAGCTCAGAATTTGTTTAACATTGAGGGGGGAAAAGATTGATTCCTTTTTATGCGTACTTTTGTCGCATAACTGTCGCTACCTCATTTACACCAAGGTAGCGTGCAACGCGCAGATATTACATTCATTATATCCAATATTCGTTATGCGCATATATTCTGATATCGGCGACAAACTTTATTTACTTTTTTATATCAGGTAATTTGTTCTTTCGTGTTCATATATCAAGGTTTAACTGTGTGCTCTTCCTCCTTCTAGCCACTAGAGCTTACAGGACATGATATATCTGAAAAAGGTGGATTCCTAAACAGCCTGGCCAAATGGCTTTTAATTCTAAGTTCCAGTGTGTAATAGCCCTTGCAAACTACACAATGACTTGTTAAGTTAGAAGAGCCGCAGTTAGAAGAGCCTGGACAGAGCAGCAATTAACATTTGTCATAAAACTTGGGTTCTGTAAGTTTTTTGGCAGACTGTACGTAGAGTGCTTGCTCCTAGGTATCACACGCATGCTTAGCATTATTGACAGGAGCACGCAGTCTTTGCTTCCTGTATCAAACACAAGAATTGGGGAAGGTGCGAAATTGTTTAAATGTCTCTTTATACGTGGCATCTGAGGAACTTGATCCCAGAAGCGACATTCTCAGCAGGCTGTACTGTGTCCAATCTCCAATTGCAGCTGCCCTATTACATCGACGGTGACGTCAAGCTCACCCAGAGCATGGCCATCCTGCGCTACCTGGCCAGGAAACATGGTTTGGGTAAGACTGCTCAAGCCCTTCTTCTTGCTCGCTTGGTGCAAAATTCTTTCTATTCCACGAAGCACTCCGATGTGTTGCCCGGTTCGAATAAGGCAAGTTCCGCAGAAATTCACAACGTAGAGAACGTTCATGAGAGTGAAGGCCGGCGCTCCACCTGAATTTTGAAGCAGCTAATTGCAGCTTCAGTGTGTTCAGGTTAGTCAGTGGCGTAGATATAATGGAATAGGCAGAAGGAGGTCCCAGAGCGCAAAGCTGTATGGACTGTATAAAGCTACATGACAAGCATTATAGCTTTGTGGTGTCTTCAGGCATGTGCAAGCCTTAAAATACTCTGTGGGGGTGTAGTGGCTATGGCAATGCACAACTAATGCCGAGGGCATGTGTTCGAACCCCATGCACTGCGACCGCATTTCGATGGACATGAGGATCAGGAATGCCCATGTATTGTGCATTGGGTGCACGTTAAATAACCCCAGCTGGTCAAAATTAAACTGGAGTCACCCACTACGGCGTGCCTCGTAATCAAATCGTGGTTTGGGCATTTAAAACCACAGAATTGAACTGAACCTTAAAATCCAGGGGTGTGCAAACGCTGATACTAGATTTCAAATCGAATATTGAATCGAATATTGGACAAGCTTTTGAGTTTTGTGCAAAAAGCTTAGTACTGCACATGCTCAGAAGACTCATAACATTACTTAACAAAAAACTTGCTAGCTATCAATAACTTGGGTACCTATGAATTGATATGCATAGTTTGTTCTACTGTAACTAAAGGGAACAACAAATTAGTGTGCCGTCACTGATAACTCGGTATATGGTCTGGAAAATGTTTTTTATTGATTGAATGTCTGTCAAATAGAATTAAGTGCCTTTTTCCTCTTAAGCTGAAGAACTGGCAAAGTTACCCGCCGTGGTTGCTTAGTGGCTATAGTGTTGGGCTGCTAAGCACAAGCTCGCGGGATCGAATGCCGGCCACGGCAGTCGCATTTCGGTGGGGATGAAATGCGAAAACACCTGTGCACTTAGATTTAGGTCCACGATAAAGAACCCCAGGTGGTACGAATTTCCGGAGTCCCCCACTATGGCGTGCCTCATGATCAGAAGGTGGTTTTGGCACAAAAAACCCCATAATTTAATTTAACTGGTGAAGTTGTCCTAAATAACAATGAGTTTTTCCGTTTAATAATGGACCTTACTCTGCTTAATGACAGTCTTTTATTGCTTAAATAGTACTGCTTTCCAGTTTTCTTCTCTTCCTCTCTTTCTTCCAGAAAACTGGAGGGTTTTTCCATCTTTATGGCAAGCGGTTTCTGTGGGTTATCGTAGACTCGTTTAGGCCAATCTGTGTGACAGAGAAAAAGTGAGAAATGGGCATCATGTCACTCGGCACTGCTCCGTGTGGTGGTCTGCACTGCGCGTCGACCGTGCTCGTTGCCAAAGCTATGAAAAGGGACTGTTGTGTGCCTATGAACGCTGTTCGGAACCAAAGCCCCTCTACACACGGTTTCAAGCGGCGCTGGTGCATGGATGGAGGGACCTTATTTGGAACGAGGGGCCACCGTACAGTATTTCGCAAAGATGGTGACTGTGAACATGCAGCTGTCATCCCGTGCACTCACTATCGCTGGTGAGGCGGTTTGCGATCACTGTGAATAGAGCTGCATTGATTTGGTAACTGCTTTTGTTGTCCCCTCTGTTCGCATGCATTGATTGTCTCGATTGGTCTGTTTGACCTGGTCGAACCTTGTACCGATGAAAATTGCGTGCCATAGGAACCCTGTGCACTGTCAAGGCACAGGCCACGACCAGTCCATTCAGTGAGGGTGCCGATATTCGGAAAATCGAATATCCGATATTTGACTCCCAATTCGAATTATTTCAATGTTTGCTATTCAATTCGAAGTCGAATACAGTGAAACCTCGTTAAACCGTAGCTGCTCATAGCTCGGAAAAAGTATGTAATAAACGGTAGTACTGCTTAACCGAAATAGCATGAGATCGCCCACTTACCTGTCAAAAACAGAACTCGGAGAGAGTGCGATGAAAGGGGAAAAAATATGCAGTATTTATTTACTTCGCGCTGCAAATGTGTTATTTTCGTTAGATGACGCGGCGGCCTAGCAGCGACGACAGCGGCCTCAAACTTGCTGAAGCTGTGAGCCAGCTTTTCAGCCAGCCCTTTCCTCTCGGCAAACACTCGCATGGCAGATTCCTTGTTGGCGTTGCATATTCTCCGTGTACAGGCGCGGCAGCATTGCAGAAGTCGCAGGGCACCTTTTTTATTGCGGGGTGCTGTTCTCGTCGCAACAATTGTATTCATGAGGCTGACGCAACGCGCAGCTTTTGCCACTGTCGCTAGGCGACACTTCGGCAACAGCAGAGGTAATGATGGCGAAAAGTTGCACCTCGTAGCCGACATCTCATTGCTGTCGCAGCAGCGCTGCTGAGCAACTTCTTTGCATTCCAAATGCCACACACCGTATTCAACAGTAGACCCATGTCGCGTGCGAGCGCCGACTTTTTGTCTCGTTCGATAGCACGAACAATGTCTAATTGTTCTTCTATGCTGAGCACCAGGCGTCTTTTTTATCAGTTCCGGCATGACGCAAGTTCTCGCTTCCATGACGCCAGAATGCTCTCTGGCATGGCGCCGAAATGATGTTGATATACAGTAGCTTCACGTGCAAATGCACAGGGCGCTTGGAGGCCATTGTTCTGATCTCTGAGGCTTGCTCTGCCGGGCCGCCCAATGGAGACGACACACCACCGTGTTTACATGACAAAAAGTGGAAACACTACGTGTTAACCAATACATAAGCAATAAGCTGGTACGGTTTGTGTATACAAAGCACATTATGTTCAAGGCCGCTGAGTCGGGGATTTGACTTTACTACTTTTAAAACGAAACGACCGTGTAAGTGGGTACAGTTTAACAAGGTTTTACTGTATTAGAGTATTTGCACACCCCTATTAATTTCTCCTTCACCTTCCAGAAGTGATGAATTAAAAGGAAAGGGGTTATACTCGCAAGTAATGCTTTTTCTTTTTTACACACCTATTCTGCCTTAAATGGTACATTAAGCAGTTTGGAATTTTGGACACAAAAATGAGAAAGGTGCAAGGCAGCAATGCGACCAACCGTGATTGCCAAATGTTGATGGGACAAAGAAATGCACAGCGTGTTGCTGACAAAACATTTTGGAAATGTGCTGTTAATTCAAATCTGTGTCAGCCAATGGGAAGGCTGTGTGGGCACATGCAACAGCAGTAATGAAATTGTAACGCTAGTTTTTATTTTCTCTTGCTTCTTTCGCTTTTGTTTTTGCGTGACAAAATATGGTGTTGCTGCTATCAATCTCTCCTCTTTACAATGGTATCAAGTACTATCAGATTCAAGTCTGTGGTTTTTTGACAGTAACAATATGGCGGCACTGCATTAATAGAAAGCGGCGCAGTCTGTGGTACAATGGCATCTCAAGTTGGCCATTCTAAATGCCTAGTTACCCTTAAAAGAGGTGGGCAGTCACCTTAAAGTGGTAGGCGACATTTTCCCCACTGCCCATAATAGAACTCGGAGTCAGACTAGCACTATGTGACTGTAGTCTTGCCTATTGCTAGCTTTGAAAACAGCTCATTAGAGTAATTTTGACATTGATGTGTTATGCAGAGGGCAAGACTGAGGCCGAGAAGCAGCGAGTTGACGTTGTTGAGCAGCAGTTTGCGGACTTCCGCATGAACTGGGTTCGTCTCTGCTACAACCCTGACTTCGTGAGTATATCGCTTTTGTTTTGGTCCTTAGCACAGATTTAGCAGCACCATTAGGTAACCGGCATTACAGGACATGTCCATCTCATTCATCCGAGGCTTGCACACTCCTACATGTTTGAGTGGTTTCGAGTAGCGGCTACAGTTGTACTACAGTTGTATTAAATGAGTAGACCATTTTCTACGTACTCATGGACGTCTTCGCATGTGTGTAGCTTTAATGCTGCAAGTCGTAATTATGGGACTTCTGCAAATTGCACGCTGCTCGGCGTAGCGTAGCCTAAAGGTGTGCTACTTCTAATGGCCATAACTAGAATAGCCAAGATTTCATGATTAAACTTTGCACGGAGCTGGGTGCAGCACGGTGCAGCTGGGAACATGCAGTCATAGGTGGTAATTGTCAGAATTGCCTGCGGCAATTGGAAGCGCCAGAATCGCTGCCCAGAGTACCTCAAGACAGCGGAGGGCGTGATGCACATTCCAGTGCTGGACAGAGGGCAGCCGAGAAAGCTGACAGTGCTGTTTACAATGCCACTATCACAGGCCACGACAAAACGAACTAAAGGAGTGGAAGAAGTTATGGGTGGAAGAGTCATGTGTGTGTAAGATGTGTATTGCAGGATACTTTATTTCAGTTATGCTTACTAAGAGTTTCCCAAGTGTTCCAAAGTTTCCCAGTTCTTTTTCTTTCTCTTAGTCTAGTTTTTTTTTTTTTTTTTTCCTCTGTGGTCACGTGTTATTTCAAAGGCCAAGTGTGACGAAATTGTTGACAGAATAAAAAATGAGTCAATGCATTGTGACAAGCCTGCAAAAATACATTCCAGATATCGAAACTTAACATTACACCTCGCTAGTCATGATGCAAAACCCACATTGTTGCGAACCAGCATGGCCCAAGTGAGGGACCTCCTAGAGGAGTCAGTGCTCATGGTACTCTATCTACTTCAGGCACTTCAAGCTTAAGATAAGAATGATGGCTCACAAATCATGGACCCAAAATCAAATTCTCTGGAACAACTGACTGGCTTTTCTTTGTCTGTCCCGGCATCGTGGGTCAAGAAACATGGTGACAGGGTATCTGTTATAGAAGCCATGAAAGCCGAATGAAATCCACACTTAACAGTTGCTGCTACTTGCTATTAATTTCAACTTTGGTTTTGATGTTCTTTCAGGAAAAGCTGAAAGGCGACTACCTGAAGAACCTGCCGGCGTCCCTCAAGGCTTTCTCAGACTATTTGGGAAGCCACAAGTTCTTTGCTGGCGACAATGTAAGTGTGGTCTATTGTGTGTTGCACATTTCAAGAAACTTAAAGGGGACCCCGACACAGTTGTGTAACAATTCTTGGTTATTCATTGTAACTGAGAGTAAATGGGCAATATAAAATTGCTGCCTATAAGCCCCTCCTAGCGACTGCCGTTTTCACATTACCGTATTTACTAGAAAATAGGTCGAGCATGAGCATAGGTTGACCCCTATATATTGTACTCTCCAAAGAGGTAAAAAAAAAAAAATTCAAAGATAGGTCGACGTATTAGAATCGCCGCGTTAGAATTCAGTGCAACCCTAAATCTGCGTTACCATATCGTCATTGGCACTTCAATATGGCTGCCTCATACACACTTCGAGCCTAGCTCCCATAGCTTCCTTCATGTGCTGTAGTACATGGGCTTAAGCATTAGTCCACCGTCTGTGTTCCCGTTTTCTGTGTTTGCTTTATCAGCATGAAGTGCCAAGTTCATCACGATGCCGCATTTCAAAGGAAAGTGATCATGTGTCCGGAGACGGGACGGAAATCGGGCCGCATTATAGGCATTCGGAGTACCCGAAACTTGCGTGAGGGACTAGCATGAACAGAAGGAGATGGTTTTCGCCAGCAAAGCGGCATGGTGGACCGAAGCAGGATATGTTGCGACGATCCACTTTGGCAATATGATTGCCTCGGCCCTATCTCGAAAGCGATCTGTAACGGGGACAGAGTCCGCTGCGTGCTGCGTTTTCGCCGCTTATAGTTCGCGTTGAAGCGAGAGGCAGCTGCTGCCACGCTTCCTCACTCCAGGGTTTTGACAGCGAGTTTCATGGTCATCGAGTGTGATGTGTTCATGTTTGCTTGTTAGTTTAGTTAGTACCGTACCGTACGGGTGCGCATTACTATCAATGTGCGTTAGAATCGGTTAATAAGGTGATTTGTTGCGTGACTGCGGCTGCGACGTATGGTATTGGCATGCAGGGCAGGGCATCTTGGTTTGCAGCCTTGGCCCTCGCGGCTCCGGCGACGGCTCTGTTGTACATTGGAACTCCGTTAGCTCACTACTTTTGCTTGCTTTGATTGCAAATTTAGGTCGAATATAGATCGATAGCTAATTATGGGTAACATTTCTGAAAAAGAAAAGAAAAGGTCAATCGATATTCGATGAACTACGGCAATTGTGGGGTGTCAGGAAGTGCGGCGCCATTGTAATTCGTCGCCACTCATTGTCGGCAAATTGCTGTACGGTTCTGCTGCAGTATAAAAAAATTCAGATACAAATTTTTATCGCACCGAATGCACTAAAGTTTTCCCAGCTTGCTGTCGTATGCGTGCAGTTTAACATGCAATGCTAAATCCATGTTTGAAATATTGATGTCATGGCCCCTTAAAATTCTTATTATCTTAAACGAATAAGTAATGCACCACCATTTGTTGTTTCAAAGTCTGGGAACCTTCAGTAGATAGAGGTGTGTGCTGAAACTCACTGTGTTGTGCTGAAAATTGAAATTCAGCATGTGCTGTAGCTTTCAAGCTAAGTGGCAGTGTTTATGTTAATGAAAATGCGTCATAATATAGTTATTTATGTGTCAGCTCTGTTGCTTATCGGTTGCTTATTGTGAACCATTTATAAACCAACACCATTTATGCTGTGGTGCGATGTGTGGTATTCGTATCAGGGCGATAGGGCTAATTTTGGCAATCAAGAAAATAGCCTACTCAACATCACAGAGAAAAAGTGCATGGTATTTCTTTTAAAAAAACCAAAGACAAGTAGCATATATTATTGAAAGAGCCTGTTTAAAATCTGTTTATCTACATTACACACCTTCCACCTTAACCACAACCCGCACACCTTAACCCCTACTGTGACTTCGAAGGCGACTTCTTTAGTGGCAGCGTCTATCTCAGCAGAGCTTAAGAGACATTGAATGCGTGGAGCACACATCATCTCTTGTCAAAGGCACCTCAAGATTCCCTAGGAAAATATTCAAGCAATAACCATATCTCACAATGTTTGATCACAGCATTTACCCGATTCTAATGTGCACTATTCTTTAATGAGAAAACTGGGCCGAAAATTGCTTGTGGGGTGAGATGAGACAAACAAAACTGTCTTCACAATAGTATTAGCAGTGCCAAGTTACCGTACCGAGTTACCGCCAAGATCCGCTTGCGAGCTCCACGCACCGCATACGACAACAAAATTTGGCCGAGATGTTCACAGCAGCATATGCTACCTGTGGACTGTTATTTCACCAAGCTCGAGGGGTGGTTCAGGGCCCCTATAATACAGTAAAGCCTCCTTAATTCTGATTTCACAGGACCGAAGAAAGTGTCCGAATTAACCTAATGTCAAATTATCGAGGGTATCAAGAAAATAATAAAGGCTTGCTGCGCCAATCGGCCTTCATTTACTGAATAAGTTTGCAGCCCTTGCTTTTATTTTATGCAGTCAGTGCAGAAGCGGCAATTCTCATCATCTCGTGACTGATTAGCATAGCACTCTCAGCAGTGAGGGCCTTACGATTTCCTTCACAGTGTGACCTGTCTGGCCATGGTGCAATACCCGCGTCTTCATCTGATTAGACGTGCTTTTAACCACCACGTGCACATCCCGAATATATTTTTGCCCGTGAACTGATCAGCAACAAATGAACGATCCATCGCGATGAAGCCTCTGTAGAATCGGTGAAGTGTTTCTGACTTTGCGCGTGCATTGCACTGAGCCAAAACGGTACTACTGCTCGCCGAAACTGCGGTCGGTATCAGTGTGATCATGCATGGTAACTGCACGCTTCCGAATTCACATGACCAACACACTCGCCGATTCAAAACAACTGCTGCTCGTTGCGACTGTCACAGTGAAAACTGCGGTCAACGCAATCATGAATGGCAACCACGCTGTTCTGAAGGCATGCGGCCAATATTCGCACTGGGCCAAAACAACGGTACTCTTTGCCATAACCGCTGCTAACGAAACCGCAGTTATGAAGTTCTGAAGCCATGTGCAGTCATCGCGGTGTCACGTGCAGTAGTAAACGCATAAATGTCCAAATAGACACAAAGTGTTTGGCGTTTCTGTCATTCCGGTACGGTTTCTGTTGATGAATGGCGACGCATTGTTTCAATTGGCCGCTACACTCTTAAACAAATTTACACCCTTTGGGTCGGATCTTGCCACTCAACACTAAGTCGTCTGTCTGTCTGCATTTACTTTTTTTTAACACTGTGCGCCCGGTAGTTCGAAGTCGCGAACGGCATGCCCATTATCTGCATGACGGAGCATTCTCGACAGGAAAGTAGCGAGCGCAGCGATTTCAAGGAAACACGAGCAAGACAGATGACTATTATGTGGCAAGATATGACCCAGAGGGTGTACATTTGTTTACATTTGTTTGCAGTCACCTTGCTTAGTGTCGCTTGAATTAACCGGTCTGTGGCCAAATACCTTGTAATTAATGAGTTTGATGCCATTAAATAATGCACGGGTCCTGTCTCGAACAAAGGACAAGTCCAGATTTTCTGAATTAACGAGGGTCGAAATAGTGAGGTTTTTGCTGTATTAGTATTTGCTTCTAATACTAGCTATATGAAAATTTTTTAATATTTGATTAGATATGAATATTCAATGCAAATTGAACATATTGCTGGCTGTGGGGCAGCAAGCACTGTTCATAGCGTTTCTTCTAATATTGTGCTGAATTTTGTGATTTCCTGCTGCTGGCGAATTTTTTCCTGTAAAGCAGGCTCAGTTACTGGACAGTGAAGCTTTGTGGGAAAGCCAGCCTCTCAGTAGCAAGGGGCATGGGTCACCCGGATAGTGGGGGTGATTGCAATGAAAGGGGATGTGAGAAGTGCAGTGACTTCAGCTGATGACATCAACTTCTGTGTGTGTGTGTCCACTTTTGCTTTTTCAGCTCACTTACGTTGACTTCATTGCCTATGAGATGCTTGCCCAGCACCTCATTTTCGCGCCCGACTGCCTGAAGGACTTTGCCAACCTCAAGGCCTTCGTTGATCGTGTTGAGGTACAAAGCATTGACTTTAACACTAAAGAATGTGGAACAGTGCTGATGTGTTGAGACTGTTTTGCATGTCAGGGGAGATGAACAACTATGTGGTTTTGCATTGCAAATATGCCGCTTGCAGCGAAAGGCGTCTGGGTACTATTATATAGCTGCCCATTTCCTGTCTGGGAATGGGACCTGAATGGTTTCAGGGGTGGGGCCGTGGTGGCCACATTTTGATGGGGGACAGTGCAGTCATATTCAAACCGTGCTATAGCAAAGCCGTGTCTGAGACGAAAATACCTTCATTATGCCTGATAATTGTTACAAGCCACCCATAAGTGTTGTTTGGCACTGATGTTTAAAAAAAATGTAAACAGATCCATGTGAAAAAAATGTAAATGTGATGCCTCCAGTGGGCTAGCGAAAGGAGTCTCCTGTCAATTTTGATAGCCTGTGGAGCGGTTTGCTGTGCCGATACGTGTGCACAGGAGCACTAAATTGTAATCATTTTTCTCAATCGTTGAGTCAAGCTGCTGGTCAAAATGCACAATTGCATCTTGAATGCGCTGTTGTCCTTTGCTCTTGCTGAGTGTTTGATATTTTTACTCCCAGAATACATATTTTGAGCTGCAAGCGAATAAATATTCGCTTCATTGTAGCTATATTTTCAGTTTAGTTAAGCAGTGTAATAGTTGCCAAATAAATTATGGCACACGAAAATATTATATTTGCGTCATTATATTTGTGTTTGCTATATTGAGGTTCAACTGTACTTAGTTGCACGTTAAAGATAAGGAATCTAAACATATTTTCAGTTTATTAACCACAACTATAGCGCCAATAGCACTTCACTACAATGTTCCTGCAGACCACTGTGCAACATTTATGTGTTAAGATCTCTAAGGTAGTTTTTTTGCTATATATTTAGTGTAAGAACACGGAACTGTGATAGGAGCAGTAGAGAATGTGTTCGTGAACCGCTTTCCTTTCCGACAGGCTCTTCCTCACGTCGCGGCCTACCTGAAATCTGACAAGTGCATCAAATGGCCCCTCAACGGTGACATGGCCAGCTTTGGCAGCAGGCTGCAGAAGAAGCCATGAATAAACATTCATTTCTTGCGTTTCGAACAAAATTTGCACAATAAAATAAGCATCCGAGTTTTACTCCTACATGCCTTTGCTAAATTTTTTCACCTGTACAGTTGAACATCTTGTATTGAATGCTCGTCGTAGTGCTTCCGCTGCTAGTCACGCTGCTTTGAGCTTTTAGTGTGCCTCATCTCTCTTGGTTTGAACAGCGCTGTCAATGTGGCGTCGTAATGACGTCGAAACGTTTGCAGTAACACTTCGCAAAGCTCGTTTTGCACCAAGAAAGGTCTTGGTTTGCGAGAAAATTGTGTCTGAAGAGTCCAAAGGGCTTTTTCGAGATTCAAGTGTCCCACCACCCGACCGGGGGAGTGGTGATGTTGCATACGCCATCACTACCCCTTTGCTGCCGTCGGTGAGTAAAATGGCACCTGACAGATGGTGGCGCCGAGCCAAGACAGAGCGGTGGATTCGCCGCTGCAGCTGCTTTTTGGTCAAGTGCAGACCGTGTGGGCATCCTGTGACATCACATGGAGTTTGAATACTTTGCAACGTCCAATTGAATGCCGCTGAGTGGTCCTTCGAATTGCGAACTCCTCGTGGGCAAGCGAGTGCGTTAAGACACTTCGCTAATTTTGATTTGGCCTTGCCAAGGTGCAGTTAGAACATAGGCGAGAGCTTGCATGGACAGGGAACATGTGGATAACACAGGCTTGCGAGAGTAAGGGTGCTTTGGGAAGAGCGACAAAAGTTGAGCAATGACCTTATACATGCCTCGACAGACCACTGTTGTCGGAAGACGTTATTTTGGGCCCTTTGCCAGACGTTAAATCGAATTTTATGGCCATCCAGGCCTTAACTTTTTAAATTTACAGGCCTGGACTGTAGGCTTTGAGTAGACTAAATTGCTTGCTATATGTTTGACATCGGCGTCTCGTCTTCATCACCCATAATGCGCCTCTTCCCCTTCCCGAGCGCAGAGTAGCTAGAGGAATATACCTCGGGCTGACCTCTGCATTTCGTATCGTTAAATTGTTCTCTCTCCCTCTCTCTTTTGGCATCGCGGCAACACTCCCCTCGCGCAACACCTGGTGCGCTACTACGACCAGTAGGTGTTCCCTTTTGCCCACCCTGCTCCTTTGAACCACGCTTGTGCCGTGGTGTTGCAGCCAATCGGAACATCATTGAAGTGCGCTTGTGACATGAGTTGCAGCCAATAGGAATTTAGGTGCCGTTTCGCTGCTACAGACACTGGATGCCAGCTTTTTCACTCAATGAGCATGCTTTCACATAAAAGAAGGAATAATCACAGTCAACGTAATGCTCAGAAGCACAATTCGGTGAGTCAACTTTCCAGCGTGACCGTAGTTCACTCGGAAACTTTTTATGCTTCATTCCGCATGCGACCGTAAAGCCATACCAGACACTACAAATTGAGGCAACCGCGCAGCGGCAGGGAATGCGCATGAGCGCAGATGTGAACTCCAACACCAACATACTGTCGTTTCATTGTTTTCATGACACTGGTCATTCTTCCGTTGTCATCTCCTCGTCGTATTTTTGCTGTTTTTACTCTGTTGCTGTCACTTCATTGCCATCACGTCATCTTCGAGCCATCGTCATACAGTCGACATTGTTTGATCGTTGTCGTCACAAAGTTGCCGATATGACGTAGTGCTCGTTCTATTGTCATAATTTTGTCATAGGGATTGCAATGTTGTCACCCCACTGTCGTTAAGCCGTCGTCGTGATTCCACCTTCGCCATCCCTTTGTCGCCATGCCTCGACACACCACTATTGTTATATTGTTATACTGTCGCCATCAAATCAGTTTATTTCAACACCACAGGAGACTAAAGAGCAGCTGCAACATTCTTCTCATGCCGTTATCGTTATACCAATGTAATAATTTTAACTCAATGTTCCATTGGCATCACGCTGTCGTCATGCCATCGACGTCACAGACTCTTTGTCACCCGAGCGTCATTATACCGTGGCCAATGTGCCACCATCACACCATCTTCACCATATTATATATCATTGTCACTCTAGTATCGCCGTCCTCTAGACGTCATCACACCATTATCGTTATACCATTGTCTCAACACCTTGCGCACAAATGTTTCAAAAATGCTTTGAAGCATGTAGATAATCTTCAAGGATGATGGACATTGTGGGGCCAGCCATATTAGAAGAGCTAAAGACAGAAGCAGTAACAAACAATCCTCGGAGGAGCTAGAAGATAATATTTGTTCTGCTTTAGTCTAACTCGTAAAGCCTACACAAAAGGAAATTTTACATAAAAAGAAGCGCATTAAGGGATCTAGCTTAGATATTGACGCTGTAATTGAGTGAAGGATGAGGTTGTCAAATTTTAAGGAGACTTGTATTAAATTCAGTGGCAAGAAATATATTCAATTTGTTACACATAAGTTGTTTTTCAATGGTGATAATTTTTGCAGCCCTGTCGGATTCAGTGGTATTTCTGCATGATTGTAAAAGATACTCTTAACAGCACGGTGCACAATTTCTGCTCATAAAATTGTGACCGTGCGTTTGCTCATGTAACTTAAATTTGTTTGGGCGTTCTTGCATGAACATCCGACACCTGTTAGAATACGACGAGAATGTGTTTACTGCAGGTCGGGGAGTGTCGGGGAGAAGTGGTCAAGAATACAAATTATTAACGTAATACTAACAAGAGCAAAATGCTCCGTCCTGAAAGTGTGCGCAGGTGACCTGCACCTGCGCTCTCGGTAAGCGTCTATGACGTTCCGGCGCTGCCCATAACTCGACGTTTGTGACGTGTATTCAGCTCCCATAATCGCTTCCGGCATCTTCAGCCAGCAAAAGCATGGCCTTTAAGACCAGCATTTTAAATATGAGCCGTGAATTGAGCACCAGGTTCCAAACCCATGCTTCATATGTCCTCTGGAGTTTGAATGCGGATCTTAAAGGCCATTCTTTTGTTGGTTGAATGCGGTGAAAGCGATTTTTGGAGCCGGAAACACCTCATAGACATAACATTTTGGGTGTTCAAATCCACAACTTATAGCTTGGCGCCATCTAGAGTTAAAATGCGGGTCTCATGATCGGAAGTTGAACTAGAATATCGGAAGCAACTTTTCATTCCTTAAATGGTTGCATCGTCATCGTCAGCGCTGCTTGCCACGTGACCTGCCAGCACAGGGAGGAACCCGCCGCCTGTTAGATTTTAAAGCTGCTTGAAGTCTATGCTTGAAGTTGTGTCTGTTCTGTGCTTGCGTGGCTACACATATCGAGAAGCAAACCGGCGTGGAGCATAAGGGGTAACGTGTTCAATTTCCAAGCTTTGAAATGCCTCGCCGAAAGCCCACGGTAAGTGATTTTTTGTTACCATGCGCTCTAAAAGAAAAGGCGCGTGGTGTGCTTTCTCGTGGTCACGCCGGCATCTATGCTAGCTAGCGTCGCATAAGCGTTTTCGGTGCTGTGAGTACAGAGACAAAAAAGAAGCGGATTATTCGTTGTGAAAATGTACTTCACCGGCCGTCGAGTTAGTGCTGTCGTACGTTCTTGCTTTTCGAATCGTCCAAAAATTTGCGCGCGTCGTTCGAAAATGGAATTTGCAAGTCTTGCCCGGAACGCGGCGATATCGCACATTTTTGCCACGCTTCGACAGCGTGGTGTTATTACTATGAACGTTGCTGGCTAGTCTGCACTACGGTGGGCCTCATGAGGTCGTGGTTTTGGCACGTAAAAACCCAGTATTTTTTTTCTGCTAGCATTACTGTTTCCTAAGCGCGTACCTTTTAACTTCACGGTATTGCACGGCGGCCGTTCCCCGCGTTTCGCGTGGGAGGTGGGGGCCTCCAGGGCTCAGTGTATGACAGCGTGAGGTGGTTTCGTGGTTTTCGTGAGCAGAAATGAATTACCGGTTTTATGCGAGATTGCGGTGTCACTTACAGCTCGGGTTTTGATATAAGCGCGCTAGTTTTCATTTGCTTGCCTGCGTTTTCTCTCGCGTCTGATGTTCAGAGCATAGACGCGCTCGCTGTTCATTAACCGAACGCGTCCACCGCTTTTGCAATTTAGATTTTAGATTTAGATTTTAGATGTTTTAGATTTTGCGTACGCAAAGTTAGGGCACGGAGGCCGTTGGGTTTGCGAAATAACACGAAATGAGTACAAAAGAACGCAAGCTGGACGTGGCGTTTTGCGTGCACTCTTAAAAAAGCTTGCATCCTTTGATACTTACCTTACCCTACAACGATAATCATCTGCCGCAGAGGGAGAGAAGGAACAGTTCAAAACCCAACGCTGCCACAGGGCTGGCTCTTCCTTGCATTAGCTCCGACAGGCATGTGTCGACCGTGTACGACAAAATTAACCACCTTAAGCATGTTTGGGTTGGACAATATTTCTTGCTCATGTACAGAACATTTTTGTTAACGGTCAGTTGTCCTTGAACCTTGTTTGGTTAGTGCATTATTTGACTGCAGTCATAAAAACTGTTTCATCGGTATTGTAGATGTGACTTGTCTAGCTTCCCAACTTGCGGGCTCGCCAGATTTGGGCGGATAAGGTACCTCCAGGATGGTATCGACACACGCTAAATATGGTCAAGGCCCCTTAATATGGCCCCCTAATAAGTAATGTGAGAATAAAAACCTTAATTTTATTAGGGACATTTCTTAAAATGTCGCCTACAAATTTTTTTTGACGTTACAATTGGCAAAAAGTACTCACTGCTGCAGTTATGATTGTGGCATACAATTCAAAATGCAGTCTTAGGTGTGACTTTAGATATAATGGCATCAAGGAACCTAATGTCCCAGGTCCTGAATTGCATAAACCTTGGTTGTGGCAAGGGTAGTATCTGCTGAACATGAAATCCTCAGAAGTGATTGACCATTCCTATGTTCACTTACCCAAATGCTGGCAACAAATTAAAGCTTCAAGGGGTGTTCAGGCAATGACTACTCAGTTTTATGCATGGGTTGTTCCTTGGTTTTACTTGAGTATTGTTTGCTTGCTTTGTTTATTAGGAGTCTCGGGCTCCACAGAAGGCGGCATCTGCCAAGAGGAAAAAAGACGACCAGGAAAGTACTACAAGCTCAGCTCCTCCCATCAAGAAAGTGAAAGGTGAAAAGTTCAAATCTTGTTTGTGTGCTGCTTTCTTATGGGGCCAATGAACTACTCTCATTGCTACGTGTTGCTGCGTTAGTTGGTTCCTACTTAATATGGTGTAATGGGATGCCAGGTGATAACAGGTACAAGGTACAAGTTTCCTTTGCTCCGCAAAAGCTGGCTGGCTTGCACCCATGTGTTTCAGCACAGAAAAAGCCACCCTGTGTGGGAAGAAACATCCTAGGCCAAACTTTGCCTGTGGTGTTGGTGTCATGTACGAAACTCCACTCTCTTGCTGTTGGGTGTACATTTTCAATACATGGCACTGCTTTAATCCCTGAAGGTGCTCTGCACGCAATTGTGTTGCCAAAATACTGCATCAAAAGCAAAAGCATTGATGAAAATATTGATAATTTAAAACATCTCGAATACATCTTGAAACACTTCTGATCGGGCCTGCACTACAAATTTGGATGTGTGTAGCATTTTAGTAAGGCATATTGGAAGGTAAACTGGTGAATGTCTGCTCTCGGAGTTGTTATGCTTTCATGTAGTGGATTCACTTCTCTTATCGTCTTTCAGTGTTTTACATTGGGCATCCTTTTCAAGGAGCTGTATAAGTACTTTGCAGCTATGCTAGGCATGCAAAATTTGCCTTATGTCTGATGTTCCTGTAGTGAGTTATCCCATGGAATTCACACACTGAGGGTGTCTACCAACTCGGAGATCTTGAATAGTCTGGAAATATTGAGGGAAAACTCGGGGAATTTGTGCTTCTATCAGGGAAAGTTAGCTGTAATTTTATTGAAAGGGAATGAAAGTCGCGGTAATGCGGGCTCGGGCAGCAGAGAGGGATCGTAACGAATAGTCTTCGATGCCGTGCCGTCGGCTGGAGGAGTTACCAGTGCAGTCAGCGACCATCCTTCTGGACGCCCGGTAATTCGGACGGCTTCGTGGCACCACCACATTAACCCGTAGAGTCAATGTATAAAAACGTCTGAAATTTCAGGTGCAAGAACCCTTTGCCGTGCGATTTTCCGGACTTTTTGCTGTCTGCAGGTCCGAGACGGCATTAATCAATGCCACCACCGCCGTCGTTTTGTCCTCCGGCGCTCTCGCACGCAGATCTGCTGGCAGTCATAGCCACCACGTGTCAAACCTAGCTGCTTCGACGTTCGCTGTTAAGCTTCTTGTCGCTCGGCGCTGCGTTTTTATTGAAAGAATTTGCCGCTGTGAACAATGACGTCGACTCCGACTTTGTGGTCCTCGCGATTGGCTTCAAAGCTCGGAAAGCACGATGCATTGCATAATGCTGGTTCCCAAAAGTCAGCTTCGCCTCAATACAACAATATTATGCGGTGAAGCATAGGCAAAAGTATCATGGTGAAGCATAAGTGTGGGAAGGGGCGAATGTCACGGGACACAGTATGTATTCCTTAATTATACTCGCGCCCACCCACAATCTCCTGTCACAGTACAAGCACCTATATGCATAATAAGTGTACCGGCAGGCCTTTTCGGATGTGCCTGCAGCGATTTGAGCCATTGAGGGCGGTAAAAGGCATGTATTCGTTTTTTTCGAACTGCCCGATTTTTCGGATGTTTTTGCGGCCCCTGGGGAGTCTGAAAAATCGGACGTTGACTATACAACTGACCAAGCGGATGCTTTAAATGGTCCGTGGCGTGAATGCACAGTGGAAGGAGGACGAGAACAGAAAGCACCTACGCATTGCGGAATGACTGGGATAGGAACCGTGCCGTCACTTTTTCCAAGGAGCTGGAGCTCAAAAAACAAAGCATTGGCTGATGCCGAGATGCACGTGTCCCTCATCCAAACCAAAATAAACTCTTTGAATTAGTGAAACGCAACCTTGAGGCATTGTGCGCGGGCTGAGAGTATGTCGGGACAGTTGAGGTTGACAGACCAGCGGTCGAGACAGAATCTCGCTTGTGACAATGTTCAGGCCTCATACCAGTCAGCTTGCTATCAGTTGATAGAAATACAGCTCATATCCCCTTCAGTCACAGCATCCACATTTCTGTATGCGACCTATTTTCGCCATTTTTGTCCAGTGGTAGCAAGGAATAGAGTAGACATTAAGCTTTCGGTAGATTGAACATTCTGATAACCTAAATTCCATCTTACTTCTGAGTGGTATGCACTGCTTTGGTGAAGGCACTACTTTGTTTTAAGTGATGTTTGACGTGGGACATGTTGATAGCAACCTTAAAATATACTTTTCCTTTTCTTGAATTCAAGCGGGGCATTTAATCCTTTTTATAAAGAAATGTAGCACGACTGACTTCACAATGTTCAAAAATTGTTTAATTATTCTAATTCTGATGACTCAGCATAAAATGCTCAGTCATTCTGCCACCTTGATTTGCTTTCAGTTAAGTCTCAAGTACCATCTATGCTTCGCATATGTATTGACAGTCGATCATAATTTGTGACTGAATGGGATATTAGAAAATATTTGTTTCTTTGTGCATCTCATTTTATTCTTATTCGAGAATGTTCGACTCGATTTGCATTTTTACCTTTTCTTTTTCAAAGATATCTTACTTGCTGTGCATTTTACTAACCCCTCCCTCCTGATTTCTTTTTGAATAAAATGAAGGCTGCTCTTTACCATTGAAACTGGATTAAGCAGTTAATTTTTTTTAGCATGCTTACTAGAGAGTGACAGCATCGGGTGACATGGTGTCAGCCCGCCTTGATATAAAAGTTCTATGTCACTCGGGGAATTTTGCACTCGGGGAGAACCTGCAAAACTCGGGGAATTTGGAAGTGATAACTTGGTAGACACCCTGCACTGTAAGCTTAACAAATATGGCTGAAGAATTTAAGGTTCCTAATCTGTTCAGAAGCTGTGGGCTTTTTGTGGTTATGACTATGCAAGAATCAATGCAAAGAAGGATTGTTTTTTTTTTGCCATGTGTGAGCACCCACGGTCTCTTTTTTTTATTGCAGATTCCAATTCTTCTTGGGGATTTATTTTGAAAAAAAAATTACCATAATTTTTCTAGGGTGACCATAAAGTGAGAAAAAATATTTTACGTTGGTATATATGTACTCCTCATTAATGAATAACAATAAAAATTGGAAATAAACTTATTTAAACATTTGATGCACTGTTATACACACAGTTCAAGGCTTTGAAAATGCGCACAGGAAAATATTTCGCAAGTCTCAAATGTTCCTGCTCTTACACTAACGTGTACGTCCATAGCGTAATAGAACTGCGTAAGGTGCTCGCACTCAAGAAAACTGTGTGGTTGTTCCCGTCAAGAAAGTAAAACGTGTGACAAACTTCTGCTAATCTTCATCTTATCGCCAACCAGAGGCAGTTAGTTTTTGCAAGACTAAAAAAAAAAAAGACGTGGACGGTACCATCCTTCCTATACGCGCCCCTGTGAGCACGAAACAAGCGAGAAACAAGCGGTCTCTGTTTGAGCGATTAGTAACGGGACAGCCATCAGTTTTGCAAGCGCAAGAAGCCAAAACCGCCCTTGCGCCAGCGGTAGTATATAGACGTGCCAGAGCAAACTAGCTCTAATACAAACCGTGCAACGAAAACCGAGAGAGGGAGCCATGCAAAAAAAAATTCCCTGTATTCCCACATAGTGGCAGCACATGACAGAAAAGAAAAAGTTACGAAATTGGCGCGCTTCTTAAACATACAGACAGCGCCGTAAATATATGGCATCAGCCATTTTGGACTTGTTTGTGGCGCCGTATATTTATGCCAGTAACCCTGAAAGGGTTAAGTTTTCCATGGAAAGAATTGGTGCCCGAAGGGGTTAATGACGGCACAGGAGCATGAATTTTCTGTCAAGAGTAAGACAGCTATACCTTTTCTGCACTATGGTTCCTTCATGTGCGTCAAGTCATCCTAACAACCACATATACGGCAGAGGCAAAGATGCCTTGCCATGCAAGTTAATGGATGCATATAATGTAAAAAAATACACATTTGTATCAGCGATGCACCTGTGGCTCTTTGCAGCACTGAACATCAATTCTTTGTGTAACAATAAGTATGCGTTTTGTCAATTTCAGCTGCGTGGTCTGCACCCAATGTGCCAATGCATTTGTGCATGCGGGCACCTTTTCTATAAAAGTGAATCTGCCTGCTACGACAGTGTAGTTGCCAGTGACTTTTTCCCGACATGCGCTTACATTGCTTTATTTCTCGTCCCATCAAAGCGTAATACATATGACCTGCTTTTGAAGGAATACTGACCCACACTTTCAATATTGCAGAAACTGTGCCGTGGGCTTCTTATGCGTAAGACACTTGGAAAGTTTAATGGCTGGTAAACCCAAGATATTTTTCATCTTATGCTAAAATTGGCCTCGGAACGACAGTCCTACCATCATTGTCATTATCTGGCGGCATTGCACAGATCTGTATTTGCTGACGTGTAGAAATAAGGCTAGCTTCCCTCCTCGTATTCTAGAACGTTCCTTCATTCAGCACTCCACCTTGGCTCCACAAAGTAGATAGCAGCATCACCCCTTGACAGAAGTGGTCGCTGAGCTTTCATGATCATTCTTGAGAAGCCTAGGGTGTTGATCAGCCAAAGGGGGGCACTGTGCTCAACTTGGCGGAATGGAGGAAGAGCATAGTCAAGGATATAGCTTGATCTGCACAAGTTTCACCAAGTGCAGAACATGTTAGCAGAAATGTTTCATATGGTTGGTGGAGCTTATGCAGAACAAGATTAAGAGCGTAAACTGTGGCTGGACCGCAGGAACCTTGTGAGATAATTGTGTAAATCTTTTGTAGCGGAATTGTCTGTGGAACGCCGCAGTAGCCCTGGAAGCGTCTACACCGTTGGCCAAGGGGATGTCGGCCAGCTCGGTTTGGGGCCTGATGTCATGGAGTTGGCACGGCCCGCTCTGGTCGCCGACTTGAAGGACGTGGTGGACGTCGTGGCCGGTGGCATGCACACCCTGTGCCTCACAGCCGACGGCAAGGTGAGGGTTGTCCAGATGATGCTGCAGGAGTGAGTGGAGGTACGGCATTTTTTGGGTGAGGAGCCTGCGCTTTTAGAGGGGACAGGAGCGGGCGACTTACATGAGTGCAGACTAGCAACCATAGTGTTTATTCGTAGCAAGAGGCTACATGTCATCGCCATGTGCACGAGGGCACGGCACATTTGCACATCACATTCAAGATACAGAAACTCTCTTCTTTCTTTTTTTTTCTTTAGCAAAGGTACGGATGCTTCATTGATGCATAATTAACACTTGCGAGTACACACGTCGTCTCTCGTAGTGTGGCCATGGTGGCACATGCATGTCAGCCCAAAGGAGTGCAGACGTGACCTGCACACCTATATTTGTACGTAATATGAATGTAATACGCAAGGTTAAGATGGCCAAGGCTACATATGTGCTGTCTTCCTGTAGGTTTAATGCTAGAGGTCGCCTAATCTCTAATTTCGGAGACACATTAAAGTGAGAGGCAGACAAAACATTTTCTCTACTCTCCCTACTCTTTCATGATAGTGTCGTTCCACTGCAGGCGACACTATCAGACATGGCAATGAAGTAGATGCAAAAGCTTCGCAGGCTTCACCTTGTACCACTGATGTGAAGGTACTGTTGACAAGGCGTGAAACCATCTTTAGTTGCCAACTCTCAGTTTCAACAAAACATCTTGTTCTCATTGAAATTTTTTTTATTGCCTAATAATTTGAAACATTTTACTGCCCTTTCCATGTAAAATCTGTCTGACTTTACCTGTTTGCATAAGAGGTTAAATTTCTATACAGTCAAAACCCCAAATGACAATATTGCCGGGGAATGCAAAAAATTTCACTTTCGCTGGAATTTCCTTCGTGTGTGAATGACACAGAAAAGACATGGAAGGGGCTTGGAAAACAAATATATTGCCAAAAGTCGGTAAGCTTACTTTGCCAACCTTCACCTTGCAGCAACTTGACAGCTGCGCCTTCACACTGCAAAGAGTAGTTCATTGCCACGTCGTCATTGTGCTTGCTCAAAAACTGAACAAATTGTGTCGAAGGTGTCTCGCACATCTTGCAGGTTCGTCTTGATGCTTTGGTCCTTGGTGGTCCTCTGCGTTGTCAGCTTCTACGCATGTTATGATGGCCTCATCAGTTATCTCCTTGTGTACAGCGTCTTCATCCGCACAGATGAACTTGATAGAAGAATCTCTTAGAATAACCCAGTCTCGTCTGCATTGTAGATGCCAGAGGGCTTGTACTGGTCCAGCACTTCTGTTGGTCAGATGCCATGATGTCACCGGGTTGACGGCTGCTGCTTCCCTGGAACTGACTTTGGCTGCTAGGTCGTGGCGAGCTTGAAACGGCTCAAACAGCCAGCCCTTGTCTTAAAGATATCATGCCAGAGTCTGCACGCAACATCCAGCGCCTTCGGTTGAAGCACTCTGTCGCATGGTTACACTTTGTTGGCACGTTGTTAACAGAACAAACCAAAAGCTGCCTTGTCGACATCTGGGAACGCTGCAGCCGCCACCATTTTGTTATTTGCACTTCCACCATGTCCGAGCGCACCGAGAATGAAGGCCCTGTTTTTCGCAATTCCAGTCAGTGATACTCCTCTTCTTCCTGCCATTTTCAACCTTGGCAATAATTGCAGCTTTATCTTGTAGTGCCCAAAAGCGGAAAAAATTTTGACGCTACAGGATGGAGGCGGCATTTTGGCAGGCTGGCAAAGCAGATGGTTTGATCTCCACACACGCAGCTGATGCACCCTAGCACCAACTGCACACACGATTGTGTGTTGTACATAAAGCCCAACAAAGTGTCATAGGCGTCTTCACGTGTGGGTGCAGATTTGGTTCAGTTATAAATCTGCATTAGCCCATGCCATGACGGCACATAGGATATGAATGGGCCCGCTGCGAGGTCACCTCCGCTTTGCTTTGTTTGCATTTTTAAAAATCGTATTACATTTCCAGTTGGGACAGTGCACAGTACGCACCCGTTGCATAGGATGAACCATCATCGCTGTTGCCAGATGCAGCCGCAGCACTGCTTTTTTTTTTTTTTGTAAACAAAAATGGTGGCTGCCCTGCTAGCACTCTGTGCCAGTAGTTCATGCAATTTAAGGGCACAACCAATGCATTTGTGAAGTTTTTCGACTTTGTTAGTGTTATGTTCAGTAGATAATGAGGACCGTCATTTCAGATTTGGTTAATGCGGGTTTGCTGTCGAACAAAATTTAGTTGTCATGAGATATCAAACGCATTGACATCATTGATGCTGGTTTCAAAAATGTTTTGTTGCCTCAGGATTTCGATATTGTATGTTTCGACTGTATAATGAAATTTCAGCATAATGATGTTGCATTTACCAGCTTCATTATGTCGAGGTTTAACTCTGTCTTGACTGTAATGTGTAAATGTTTCATGCTCTTGTGCACTTGGTGATGAATGCATATATGTAGTCTTTCACTACGAATAGACATCACATTTACCAGTTAGCACTTAGGTATATTATCTTCTCTAGCCCTATCCAAAAACACTCTGCCAAGTAGCCAGCACATAGTGTGGAGTGTGGCACATTTCATAATGTACCTTAGTGAAACCAGGGCCTGCACTATCCAAACTTCTGTTGCACCAGATATGTCCGTGATTGGTCAGTGCTGTTGTGGTCTCTCATTAGCGTCATTTCTTGTCAAGCGGGAGTGGGCCCCAGAGTGCTGTGAAATCTGGACAAGCTCTTGTGCAAGAGAAGCCTTTTGAATGTGATCATCTTTGGTAGTGTTCCTTCATGTATGCCATTAGTTAAAATTTTATCTGCAGCTAAATTGTCTTTTGGCGTAATGCACATATAGCAGGGTTCCTCAAACATTATAACCAACAATATAGATTGAGTCAATGTTTGCCTTTAGTGTGTGCTGACCACAGGATAAGATGGACAGTAGTGCCAACTCCACCATTTGCTTGGCAGAACTTGTCAAATGTGGATACTAGGCATTCATAGTCAACTTCCTCTCTCTCTCCCTCTGCTCCCCTTCTGTACCTGGCCGACTTTTCTCCTTGCATAGTGCAATCTGGCGAGGCACTTGGTAATCATTCAACAGCTAGCTTCCATACGTGGATGCGCTAGAGGTGGAGGTCCGCGACAGTTCGGACCCGGCAAGGCAGCGTGCGCAGACTGTGCTGCTGTTAGAAACTCGGGCACTTGGCGCCTCAATTAGACAGCAATCAAAAACAAAAATGTATACACACACAAATGAAAAAAAATTGCAAATAAACTCGTACGTTGCCTTTTCTGCGTGTATGCATAGCATTTCTGCAGTTCCTTGGTGAAAGCAGATGAGAAATGTACAAAAAGGCACAAGAGAAGTACTCGTCTGAACATTTGCGAATGACGCTCAAGTAAAAACGGTAATAAAGGGCACCCTTGCATTGAAACCTTCTCACTGTCTTCTGACATTGCTCGAGACTGTTTCCTTAGCGTGTGTCGGTTTCCTTTCCTTCCCAATTTTCGGATTCACTTACTTTTTCGCTCCTGTTGCTTGTACTAATCCACGAACCTCCCCTTACTAAATTCCATGCATTGAGCTTTAAGGTTTAATAAATAGATGACTATGCATGATAATTGAAGAAAAGTGGAAGCTTTCAGTACACTGGAGCCATATTATGTAAGAATTGTTTTCACATCTTCTTTCTGGCTTGCACGTCAATGCTGAGGTGGCACGCTCGAAGCACGCCATCCGAGCAGCGTTCGAGTCGGTGAGGAAATGCAAGAAATATCTAACAAGAAAAGAAACCCTAAATAATGCGACCACTGGCTTTTTCCTCATTTGACGCAGGTGTGGTCGTTCGGGTGCAACGATGAGGGCGCCCTAGGACGCCAGACATCAAGCCTGGATGGCACCGAGACGACACCAGGAACCGTGGCACTCCCAGAGCCAGTTGCGCAACTGACAGCAGGCGACTCCCACTCGGCCGCGCTCACTGTCTCTGGGAAAGTCTACCTGTGGGGCAACTTCAGAGATTCCCGAGGACAGATGGGGCTTGTCACTGAGGGCAAGGCCGAACAGGAGCCAAAGCTCGTCGTCTCCAACATTGTGCAGGCAAGATTTATTTCTCGGGGGCCATATTTACCCACTTCTGGAGTGCGGCCCATTTTACACAAAACGGAGGGTTCGGAAATTGCCTGAACTTCACAGTATACTGATTTAAATGCAGTACCAAAATCGTATTCATGTCATTGGCATAAGAGCTATTGTTGTTGCCATTGTCATTGCAAGATGGCTGCAGGGTGAGATTTTTGCCGGTTGGCAACATCGGTGTGCCATTTTCACAACAAAAGCTCACTGTTGTACTGTGGACTTTCGTTAATATTCGATTTGATTTGATTTAATAGCAAAACCATGTTCACAGCATTGGCTGCTGGCTGAGCAAGCGCCATTGGCAATATAAGTTTGCAACAGAAGTTCTTGCGCAAGTTGTTGACAATGGCATGCCACTTTCAATGCGCAAGCTCACTTTAAAACATTGCTGTACACTTTTGTTAATTCGACTGTGTCTGATTAGATTTATCGGTTAATTCGATTCGAGAAGTGGTGGTGCAATGGTACATGCCTACAACCAAGAAGTGGGAGGTACATATCTCTTCAATGCCAGCTAGGTCTTTGAGATTGCAGCTGCAGATGTTTGATAATTATGGTTTCCGTACTACAGTAAAACCTCGGTATAATGAAACAAGATATAACAAACTAATGCATAAAATGAAGCAGTCGTGATTCGCCTTGAAATTCCAGTAGATGCCCATGTATGGAAAACATTGTTTTAACGAAGCTGAAATTTCCTCGCAATGGGTATAACGAACCTCTATGCCATGTTGACTCCAATGACAGATGCTGCCTTCTATGGCAACGTCTGTCTTGGCAGAGCTTAGGGAGCAGTGCATATGTTGAACACATCATCTCTGGTTGAAAATGCTTATTTTTGAGCTGCCTTAGAAAGACTTGCAAGCGATAACTGTACGTGACAATGTCTCACTACGGTATTACCTGATTTTATTGCGCACTTTTTTAAAGAGAATCGGACCTAAAATTGCCTTCACGGGGGGGTTGTAGGCTTTACCGCATGACATTTGTGTATTGCGGCGAAGTTAAATTTTGAAATCGTGCGGCGAAGCTGACTCTAGAAAACCGGCTGCCATTGTGCAACAAATATTTGACCCTTGCTTCCCTTATTTTTGCTGAAAAATCCGGTGCGTGTTAGATTTCTTTTAGAACCTTTGAAGAATCGGGTAATTACTGCCAAATAAATCGGTGCTGTTTTGGCGTGTTTTTCTGCATCTTGTTTAATTCAACATCCGGAATAGTCATTCGAACAATTTTGTTGGTCTCGTCAGTCGAATTAAAGGAGTCCTGAAACACTTATTGAACATAGTAGGAAAAGGCTGCCGATCTGTTAATGAGGCTACTGTAAACATGTGCATGAAATATTAGTGGACTGTACGCTGTGGGTTTGTTTTAAGGTCCTGTGTCAAAAGAGACGAAATATGCCTTGCTCTCGCTTCTGCAATCTCATCATGCAGCACTGTTGCAAGCGGCTGGACCCACAACAGCTATTGGCTGATTTCTTGATTGTGAGAATGTGCTCAGTAGTATGCTTATTGCTCATTTGAGTTCAATAAATGGAACATATATATATATGTCTGTTATCTCTGACAGAATAACCATTTCGTCTTCGTACTGCCGGTATAAAGACAGTTGCATGTTGCTACATCTGCTGTGCATGGTCTCCGAGACAAGAAGCGCAGCATAAATACTGCGACTGTCATGGGGTGTCTCCATAAGCAGTCTCGCACCCAACTTTTTTTTGGGGGGGGGGGGGGGTGCAGTAGGGCATTGGTTCCTTGCACCTCCTTGCCATTTCCCCTGTGTAGCTTTCAGCGTGCTAGTCGTTAGTGGAAATGAAACGAGACTGAAAGCCACTGATTGGTCCAGTAACTACGTCTGACTTCACTTGTGTTTGAAGGATTCGCAAGTTTTTGCAGCAGGAGATTCTTGAGGTGACATAATGCAATAGTGATGTCATTCTGTGATTAGTTAAAGGGTTTCAGGGCCCCTTTAACAGAAATCAACTCTACTTTCTTGTGTAAACAAGGTAACGACAAGGGTGCCCACTGTTTGAAGTCCTTTGAAATATTGGTAGAGGATAGTCAGCTTTTCTAGCTACCAGTGTATCAGCATACACTACGCTGCCGAGTCGCCAAATTCTTTTTTCAAAGGCTTTTGAAAAAGCTTGCGTGACACTGGTAGAACTGGAATGAGGCAGCATGTTATTTGTGTGCTCGATCTGAAGCATTCGTTGCTTGCGTGAACGCAGATTGCCTCCGGCAGCGATCACGTGGTGATGCTGACGGCTAAGGGTGATGTGCTGACTATGGGATGCGGAGAGCAGGGACAGCTGGGACGAGTGCCTGTGCGGACCTCCTCGCGCAGAGCATGCACGCCTTCACTAGAGCTGCTCACGCCCACCAAGGTCTCCATACCGAAACCCAGCGGTAAGTAGACACCCGAGCTGAACTTACTTTATGTCCATTACTTTGCCAAATATCTTTCTTTTTTCATTCCTATTCAAGAAAGAAATGGCTGTTATATTTCAACTCGAAACTAAAAAAAAAAGTTTCAAACCGATTTCAACAGGTTTGGTTGTTTGCGTAGCCTAATGTTTATAAGGAAAACAGAGCATGCACACCTTCACTAGAGCTGCTCACACCCACCGTCTCCATAACGAAACCCAGCGGTAAGTAGACACCCGAGCTGAACTTACTTTATGTCCATTACTTTGCCAAATATCCTTTTCATTCCTATTAAAGAAAGAAATGGCTGTTATATTTCAACTGCAAACTAAAAAAAAAGTTTCAAACCAGTTTCAACAGGTTTGGTTGTTTGCGTAACCTAATGTTTATAGGGAAAACACCATAAACTGTTCTCGTGCAAAAGCTCAACAGTGCTCTTGTTCTACACGCAAATACTCCACTAAAAGGTAATGCGTACGAAGCCAAAAAGTACTACCGTAAAACCTCATTCTACCGTACCCACTTGAACAGTAGTTTCATTTTAAAAGTACTAAAGTAAGATCCCCAACTCGGCCGCCTTTTAACATAATGCGTTTTGTATCCGCATAAACCATACCAGCTTATTGCTTATGTATTGGTTAACACATAGCGTTTCCACTTTTCATCGTGTAATCACGGTGGTGCATCGTCCCCATCGGGCGACCCGTCAGAACAAGCCTCGGAGATCGGAACAGTGGCCTCCAAGCGTCCTGTTCGTTTGCGCGTGAAGCTACATTGTCAACATCATTTCGATGTCATGCAAGCAGGGACTCGCGTCATGCGGAAGCTTGGATAAAAAACACCAGGTACTCGGCACGGAAGAAAAATTCGATGTCGTTCGTGCTATTGAACGTGGCCCGAAGAAGTTGGTGCTGGCACGCGACAGGGATCTGCCGTTGACTACGGTGTGAGGCATTTGGAATCTGAAGTTACTCGGCACCTGTGTTACTCGGTCATTAAGGGTTACGGACTGGATTCCAAGAGAAGGAAAGTGTAGCAGGGGTTGGCAGAAAGTTAGGTAGGTGGATGAGATTAAGAAGTTTGCAGGGACAACATGGCCACAATTAGTACATGACCGTGGTAGTTGAGGTATGGGAGAGGCCTTTGCCCTGCAGTGGGCGTAACCAGGCTGATGATGATGATGAAAATGTAAAAATGCCCCTGTTCCATGCATTGGTGGCATGTTAAAGATCCCTTGGTGAAAATTAATCCAGTCCCCTACTATGGCGTGCCTCATAATCAAATCATAGTTCTGGCACATAAACCCCAGAATTACATTCAATTCAGAACTGAATTATATTTAATTGCCCTGATATTTAATTTCAATAATTTCCTTCATGTACGTATCCATTGCACAGAAATATGTTGGGCCAATAGCCGAAGCTAGTTAAGGCACATATATCTGTACGATTGCAGCAGGAGAAATGAAAAAAAAAAACATGTTCAAAGTATTGTAAGCTATAACAGTCATTATGCAAGCCAAAATGATTGTAAAACAAAATGAAAGTCAATACTGTCATCACACGAAGCCATCTAATGCAAATATTAAAAACAAGAAAAGTGCCGAGCATATTAACAGTAAACTCGCAGCAGAAACAAATTATTCAAGTACATGTGTATTGTTGTGTTTAGTCTTTCAATGGTGTATGCAAGGTCGTATGCCATTTTTTATCTCCAGTGGCATCAAATTTTCTTCTGTTCTTTTCCATTCTGTTTGCACTGATCATTTCTTTGTGCACATGTGACATATGTCTTGCAAGACACTGGCAGTGTTGAAGGTAAAACAAATAAATAAATAAATTAGCCACCAGCAGAGCTCTTAACCTTTGTTTTTTTTCTCTCCCCTTAGATCATTTGTGTTTGTTTACCACTGGTATTCATTGTTGCATCATGTCCAGGTTGCAAGACACAAGCCTTCGACAGGATATGGGCCGGAGCATATGCTACATATGCACGGCTGCGTGAAACTGGCAAGCTGTACGGGTTCGGTCTAAACAACTACCACCAGTTGGGCGTGCAGGCACACAGGTCGAACGAGGGTGGCCAAATTATTTCTGTGCCTCGACCACTGACCTCCTGTCAAGAGCATAGGTAGGTTATTTGTTTCTGTACAGTAAAGCATTGTTACAATGAATAAGCTTATTATACTGGGTTCGCCGCTGTCTCCGTTCTTTGAGTGTCGCCTGTTTTTGAGGGCACAAGTTCGCCCAATAAAACGCTAGTTTCGTCTTTCTCAGTTTGGCTGCTTTCTTCAGTCACTACCACGTGACACTGCGAACCAGTTTACAATGGCGCAGGTGAATCAAACGAACCTGATGTGATGTGCTTCTGTTGTCCCAGGTGGCAACTGGTCAGCGGAGGCCAGCACCACACGCTCCTCTTGAGTGAGGAAGGCTCTGTCTTCACCCTCGGCCGCAAGGACTACGGCCGGCTTGGACTCGGGGCCTCCATGCCTGCCGGTAATGAAGACCAGGGCACCCCTGCCCCAGTGCCTGGCCTCTCTGGCTGCGTGGAGGTCTCGTGTGGAGAGGCAGTTTCATTTGCCATTGATGGCGAAGGTTGGTCTGTTAGTTTTTTTTTTCATGATGTTTTAATGTTTTGTTTTTTTTTTCTCTCTGTTTCATACTTGAACTTCTGAAGCGAAATCTGGCGTTAGTATCACTGTGTGCCAGGGTGCAACTGTGTATCTGGTATGGGTATACGGTCACCGACCATTCATTTGGATGCTGAAAATATGGGTACCTTCACGGCACCGCAACTCGTCCAATTGAAGTAATGTATAATCATGACCGATGGTTCACATGCCCTACAGCACACTGTTCAATTTTTCGGTCTCCGCCTGCCTGATCAGGTGCGACATCGAACATGACAAGCTGACATCGGTGTTTATATTTTGCTAGGTTGCCAGCACTGAAAGGCTATGGCTGAATAGGTAGTGTCAAAATCCACACAGCAGCAATGGTTGCCTCCAAGTTACAGTAGCCGATCTCAAAGGCTATGTTTTGTTAGTGGCATGTGACGGTCGCAGTGTTTTCGATTTAGCCACTCTAGTATCGACTATCTACCATGGCCAAACCGCAAGCCAAGCCACTGAGCTTTGAAGTTGGTGCTCGGCATTCACGTCTTTGCGTTGTCAGTTTTCTTGAGCTAGGCCTGGTGAACTGCTTCATTTGAGTCTCGCTGTTCTAGTGTTTGTTGCTTGGTGTGCTAGGCTTGATCTGCTTCTACATGAGCTCGTCCGGTCATTCCGTAATATGAAATGGCTTCTGTGCCGTCAGGACAAATGAAAAAAAGAAATTTATTGACAATTGCAGTGCTCCCTGACATGAAATTTGAGCGAAGCAGCGCTACAAGTTCTATCATTTGGCGATGTACTGTATTTTTGCAAATCTAACAGGCACTTTCTTTCCGATAAAACAGGTGTCTGAAAGTGGGTTGCCCACCGTGCTTGCTTAGTGGCTATGGTGTTGGGCTGTTAAGCACGAAATCGCAGGATTGAATCCTGGCCACAGCGGCCGCATTTCACTAGAGTCAAAATGTGAAAACACCTGTTTACTTAGGTTTAGGTGCACGTTAAAGGAACTACAAGCGGTACCAATTATTCAGGAACCCCCCTCCCCCCCAACTACGGCGTGCCTCATAATCAAATTGTGGTTTTGGCCTGTAAAACCCCGTAATGTAGACATTCAAGTAGCCTCGGCATCCTGTTTTGCCATGCAAAAAAAATGAAAAATAGAAGTGAGTGAAAAGAGCAAAAACTGGTGCCACGATTCGTTACTGCTGGCACACATGCATAGGAAGCACCCCTTTTGGACGACGCCGATTTGAATTGCAGTTACACATTGTGATCAGCTTTGAGCCCTAGTGCATCCCGAATGCAAAATTGTTGAATGTATGTACTGTTGTTCAAACTAGTGGAATGATTGCATCTATCCCTCTCACATAAAGTGCAACCCCTCTGTCCCTTTCGTGGCAAAATGTTACTCCTCAGAAGTTTCTTGGGAGATCTCTATTTTAACCTCTAGTCATTTAGAATTTGCCATATGGCAGTGATAAGCCTTAATCGCTTTCACATTCCTATCGTGGTGGTGTCTTCAGAATAATGTGCATTGTGATTAAGTGGTTGTGGCCTTGCACTGCTGAGCTTGTGATTGTTGGTCCTGGTTATAGAGGCCACATTTTGATGGCGGTGGGATGCAAGAACGCTCGTGTACTGTGCATTAGGGGCACGATTAAAAAAAAAAAACCTGGGTGGTCAAAATTATTTCGGGTGCCCCTCCGCTAAAGCATGCCTCCTCACCAGTTCGTCATTTTGGCACGTTAAAACCCCCCAAATATAAACTCGTTTCCTGCGTGATTTTTTTTATTCCCTATCTACCGTATAAACTCGAATGAGGGCCACACCTCCAACTTGGCAGCCCAAAATCTGGGGAGAAAAAAGAATTTGAATGGAGAAGCAATTGCGTTTGTTGCCTGATGCCACGCGCAAGCATCAACGAATTCTTACGCTCTGCGTACTTCGGCAGCCTGCTACTAGATGGCAAGAGCCAGGGTATGCACAAGTCAAAGGCTGGCTTGGCACCACTTTGACCAAAAGGTTCGGTGCCATGTGACGGCTGCACCTCATTGAAATCGTAAAAAAAAAGTGGCTTTTGCACGAGTCTAACGGTATTTGTCAGACTCATTAATAGACTAAGGGCTTTATTTTGGTTAACTTTCTGTTATGAGTATGTCTAATGCACTAGGCCTTGAAAACAGGCTTTACTGCATGGCACATAAGCTTTCGTACATAGCGCAGTGCTAGCTTTGGTTTCTCTGACCTTATATAAAGTTGCCTTTTATATACTGTATGTGAAACCTGATATAGGGGATAATTTTTAAGTTTTCCAAGATATAAAGAAGAAAAAAAAGCTGTGTCGATTGGTGGCCTTCCTCACAGTTACGTGTTCCTGGCTCTCACATTTTTTTTTTTTTCTTGAGGGCCTTTGAAGGACGTGTACGAACGAGGTTCTACTATCCGTGTGCGTTTTCTTCTTGCCCAAATCAATGGTTGCCTTCTAGAAGGTGTAAAAGTGCATGCATGTGACCTTGTAAATGTTCTCACACGCCACTGAACGCCTCGGCACGTAGAGTGCAAGGAGCGTTTTGGCTGTCGTGGTTGCGGCGGCGGTCGTCGTTGCTGCAGTGGTCCTTTTTTCCTTGCTGGTCAAAACATCGGGCTGTGATATGGCCCAGTCCACTCAACGGCGGACTAATGAGAGATTGCGCAGCTGCTTGATGTAGCCGGTTGCTTGGAGACTATGGATCCCGCCCAGATCCCGCTGTGCTGGCTTGTCTGTGCCGGCCACTAAGCTGGCTTGGTCGCCGCTGCTGTTCCCCATGTGTTCGTATTATCTGCAGCAGTGCGGCAACGCGTTTGGAACAGCCTATGTTTTTCGTATTGTAAGCAATGTATTTCGGACAGGGAATGTTAGAAATTTATATTGCACTGAAATTTGCACCAGCCGTGATCGTGTCACCATGGTTTTGCTGCATTTGCAAAGGCGAATTTTAAGAATTCCAGAAAACTTAAATATAATCACCCCATATATGTGAAATGGAGTGTACAGTTATACTGAGGCTTCAGAATTGTAACACAACTCTCTCGCTTTCTTGATGGTGTACAAATTTGCAGGACGCTTGCACTCCTGGGGCTTTGGCACAAATGGCCAACTGGGCCATGGAGGCGACGACGATTTGTTTGAGCCGAAGGTTGTCGCAGGGAAGCTCGCAGGAAAAAAGACGCTGGTCGTCTCCGGAGGTGGCCAACATGCTGTCATCCTCGCCACATGATACACGCAGTTTCCTAAATGTTTTTCTTCTTTCATCATTGCATTGTTTTGTTGAGTCTCTAAGGTGACATGACACCACATTGACATTGTTTTTTGTTTTTTTATACGGTACACAGCGCAACATTGATAGTTTTAAACATTTTAAAGTTATTTTTATTGCATAAATTGTTAATGCTTGTGCTTTTAGGATGGTGGTGACATTTTAATAAATCTGTTTGATTACCATTTTCTTGGTGTCTGTGGTGGTGTTCTGTTACTCGGCACAAGGTTGTGGGCTCTATTCTTGGTGAAGGAGATGCTAGGCAATGTAGTAAGCTCGAAGGGTAGATCTGGCTCCTTGACATTATTCAGGTGAATATTGCAACGACACCCTATCTTTTCTAGGATTAATAATTGTTCCACAAGGTTTGTCGAGCTTAAAGATTGTGTACTTCATGCGAGAAATCTCTACAGCAGGGGTTCCAAAGCTTTCTGGCCCTGGGGAACCTTGCCTGCCTTACCAGAGTGCCGCGGCGGGACCCTCTCCACCCCCCTCCCATACACACACTTGCTACTTTCTAAATGATGCGCTTATCCCACGGGCTTGTGACGATTGTTGTAACAAATCTTTCTTTTGTCCAAGTGCGGAAGTGGTGGTTGTAATTGTTCAATTCGAACTAATGTAAGTATCCACCCAAGGGGGGGAGGGGGGGGGGGTGGAGTTGGTTCCGTTTAGGCTGCTCACAGAACCCAAAAGCCGTTCGTTGAACCCGGCTTCGGGAACTGGCGGTCTACAGGAACGCCAGATATCGGAACATAGTCTTTCATGAATGGTACACCTGGAAAATATTCATACAGCTACTTCAAATGTTGCTGCGTGTAAAACGTGAAAACACCAGAGAAAAAAAAATTGTTCAATTGCTGTCAAGTTGAACATAGCTGTGATACGAAGAGCAAACACCCAGATTTCTACCAACTTTTTTTCTAGAACGCTTTACACGTATTATTGAATCTTGATGTGCAGATCTAATCCGGAATGTTTTAAGGCACTTGAAACTAGTTTTAAATATTTTCTTGAGTGCTTTTTCTCTTGATGCGCACTGTGCCTGAAGTGGATAGATATGCTCGGCATTGTTTTAGCTTCTAGCCGTAGTGGTAGCACGAGCCACCTTCGAAGGTGGAAAACGGGCAGAGTACATAAAATGCTATTTTTGCCCCCGTGTGTGCCTGGATAGAAAATGTATTGCAGTTTCGAAACCCAGGTCAGGCCTCCGTAATTATTTCATGAAATGAAATGAAGCTACAATGTATCTCGCCAATATTGGCATGTAATGAATACATATATGCTTACAGCTAATAGGAGTGTAATGAAGGTATTTGTGTAGGACGCAGTTTTGTCGTAACACGATTTGAATTATTGCGACTCCCGCTCACTAGATTCGGAACTCTTGTATGGAAATACTCGAGAACCACGTATGAGCAGTACCTGGGCCACACATAGCTTTCAATGCTGCGTTGAACAGCAAACCCATTGGAATGATTTCACAATTCTTGAAAAAAAAAGTAAAGTACGCTGTTTCATTAAAAATGATGCAATTGTGTGGATGAATTTAGTTTGTTTTCACACTTGAAGGGATACTGAGGCAAATATATTGTCATGCACTTTTTTGGGGTAGTTCACTGTAATTATGCTATGGAGCCCCAATTATGTGAACAGCTCATTAGACTGTTTTCATAATAGTAAAGCTAGCCTTCCAGCGAGGCACTTTGCCCAATTTACGGTGGCATTGCCATTTTTGCAACCTTGACAAGCTCAGTTTGTAATATGGCTTGGAAATTGTAGATGTGGCTCTAGTGATGAAACCATGCACAAGAAGCAAGCACCATCATGTGTACCTAGCTAGCACTCTGTGTTCATTCAAACAATGGCCGGTGCTGCCATTAGTTGAGCAAATGTGCAGGGCGGAGATGTGCGTTTGGCAGACTGTGAAAAGGGTTTAAATATATAGTGTCCTTTATATAACCCATTCGAAACTGTGCAGCACGGCTCTGGACGTGAGAGATTCTTCAGATCACCGAAAGTGGAAGTTGCTGCCCTGTGGTATCGTAAATATTGCGAACAATTTAAGAGCCTGCCAGTCAGCCTGGTGGTTAAAGGCCATGCAATGACAGTGTCGCTGAAAGCTACCGTGTTCGCCCTCCCAAATGTTCGTGTTTCATGGAAATGCAGGACGTACTGATCCCTTTTGTCACGTCATGTTGCGAATGGAGTTGGCTTACGGCAGCTCATCCATATTTTGTGTGTATGCATCAGCGGCGGCGGTACGACGAGATTGCCTCATCAGCGCAACAAGTTTCGGTGATGCGAGTCTCCTGTGCCAGGTCAGAAGCCTGCTGCACTTCGCATCCATTTTGACCTGGTTGCATGTAATTTGTTGTGCTCTTGGAGAACCGGCATTCCACAGCATATTCACTGTGTTGACGGCTGTCCAGTGAAGCAGTAACAAAAAATTCACTGTCACTAAGCTCTTAAGGGGTCAATAGACAACTAAATTGGTTTGGACTAGAAAAACTCATCTGTGAAAACTGTTTGTTACGTTTGTTGGAGATAAGGTAGATTATTATTGAAGAAAATAGGTGCCAAACTTTTCTCTCTCAAATCTCACTTTGAAGCTGCGGTGCCTGTACGTCAAGTGCAACATTGCTATTTGTAAGTGTGTATTTTCTGGGTGGACCAAGATCCTTCCTGTGCTTGCAAGGCATTTGCATCCACTATTCCTCATGCTTTCTGCAGCTCGGGTGTAGATTTGGGTCAGCATATTCAGTCTGGAGAGCATACGTGTCTAGGATGTTTCGAACAAATGCTATTGCGCGTACAGGCAAGTCTCTACTGCTTTCGTCACCAGTGAATAGGACATCTATGGCAAGTACTTCATCTAAGTGCTTGTAAGTGCTGCATGGGTACTGATGGCTGCAGTGTTAGGAATTTACCATATAGCCTGCTTGGACTGGGTAAAAACTGCCCAAATAAAAACCACAATTACATGGTCGCCGCTGCCAAGATGGATCCCGATGCCTGTGTGGGTATCACTCGGGTGGGTTTTTGAGCAAGGAAGGAGGTAGTCCCGTCACCGTCACAACGACAGAGAAACCCAACTTCTGCATCTCGCTCTTACCATCTAGGTACCCCACACTGACATTCCACGACCATAGTGGAAGTATCCTTCAAAGAATTTGGCAGCCACAGCTCCATTTGAGCGCTACCAAATGTGAAGCATTGTTGTTTGGTAGTAGAAGAGCACTTGCGAACTGTGATAATTTTCTGAATTGAAATGTACATCAGAAGTTGTGCAGATGAAATGTTCATATGGCATTGCATTGTTGGATGACAGTGATTATGTACAATTTTACACTGTTAGAGTATGTACTACTGCGCTCAGTATGAGCTGCAACATAACTGCTTTGCCAGGTGCTTTTGCATTGTAGTCCATAATGAGCACGGTAGTATAATTGTACATATTCTCGTATGCATACAGTGCTCAACGATTGAAATGTGGTACTCTGGGCACGTGGTTGCTGGCACTTATTGCACCACAGGTAGGTACTGGAGACACAGAGCCAATTCAGTTTTGACCTTATATATGCACGCACACGCACATACATACACGCAAGTATCCTACATTGCCTGTGGAGTGCATTATTGTAGGGGAAAATAATTTTACTGAGTCCACGGCATAGTTTCACACAGGTCATACAGAGGTATGCAAACGCATGACATTCGTCACTAATTATAGGCACTGAAAATAGGCTGGTTTAACATTGTGTGTAGAGGGCATGTTTTACTGCAACAATAAGCAAATATAAAAAAAAGTACAAATACGGAAGTCAGATTAGCATGCGACAAAATACAGCTGTAAACAGAGTTGGTAATGAGAACAAATTAATTGATATTGAAAAATGAACTTCTACAGAAGCCTGGAGAACAGATCTGGTACGGTCGCGAGCAGTCCCACTATTGTATTATTCGAAAAAATGCTAATTCGAAGGCACAGGAGTTATTTTAGTACAACCTCTGGGTTTGTTTTAACCTGTTTACCTAGGTTGCACAAATACACGTCTCACACTTCACACGTATCTTTTTTTATTCTTTTTCTCAGTTCCTTCATATTATGGTGCACGTCAGCATCTAGCAAACAACAGTGCATAAGCAGTTGGTTTTTATTTTTTTCTTGAAGTTCTTTATTTTGCTGGTGTTTACTTTCTCAGCATTTCATTGATAAGACTTGCAATGGGATGAAAGTTCAAGTTAGAGGTTTTATTTTAAGAACAACCCACAATATGTTCACATCTGAAGACAGATCTATCGATTAGGATTCTGAGAGGTATGCATCAAGCTCGCTTGAAATGTAACTATAGTCCCTTCTTTCGTAATAAAAACCGTGGGGTTCTGAAGCATGATGCCGCAGCACAGAACAACATGTTCACTAGTGGCTGGCACTGTAAGCACTGACAAAGTTGCGGCTGTCAGAAACAAACAGGTCCAAAATGTTTACACTAATGCAGGCTACCCTCGTAGGAGCAGTCGCAAACGCAGGCAAATTGCGGGTGTTCATTGTTTCTTGAAGGGCAGAATGGGCCAATGATGCACTATGGCATGTTGGTCTCAAGGAAGCTCGCTTAATGTCGGGCAGGTTGAAATCACCCGCGACAGTCACTCGAGTTGCATTGAGAATTGGCAAAATGTTATTTAATTCGAAGAGCAGTAATGGTGTACTGCTTCCAGCTGGTGGCCTGTAAAAAGAGCCAACAGCCATAGTAGCGTCATTCTCCAATATAATCTTGTACCATAGTCTCACATGAATTGTTCTTAGTGTTCATGTACACGCTGCTGAGACTATTGCGCACAAGAAAAAAATACCGCTGCCATGTGTCGTCCGGTTCTTCCAGTACACTAAATAGGTCAGTTGGTAAAATTCGTGATTGCCTTTAGTGTTTTCAACCCACAATTCAGTGTCAAAAATGATATGCGGGTCAGGTGTTCCTAATAATGAGGCGAATTGTGAGTTCTTCTTTTCTAAGCTTCGGCAGTTAACCACGACTGATGTGAGCAACTGATGTGAGACTGATGTGAAATGCAACTTCAAGTTTTCTCTCTCTTCTTGAGCATACTTATATTAGTTTCATTTCAAGTCACACTTTTGGTTAGTAATCTTTGCTTATACTGAAATGCACATGTTCAAGTTTCGTGGCATTCTTGAGCACACATTCTTTATCTCTGAATGACAGAAATTTAGCAATCACAGGATGGGTTTTCATTTAGGCGAATATGCAAAGTCTGCAAGCTTGCAGTAAAGCTGAAGATTCAATGGCACTATACAGGTGAGCTGAATAAAAAAAATCAGTTCCCTTGAATTCTGCCCATGTTTCTTTTTGAGACAAAAGATCAGGTTCTTGCGATGAGAGCACTTATCCAGGTCATCGCAACAGTCTCGAATTTCTTTCACGTAGTAACAGGTGTCTCAGATTGGCCATTAGCTCGCATTCCATTTTAAATTAAAGAATACCCGACATGCTTCTTCCACAAGCATTGATCTGTGGTTTGCATTTGTTACTTTTTGTTCAAGAGCTTGTTGGTCCTGTATAAACGGTATCATAACATTGTACGTCTGTTTTTCTTGCGCAGGCGACAGGGGGCCCAGATTTTGCTCCATGTCGCCCAATAATAATAAAAGCTTTTTCAGCATGTGAGCAACTGTGGAAAAAATTGTGAGCAGATTAGACCAGCAGCCAAACATGTACACTTGCATGTTGGGATCTTGATCATCCATCGAATGTCCATCGGTTCACTGATTGTGGTTCTGACCGTGTTTTGAGTGGTGACATCACTGGTAGGTTCACCAGTTGGGGCGAAGCAAGCCAAATGTGCGTCATTGCCAATATCAATGCGTAAGTGGTTACAGAAGAACCCAAGTGCACTGTGCCTAGAATTGGGCGTGGACGTACCAAGCGATAAGTGATTGCATATTGTTTCATTGGTGCTTTACCTGGTCTGCAGACATTGACCACTATCTGGACATTTGATAACAGCTGTGCACTCCAAATGCAATCCTAGGTCACCGAGATGTTGTTAGATTGCACTGCCTTTGGGATCAGCTCACGAAAATGGTCAGACACCCAACAGGAAAAACTGGTCTACATTCAACAAGAATGTAAAAAACATAAGGACTGCAATGTAACTTCTTGTGCAGGATGTTTACCATAAAACATGCTCTTGAAGGCATAATTTTGAATGACACTTTCAAACAGAACAAAGTAGTGGGAGAAGATGTGGTTGTCTTCATTTGTGAATTTTCACAATAAAATTACAAGAAATCTGGCATTGTGGTACCTAGATTTTTATAGGCTCTGGCACAGCCTCATTGCCAAAGGCACCTTGCAACTTATTTTATGCTTCTAGTTCAAGATTGCTGTTTGGGCCTGCTGGTGTGTCATTGCTAGATTACATAGCGTGTTATGGCCGAGGACACTAGAAAGAAGGAAATGATACACACACGACCATAGTCAAATACATTTTTAGTTCAGTTGTGTTGTGCCCTGGACTTGCTATATATCTTTACAGGGTCTCACTGTGTTATGTTTACGACTTCATTGTATCAATTTCCAGTATGCAAAAAGGTGTCAACACTTTTGTGTGTGTTTGTGGTTCAGTGTGGGTACGCATGGGCAGTCAAATTTTACACTTCTGAGATGTATTCCTAAAAGGGTCAAACGGTAAAGTTAGAGGCTTGGCAAGCTGTATCATTGCCATGTAAAGCATGTGGAATGAAAAATTTATTCGAGGAAGCTTAATATAGCAAATTGGAAGGTTGTTGCCAGAGGTAAGATGTTTCTATCCTGAATACAGCACACACTGCAAACATTATCACAAGATTTGCCCATAGTATTTTGAAAGCAAAGCTGTCCAGAACTATTCTCCGTCAATTATTAACTGGAATACAGCACACACTGCACACATTATCGCAAGATTTGCCCATAGTATTTTGAAAGCGAAGCTGTCCAGAACTATTCTCCATCAATGATTAACTGGCCTGGTTATATAGTATGTGTTGGCCGTTTCGAGTTCTTACTCAATGTACGGATGTTTGATGAGACTAACGTTTTGGTGTGATGAAGCATCTGGCCGAAATTAAATCGCAAATGGTAAATGCTATTAAAAATTACCTAAGGAAGTAACAATTCTTGAGGACTCAATGCCATCATTGTGTGGTCCCCTAGGTTACCCGTCTTGTCAGCTGAGTTGGACGGAATGTCGATCGGGCAAGTATTTCAGTTTAGGATTAACTCTACACGCCATTCTCGGGGACATTTCGTGTGGCCCCGATTAGAAGTTGCCCGCAGGACATCTGCACTGGCCGTCTTTCCTCCTCCGCGTTTTTCGAAAGCCTTCAAGATCCCTGCCGCCAAGGACGAATGAATGAGCTCTGCAAATCCAACATTGCTGAGCGGCCGGCGCCTTAAAATGGTGGTTAGCAGCATGATCTCACGTGCGGCAACGAAAGACGACGTCTCCGCGAAACGATCCTTCACGTTTTATTACAAACTACCACAGCGAGTAACCTATGCCGAAAGATGACACATGATGTCGGAGAACCGTGAAATCAAGGAACTTGGCAGACGTTCCTCGCGCATCTTGTTCCGAAGCCGGGCTCACGTGCTGGGAACACAGCGAAGGAACACCGTGAGAACAGCACGATCCACAGGTGGACGCGCGGCGCACGGTCACGAATGGCACTCGCTCGCCGCGTCCCTTTGCCCCGAGTCGTGAGGACGGCTAGTGCAGTCCCTTTTGCGCAGCTGCCATCGCCGCCTCGTTGGTCTGAATCTGGAACTCTTGGAAGCGCTGCGATATGCGCTGGTTCATCTTCATGTACTTCTCCATACAGTTCATGGCGCACTTGTCCTCCTTGTCCCTCACGTGTCGCACCGTGAAGTCGTGCACGCAGTCGGAGAAGCAAAGCTCCGAGAGCTTGTTGTAGGAGACAAGAAAGTCTTTGAACTGTTTTATCTGTTCGGCTTGCGGGTCCGCAGCTGCCATGGTCGCCGCCATTTTAAAATGAGCGTGTCGGCTTGGCTTGGCTTGTTTCGGCTTTGGTTTTGCATTCTCAATAGCACGACCTGCTGGAACTCTAGACGACCACGTTCCAGACTATGAAGCCACTTGCGCCCACTCTCGTTCAACCACTGGCCGTTGGTGTCGCTTTTATAACCTCTTCTTCTGCTACTCTACGGTTACTGGTGCGGCGTTGTAATTAGTACGGTGGCTGTTGTGTTGTGACGAACTGCTTGTCTAGTTGATGATTTTTGCTAACACAGTGACAGTGATGTCACAAGGCTTTTATCGGCCACTTGGCTCCGAAAGTTGACTATCCGAACCTAAAAAATGCCGGAGCGTGAAGTCCGCTGCTCTCTAAAATAGCGTTAAATAGCCGCTCCTATATTGCCTTTTCCAGGCAAATAATTATAAGTCACATTGTTTATACATTTCGTAATGTGCACAACAGTTTCATTGTACACGTTCTAAAATTCGCTTCTGCGCTCTTTAGAGACTTGAAGCCATCGTAATGTTCGACGACAGAACGATTACCACTCGTTTTAATTCTTAACAGTTCTCCGTGAATTCGCCGCGAGTTCAAGAAGAGAATTACGCACACAGCTTCACTGCGTACGTATCTTAAGCACCACCGATATATGATGCCGCCGTACCATGCAGAAAAGCTAGCTTTAGAGTTTGAATAGAGGTCCATACGTGACACGAACGCCTGGCCTGCAGTGCAGCACGCTTTAAAGCACTGGGATCGCTTTTGCAAGCTTTCCACTGAGCTATACATCCAACGACATTAAAAATAAGATATGTTCACCTTTCTTTGAAACACAATCATTCAACCTATTGCACATATCGGGCGGAGGACTTACTCGTGAATACTTTTACCAGATCATCTGCCTTTCACTACGGCACACAGTAGTAAATCCTAATGTCATCTACGACATTAGGCTACCTGTAATCAACTCAGAAAAGATAGATTATCCTATGAATCTCTTAAAACAATTTTTCCAGTCTCTTACAAAGGCTAGGAAAGGGAAATTTATGCAGTCGATCTAACACTGCAGCTGCTACGTATGCTCGTTGTTTACATTTCTTGCATCGCTCCTCCTACTCTAGTTTCACTATTCAAACGCAAAGCATTCGCAAATTTCTGTTTTCTTTTTATATTTGTTAATTTATTCATTTACCGCCAATACAAGCACTTTGTGCCTGCCGAAACGGCAGCACGAGCGCTGAACAGATCGCAGAAGCAGACGACAGCAAACAGGTTATAACTAGCGCCACTCTGCTCGTAAGTTCTGTCCCCACCGGCAAAAGGGGTGAACTAGACCAGGCGTGCCGGAGCATGGTGATCTGTGCTGGTCTGGAGTTCAGTAGGTTGTGCTAAATAGACATCCGCCGACGCTAGTGACCACTAGTGACCACCACGACATACTGGTGACGACAGCCAACGTCGTTGTGGAAAACTACGAAGTTAACGTAAATGACTTCAATATAGTTAAGGCTTCATTAACGTGAATAGGTGGCGTCCAAACACCGACGTCTATGATGTATTTTAGGGCTTCAAAATTCTTTGTGCCGCATTTAACCAGCAAAAGCATAGCCTTTAAGATCCTTATTTTAAATCCAGAGGTCGTTACCTTATTAGGCGTGGATTTGGGCACCACCTGCTATCGTCACTGCTTTAAACTCGCTTCATTCAATGCTGCCTTAATAACATAAACATTATTTGCACCTAAAGCTTCCTTTTCGTGCCCGCCTGTTATACACAACCGTCTTAGGCGTCAAGCCTCACGAACGTCCCAAATCACTCTGATGGTCACAGTTTTGTCGCATAATTTATCCTTCAGGGCACTTGTGTTTTCAAGCGAAGCTTGTATTGGCTGGAAAGTTTCGGTGGCATTTTGAGCGCAAGTTTCGGCGTGCCATGGCCACGCAAAAAAACCCAGTTGCTCCAAGAGCAGAGCAGCTGCGGGAAAAGGCTGTTTGTGAGTGGACAGCTGCGCCGGCGCCAGAGCGTGAGTCATTAGCAAGGATTACAGCTGCATAGGCGCGCGCTCACGTCACGTGCGCTACCCATCAGAGCCGTTTCGCTTCCGCCGGGGCAGAAAAGGGTATCGCACGCGCTGCCGCCGGCTTCGTTTCCGTTCAGTTCAGTCTCGGAAAACGGATGGCACGGCCACGCGTTGTGCGTTCCCCCGAGGAACAGGCAGCTGTTAGAGTCGCCCGAACCCAGGTAATCCGATAGCAACGAAAAGATACCCAGCTGAAGGCCCCGGTATCAAGCAATCCGGCACTGTTACCTGTGGGTTAGTAACCCGCGACGAAGTTCAGATGCACGCAGCGCAAGCTTCGTTTGCCCCCCCTTTTTTTTTTGTTAAGGGAAGGGTTGGCCATTTTTTTCTTTTCGCTGCCCATAGTATGGAGGCTGGAATAGCATCTCTACCCATAGCTGTCTGTACCGCAGCGTTCGGAGCTGTTTATCGTTAATTTCCGTTATATTTTCCTCGGCCTAATTGTCCGTTGGCTTCATGTGATGTATTACAACAGCATAAATTCAAGGGTGTACAGAATTACGCATGCCTGTAATTATGTAACAGGCATGCGTATGTAATTACGCATGCCTGTTACACGCGTAATTACATTGAAGCGCAACGCATAAACACTCTGTAGCTAGTTTCTAATCACACCTAAGGTGTACCGTTTGAATTCAGTTATGTTCGCCAATGCAGCTGAATAAGTGCATGTGGGTTCAGTGGCTTCTTTATTGTTTCCATCTCTGTCTCTTTAAAATACTCCAATTGATTACCAATGAATAAACAAAACAAAACCTCAGCCTAAATAAAATGAAAACTAACAAAAACTCAAACTCAGATATATATATATATATATATATATATATATGAAGGCGCTGACTACGTGAGCGCCTTCCCACACTTCACACGCACAGACTTTTTTCCCACTTTCACGCTCCTAATGCTGACGCAATTAAATGTTTAATGGACAGATCATTGTGAGATACCCGACCAAATGCCTTCCAAAAGTCTAAAGATATGGCGTCTGTCTGAAGGTGCTCGTCCATACAATGTGAGTATTCTGCCAGTTGAGTTTCGCAAGAGTGTTTTTTGCGGTAACCATGTCGTAGCGGGTAAAAAGAAGTTAATCGATTCGAGTTTGTCACTGTGTTACAGCTAATCAGATGCCCTCAAGTAATTTGGATGGAACGCTTGTCAGAGAAATTGGTTGTGAGAGATGGCAAAATTCTCTCCCTTCCCATTTTAAAGATGAGGCGGAAGAGACTTAAAGTTAAGACGGATTTCTGAGTGCAAGAACTCTACTGTAGGGTGTGACAGACTTTGGAAGAGATGAAATATGTTTTGCTAACATTGTTTTTGTATTTTTACATCCTTCTATAGTTAGTGCGGCCGCCGTGTGATCTTTGTTCGGTTCCTGCGCCTATGTTCTGTTCCAATCGCTGTCTGTACGCCTTGCTTGACTTTCATCTTTGTGACCTGTCATCTTGCTGTTTCTTTCTTCTTTACTTCCCTTCTTTTTATTATCTTCCTTTTATATCCCCTCCTTCCTAAAGAGTAGGCGAGCTTTGTGGCCCTATTGGTGGCAGTTGCCAGCCTGTTCCTTCACACTTTCCCTCTCTGTGTGTTTTCGTATTAAATACTACTACTACTACTACTACTACTACTACTACTACTACTACTACTACTACTACTACTACTACTACTACTACTACTACTACTAATAATAATAATATTAATAATACTGTAGGCTAAGAGGTTGCAGTGAACTGCTGAGAATAAGTCTAGATGAAGCGAAGCCTTCTGTCGCATTCATCTAAACGTGGCTTATGGTTACAGCGCCAAAACACATGTTCCATCAACGCACCAGGAGAGCGTGTATAGAGAAGACGGCGAGCAGTCGCTTAGCAAACACCGCGGCGCGGATGAACACATCTTAAGGGGCATTCGCCCATCCTATTGGCTAAAGAGCCGTACAGTTTCCAACCGGCTCTAAGGAACCACTGAGATAGAGTGTCAGTGATATTAGCCGAACTGAGCGTAATCTCAGACCTGTTAAGCGGCAGATATTGTTGCTTGTGCCCGGGGTCAAAATGTCAGTAAAAGAGCTGTCAAGCTATATTTGCTCAGAGATTTTATGATGTTTGACTGAAATTTAACTGGCCGTTATGGTAGACTGTAGTCCGTCTGAATAATGACATGGTCATGGTCATAATGGCATGCCAACCGAAACTCAGCGTTCGATGGCACAGGTCCGCCCTATCACGTGAGCAAAGCCAGCACGTCCTTCCCATGCCCATCTGCATCGCAGCTCGCACATACAGCATACGGCGCGCAGCAGACCTTTATGTCGATTAGAATTTAGCTCTCAAGGCAGCTTAGCTTTTATTTATTTAGCAAGGTTTAAAAAAGAAACGAATCATGGCGCAACATACTGGCGAAAGGCAATGCGCGGCTCGCTCAAACTGGGTGTTCACGTAGAGCGCCCAGTTGCCGACGTAACCATGCTCTTCGATGTCTTTCCAGCTGAGTTCAAAGAACCCAAGTTCGCAATTACGGGGTCTGGCTTCTTCGCGAGTTCGTGATGTTCCATGCTCATCGGCAGGCCAATGTCCTCTTCTTTGGACCTGGGGTGCGCGAGAATCAGCGTGACCTTCTTGCAGAACGGCCAGTCTACGTGATCGTCCCAGTCACCGAGGCACAAGGTGAAAGCGAAGCGCGTGCCCTCCTTTCTTGAAGAGCTCCCACATGAGCTTGAACGTGTAACCAGTGAGTGTGTAGACGCCCGTCAGCACCCCACTCGCTCCCTCACCCTGCCTCAGCGCGTTGCATCCGCTGTAGATATCGACGAACTCGCACGTTGTGATGTAGACCCAGGGCTTGGCAGCGGCTCGGTAGGGTCCTGGAGAGATCGATGCCTTCGCAGGAACTTCAAGCGCCGCGTCCTCTTGGTCGCCACGCGCCCCGTTCTTGGCCTCAGCGCCTAACAGATTGCGTTCGATCCAGGCCAATCGGTCCCACCAAAGTGTTGGCACGTTGTCAACGGCTTCGCGGCTAGCTGTCTCGCTCGTGACCGGGCACCGAAGGACATCCAGTTCCGTTTCGACATCTAGGAGAATCTCGCGCATAGTTTCCACTTCCGCGTTGCTCACGGTTGGTGGCGGAGCAGCAATCTCGCGGCGACAATGTCTCTAGTGACCCGCACCATGGCGCTGCGGTCAACCAATTGGTGGCACCCGCCGCACGTCACCTCGCATCTACCGCACTCCGCAACATGATGCTTGAGCTCGGACAGCTTGCCAGATAATCCGCACTTCTGCCCGCAGGTGACGCAGAGGACACGGCGCTGCTCAAGGTCCGTCTGCTTGAAGACCATCAGGGCCACGAACTTCTTCCCGTCGAAGGGGCAGCCATCTTGCTCGCTGATCTGACCCCCCGCATAGCTTGCACAATAGACGACCGCAGGGCGACATCAGAGACCGGCAAGGCAGCAAGCCACAGGTGCCGCAGACGCGTCGCTGCTCGAGGAAGTCGCTGAAACCGGTCAGCGTGTATTCCCAGGTGGCCATCTTCGAGTCTCGTTGTTGTTGCCGAAAACGAGGTGCGCTGTAGTCGACGCTGAACTGCTACGGGGGCTACACATTGAGCAGCAGGGGCTCGGTCGACGTGTCGATGACGACGCGCCTCAATTGCTTGCTTCCTTGCTTGCTTGCTTCCTATTTTATGGCGCGTACCCACTACAACCCCACCCCTCCCCGTACATGGTACCGGTGGCCAAGAAGCCGGCGGTTAAACGGGTGTGGCGGGGGGGGGGGGGGGACAAAGCTTGAGGGAGAAATCGTATGTCAGGGGTACAGTTGAAACTGTACAATGAATTAAAGCAGGCAAACTAACGGTAAAATTGTTTTCCCTTCGACGAAAACGTGTCTCTGTGAAGTGATATCAAATTAGAAATTAATAAACTTGAACAAACTTAACATCGAATTTTTCTAAAAAAGTAAATCATAAATGAGTAAATCAACCAGGTTTTCTCTTTGAGTGACAACGGAACTCGCAGACAGCCATGCATACGTTTCTGTGGCTGAAACACAATGTAAGTGCCCCAAAGGTGAGAATATTTTCAGTGTTTACAGCAATGCCCAACCTCTGAAATAGGATTTCGAAGTACCTCATTATTACGATTGTAAATCGGCGTCAGGTAAATAAAAAAGAAGAAGATGAATGGTTTCAGTTGCAGGGTGAGTTAATGGAAGGCAGATGACGACCAGCACATTCGAGAGAACTTCCTGGACCTGGCTGAGACCATATTGTTATATTACTTGGCGTTTTTCATTTCTTAAAAATAAATGTTTGCCTATTAGTTTGTTTAGCGCGTGAATTGGTATCGCGCGTGCTTAGGCAGGGGTATAAGCGGATAACCAGCTGTTTCGAAAGAACCTTCTGGACCTGCAAAGTAAAATAATTTTACACTGTAGCTGAGGCGATATCTTCGCGGGGTAAAGGCTTCTCGCTTTTCCATTTTTTCGAGAAAATTATTCTTTGCCCATTCCTTTAGCGCGTGGGTGGCAGTGATATGTGCGAAGACCGAGCGCTTCGAGTGAACTTTTTTGCTCGGGCTCAGATGATATTTAAATGGGCTATAGTCCTACCGTTTATTTTCATGGGCTATAGGCTTAGCGTTCTTTTTTCAATTTTTTCATGGAAATTATTATTTGCCCATCCGTTTATTTATAGCCTAAGAAGAAGAAGCATTTTAATGATTGGAAAATATAGAGAGGTCGGCCGGATAATGGAGCATCTGCATGGCCTGCTACTCTACGTAAGGGAAGGGGAAGAGGGGAAGAAAAAGGGTCACAATGGGGATGGTAATGGGAGGAACGAGGTGAAGGAAACATTACACAACTGGTATCACAGGCCTGAGTCCAGGCCGGTGTCACCTAGGAAACGTGAAAGTGCACGCATTGTCTCTGTCGTCTGCCAACTCTGTGGCCATGCGCCTAGCAAGAGGTCCTCTGACAGTGGCCCAATATGTAAACGTCTCAATGTATTTGCCATTGTCAGTCTTTCGCGCGCATACTCAGGGCACACCACGAGCACATGTTCTATAGTCTCTACAGCGCCACACACTGAACAGTCCGGGGAATCGGCATCAGCGCGTGCGGGGCAGTGATAAATGTGAAGACGCAGCCCTCTCGAGTGCACTTTTTTGACCGGGCCACAACGATATTTTCGTGGGCTAGAGGCTTAACGTTTTTTCAATTTTTTTCAAGAAGAATATTGTCTGCGTATTCGGTTATTTATAGCATAAATCGGCATCAGTGTATGCGGAGCAGTGATATATGCGAAGAGGCAGCCCTCTGGAGTGAAATTTTTGACCGGGTCGAAATGATATTTTCACGGGCAATAGGCTTAGCGTTTTTTGATAGGCTTAGCGGTTATTTATAGCATAAACCGCCATCAGCGTGTGCGGAGCAGTGATATAAGCGAAGAGGCAGCCCTCTGGAGTGAAATTTTTTACTGGGCCGAAAAGATATTTTCATGGGCAATATAAGCTTAGCGTTTTTTCCTTTCCTCACGGAAATTATTCCTTGCCCATTGGTTTATGTATAGCCTGAATCGAAATCAGCGCTTACGGGGCAGTGATATATGAGAAGACGCAGCCCTCTCGAGTTAACTTTCTTGACCGGGCCGAAATGATATTTTCATAGGCTATAGGATCAGGATTTATAAATCTTTTACAAGAAGAATGTTGTCTGCCTATTCGGTGATTTATAGCCTAAATCGGCATTTTTCAATACTCGGGGGAAAAAACTTTTTGCCTCACCGTTCAGTTATCGCGTCAGACGGCGTCTGCGGATGCCGGAGAACTGATATATGCGGAGAACTAGCGCTTTCGAGACACTTTATTTTTCGTTGGCATGCCCATGAAAATATCGTTTTTCCGACAAAAATAAAGTGCCTCGAATGCGCGATTTCTCCGCATATATCAGTTCGCCAGCATGCGCAGATGCCGTCCGACGCGATAACTAAACGGTTTTGCAAAGAATAATTTTCCCCCGAAAACTGAAAAAATGCCAAGCCTATAGCCCATGAAAATATCGTTTTTCCGACAAAAAATAAAGTGCCTCGAAAGCGCGATTTCTCCGCATATATCAGTTCTCCAGCATGCGCAGATGCCGTCTGACGCGATAACTAAACGGTTTGGCAAAGAATAATTTTCCCCCGAAAACTGAAAAAATGCCAAGCCTATAGCCCATGAAAATATCGTTTTTCCGACGAAAAATAAAGTGCCTCGAAATCGCGATTTCTCCGCATATATCAGTTCTCTAGCATGCGCAGATGCCGTCCGACGCGATAACTAAACGGTTTGGCAAAGAATAATTTTCCCCCGAAAACTGAAAAAATGCCAAGCCTATAGCCCATGAAAATATCGTTTTTCCGGCGAAAAATAAAAAGCCTCGAAAGCGCGATTTCTCCGAATATATCGGTTCTCCAGCATGCGCAGATGCCGTCTGACGCGATAACTAAACGGTTTGGCAAAGAATAATTTTCCCCCGAAAACTGAAAAAATGCCAAGCCTATAGCCCATGAAAATATCGTTTTTCCGGCGAAAAATAAAAAGCCTCGAAAGCGCGATTTCTCCACATATATCGGTTCTCCAGCATGCGCAGATGCCGTCCGACGCGATAACTAAACGGTTTGGTAAAGAATAATTTTCCCCCGAAAACTGAAAAAATGCCAAGCCTATAGCCCATGAAAATATCGTTTTTCCGGCGAAAAATAAAAAGCCTCGAAAGCGCGATTTCTCCGCATATATCAGTTCTCCAGCATGCGCAGATGCCGTCTGACGCGATAACTAAACGGTTTGGCAAAGAATAATTTTCCCCCGAAAACTGAAAAAAATGCCAAGGCTATAGCCCATGAAAATATCGTTTTTCGGCGAAAAATAAAAAGCCTCGAAAGCGCGATTTAAACGCATATATCAGTACTCCAGCATGCGCAGATGCCGTCTGACGCGATAACTAAACGGTTTGGCAAAGAATAATTTTCCCCCGAAAACTGAAAAAATGCCAAGCCTATAGCCCATGAAAATATCGTTTTTCCGACGAAAAATAAAGTGCCTCGAAATCGCGATTTCTCCGCATATATCAGTTCTCTAGCATGCGCAGATGCCGTCCGACGCGATAACTAAACGGTTTGGCAAAGAATAATTTTCCCCCGAAAACTGAAAAAATGCCAAGCCTATAGCCCATGAAAATATCGTTTTTCGGCGAAAAATAAAGAGCCTCGAAAGCGCGATTTCTCCGCATATATCAGTTCTCCAGCATGCGCAGATGCCGTCCGACGCGATAACTAAACGGTTTGGCAAAGAATAATTTTCCCCCGAAAACTGAAAAAATGCCAAGCCTATAGCCCATGAAAATATCGTTTTTCCGGCGAAAAATGAAAAGCCTCGAAAGCGCGATTTCTCCGCATATATCAGTTCTCCAGCATGCGCAGATGCCGTCTGAAGCGATAACTAAACGGTTTGGCAAAGAATAATTTTCCCCCGGAAACTGAAAAAATGCCAAGCCTATAGGCCATGAAAATATCGTTTTTCTGGCGAAAAATAAAAAGCCTCGAAAGCGCGATTTCTCCACATATATCAGTTCTCCAGCATGCGCAGATGCCGTCTGACGCGATAACTAAACGGTTTGGCAAAGAATAATTTTCCCCCGATAACTGAAAAAATGCCAAGCCTATAGCCCATGAAAATATCGTTTTTCCAGCGAAAAATAAAAAGCCTCGAAATCGCGATTTCTCCACATATATCAGTTCTCTAGCATGCGCAGATGCCGTCCGACGCGATAACTAAACGGTTTGGCAAAGAATAATTTTCCCCCGAAAACTGAAAAAATGCCAAGCCTATAGGCCATGAAAATATCGTTTTTCCGGCGAAAAATGAAAAGCCTCGAAATCGCGATTTCTCCGCATATATCAGTTCTCCAGCATGCGCAGATGCCGTCTGAAGCGATAACTAAACGGTTTGGCAAAGAATAATTTTCCCCCGAAAACTAAAAAAATGCCAAGCCAATAGCCCATGAAAATATCGTTTTTCCGGCGAAAAATGAAAAGCCTCGAAATCGCGATTTCTCCGCATATATCAGTTCTCCAGCATGCGCAGATGCCGTCTGAAGCGATAACTAAACGGTTTGGCAAAGAATAATTTTCCCCCGAAAACTGAAAAAAATGCCAAGGCTATAATAGCCCATGAAAATATCGTTTTTCCGGCGAAAAATAAAAAGCCTCGAAAGCGCGATTTCTCCACATATATCGGTTCTCCAGCATGCGCAGATGCCGTCTGACGCGATAACTAAACGGTTTGGCAAAGAATAATTTTCCCCCGAAAACTGAAAAAAATGCCAAGGCTATAGCCCATGAAAATATCGTTTTTCGGCGAAAAATAAAGAGCCTCGAAAGCGCGATTTAAACGCATATATCGGTTCTCCAGCATGCGCAGATGCCGTCCGACGCGATAACTAAACGGTTTGGCAAAGAATAATTTTCCCCCGAAAACTGAAAAAATGCCAAGCCTATAGCCCATGAAAATATCGTTTTTCGGCGAAAAATAAAGAGCCTCGAAAGCGCGATTTAAACGCATATATCAGTACTCCAGCATGCGCAGATGCCGTCCGACGCGATAACTAAACGGTTTGGCAAAGAATAATTTTCCCCCGAAAACTGAAAAAATGCCAAGCCTATAGCCCATGAAAATATCGTTTTTCCGGCGAAAAATGAAAAGCCTCGAAAGCGCGATTTCTCCGCATATATCAGTTCTCCAGCATGCGCAGATGCCGTCTGAAGCGATAACTAAACGGTTTGGCAAAGAATAATTTTCCCCCGAAAACTGAAAAAAATGCCAAGGCTATAGCCCATGAAAATATCGTTTTTCGGCGAAAAATAAAAAGCCTCGAAAGCGCGATTTCTCCGCATATATCAGTTCTCCAGCATGCGCAGATGCCGTCCGACGCGATAACTAAACGGTTTGGCAAAGAATAATTTTCCCCCGAAAACTGAAAAAATGCCAAGACTATAGCCCATGAAAATATCGTTTTTCCGGCGAAAAATGAAAAGCCTCGAAAGCGCGATTTCTCCGCATATATCAGTTCTCCAGCATGCGCAGATGCCGTCTGAAGCGATAACTAAACGGTTTGGCAAAGAATAATTTTCCCCCGAAAACTGAAAAAATGCCAAGGCTATAGCCCATGAAAATATCGTTTTTCGGCGAAAAATAAAGAGCCTCGAAAGCGCGATTTAAACGCATATATCGGTTCTCCAGCATGCGCAGATGCCGTCTGACGCGATAACTAAACGGTTTGGCAAAAAATAATTTTCCCCCGAAAACTGAAAAAATGCCAAGGCTAAAGCCCATGAAAATATCGTTTTTCGGCGAAAAATAAAGAGCCTCGAAAGCGCGATTTAAACGCATATATCAGTACTCCAGCATGCGCAGATGCCGTCCGACGCGATAACTAAACGGTTTGGCAAAGAATAATTTTCCCCCGAAAACTGAAAAAATGCCAAGCCTATAGCCCATGAAAATATCGTTTTTCCGGCGAAAAATAAAGTGCCTCGAAAGCACGATTTCTCCGCATATATCAGTTCTCCAGCATGCGCAGATGCCGTCCGACGCGATAACTAAACGGTTTGGCAAAGAATAATTTTCCCCCGAAAACTGAAAAAATGCCAAGCCTATAGCCCATGAAAATATCGTTTTTCCGGCGAAAAATGAAAAGCCTCGAAAGCGCGATTTCTCCGCATATATCAGTTCTCCAGCATGCGCAGATGCCGTCCGACGCGATAACTAAACGGTTTGGCAAAGAATAATTTTCCCCCGAAAACTGAAAAAATGCCAAGCCTATAGCCCATGAAAATATCGTTTTTCCGGCGAAAAATGAAAAGCCTCGAAAGCGCGATTTCTCCGCATATATCAGTTCTCCAGCATGCGCAGATGCCGTCTGACGCGATAACTAAACGGTTTGGCAAAAAATAATTTTCCCCCGAAAACTGAAAAAATGCCAAGGCTATAGCCCATGAAAATATCGTTTTTCGGCGAAAAATAAAGAGCCTCGAAAGCGCGATTTAAACGCATATATCAGTACTCCAGCATGCGCAGATGCCGTCCGACGCGATAACTAAACGGTTTGGCAAAGAATAATTTTCCCCCGAAAACTGAAAAAATGCCAAGCCTATAGCCCATGAAAATATCGTTTTTCGGCGAAAAATAAAGAGCCTCGAAAGCGCGATTTCTCCACATATATCAGTTCTCCAGCATGCGCAGATGCCGTCTGAAGCGATAACTAAACGGTTTGGCAAAGAATAATTTTCCCCCGAAAACTAAAAAAATGCCAAGCCAATAGCCCATGAAAATATCGTTTTTCCGGCGAAAAATGAAAAGCCTCGAAATCGCGATTTCTCCGCATATATCAGTTCTCCAGCATGCGCAGATGCCGTCTGAAGCGATAACTAAACGGTTTGGCAAAGAATAATTTTCCCCCGAAAACTGAAAAAAATGCCAAGGCTATAATAGCCCATGAAAATATCGTTTTTCCGGCGAAAAATAAAAAGCCTCGAAAGCGCGATTTCTCCACATATATCGGTTCTCCAGCATGCGCAGATGCCGTCTGACGCGATAACTAAACGGTTTGGCAAAGAATAATTTTCCCCCGAAAACTGAAAAAAATGCCAAGGCTATAGCCCATGAAAATATCGTTTTTCGGCGAAAAATAAAGAGCCTCGAAAGCGCGATTTAAACGCATATATCGGTTCTCCAGCATGCGCAGATGCCGTCCGACGCGATAACTAAACGGTTTGGCAAAGAATAATTTTCCCCCGAAAACTGAAAAAATGCCAAGCCTATAGCCCATGAAAATATCGTTTTTCGGCGAAAAATAAAGAGCCTCGAAAGCGCGATTTAAACGCATATATCAGTACTCCAGCATGCGCAGATGCCGTCCGACGCGATAACTAAACGGTTTGGCAAAGAATAATTTTCCCCCGAAAACTGAAAAAATGCCAAGCCTATAGCCCATGAAAATATCGTTTTTCCGGCGAAAAATGAAAAGCCTCGAAAGCGCGATTTCTCCGCATATATCAGTTCTCCAGCATGCGCAGATGCCGTCTGAAGCGATAACTAAACGGTTTGGCAAAGAATAATTTTCCCCCGAAAACTGAAAAAAATGCCAAGGCTATAGCCCATGAAAATATCGTTTTTCGGCGAAAAATAAAAAGCCTCGAAAGCGCGATTTCTCCGCATATATCAGTTCTCCAGCATGCGCAGATGCCGTCCGACGCGATAACTAAACGGTTTGGCAAAGAATAATTTTCCCCCGAAAACTGAAAAAATGCCAAGACTATAGCCCATGAAAATATCGTTTTTCCGGCGAAAAATGAAAAGCCTCGAAAGCGCGATTTCTCCGCATATATCAGTTCTCCAGCATGCGCAGATGCCGTCTGAAGCGATAACTAAACGGTTTGGCAAAGAATAATTTTCCCCCGAAAACTGAAAAAATGCCAAGGCTATAGCCCATGAAAATATCGTTTTTCGGCGAAAAATAAAGAGCCTCGAAAGCGCGATTTAAACGCATATATCGGTTCTCCAGCATGCGCAGATGCCGTCTGACGCGATAACTAAACGGTTTGGCAAAAAATAATTTTCCCCCGAAAACTGAAAAAATGCCAAGGCTAAAGCCCATGAAAATATCGTTTTTCGGCGAAAAATAAAGAGCCTCGAAAGCGCGATTTAAACGCATATATCAGTACTCCAGCATGCGCAGATGCCGTCCGACGCGATAACTAAACGGTTTGGCAAAGAATAATTTTCCCCCGAAAACTGAAAAAATGCCAAGCCTATAGCCCATGAAAATATCGTTTTTCCGGCGAAAAATAAAGTGCCTCGAAAGCACGATTTCTCCGCATATATCAGTTCTCCAGCATGCGCAGATGCCGTCCGACGCGATAACTAAACGGTTTGGCAAAGAATAATTTTCCCCCGAAAACTGAAAAAATGCCAAGCCTATAGCCCATGAAAATATCGTTTTTCCGGCGAAAAATGAAAAGCCTCGAAAGCGCGATTTCTCCGCATATATCAGTTCTCCAGCATGCGCAGATGCCGTCCGACGCGATAACTAAACGGTTTGGCAAAGAATAATTTTCCCCCGAAAACTGAAAAAATGCCAAGCCTATAGCCCATGAAAATATCGTTTTTCCGGCGAAAAATGAAAAGCCTCGAAAGCGCGATTTCTCCGCATATATCAGTTCTCCAGCATGCGCAGATGCCGTCTGACGCGATAACTAAACGGTTTGGCAAAAAATAATTTTCCCCCGAAAACTGAAAAAATGCCAAGGCTATAGCCCATGAAAATATCGTTTTTCGGCGAAAAATAAAGAGCCTCGAAAGCGCGATTTAAACGCATATATCAGTACTCCAGCATGCGCAGATGCCGTCCGACGCGATAACTAAACGGTTTGGCAAAGAATAATTTTCCCCCGAAAACTGAAAAAATGCCAAGCCTATAGCCCATGAAAATATCGTTTTTCGGCGAAAAATAAAGAGCCTCGAAAGCGCGATTTCTCCACATATATCGGTTCTCCAGCATGCGCAGATGCCGTCTGACGCGATAACTAAACGGTTTGGCAAAGAATAATTTTCCCCCGAAAACTGAAAAAAATGCCAAGGCTATAGCCCATGAAAATATCGTTTTTCGGCGAAAAATAAAGAGCCTCGAAAGCGCGATTTAAACGCATATATCAGTACTCCAGCATGCGCAGATGCCGTCCGACGCGATAACTAAACGGTTTGGCAAAGAATAATTTTCCCCCGAAAACTGAAAAAATGCCAAGCCTATAGCCCATGAAAATATCGTTTTTCGGCGAAAAATAATGAGCCTCGAAAGCGCGATTTAAACGCATATATCAGTACTCCAGCATGCGCAGATGCCGTCCGACGCGATAACTAAACGGTTTGGCAAAGAATAATTTTCCCCCGAAAACTGAAAAAATGCCAAGGCTATAGCCCATGAAAATATCGTTTTTCGGCGAAAAATAAAGAGCCTCGAAAGCGCGATTTCTCCACATATATCGGTTCTCCAGCATGCGCAGATGCCGTCTGACGCGATAACTAAACGGTTTGGCAAAGAATAATTTTCCCCCGAAAACTGAAAAAATGCCAAGCCTATAGCCCATGAAAATATCGTTTTTCGGCGAAAAATAAAGAGCCTCGAAAGCGCGATTTAAACGCATATATCAGTACTCCAGCATGCGCAGATGCCGTCCGACGCGATAACTAAACGGTTTGGCAAAGAATAATTTTCCCCCGAAAACTGAAAAAATGCCAAGGCTATAGCCCATGAAAATATCGTTTTTCGGCGAAAAATAAAGAGCCTCGAAAGCGCGATTTAAACGCATATATCAGTACTCCAGCATGCGCAGATGCCGTCCGACGCGATAACTAAACGGTTTGGCAAAGAATAATTTTCCCCCGAAAACTGAAAAAATGCCAAGCCTATAGCCCATGAAAATATCGTTTTTCCGGCGAAAAATGAAAAGCCTCGAAAGCGCGATTTCTCCGCATATATCAGTTCTCCAGCATGCGCAGATGCCGTCTGAAGCGATAACTAAACGGTTTGGCAAAGAATAATTTTCCCCCGAAAACTGAAAAAAATGCCAAGGCTATAGCCCATGAAAATATCGTTTTTCGGCGAAAAATAAAAAGCCTCGAAAGCGCGATTTCTCCGCATATATCAGTTCTCCAGCATGCGCAGATGCCGTCCGACGCGATAACTAAACGGTTTGGCAAAGAATAATTTTCCCCCGAAAACTGAAAAAATGCCAAGCCTATAGCCCATGAAAATATCGTTTTTCCGGCGAAAAATGAAAAGCCTCGAAAGCGCGATTTCTCCGCATATATCAGTTCTCCAGCATGCGCAGATGCCGTCTGAAGCGATAACTAAACGGTTTGGCAAAGAATAATTTTCCCCCGAAAACTGAAAAAATGCCAAGGCTATAGCCCATGAAAATATCGTTTTTCGGCGAAAAATAAAAAGCCTCGAAAGCGCGATTTCTCCGCATATATCAGTTCTCCAGCATGCGCAGATGCCGTCTGACGCGATAACTAAACGGTTTGGCAAAGAATAATTTTCCCCCGAAAACTGAAAAAAATGCCAAGGCTATAGCCCATGAAAATATCGTTTTTCGGCGAAAAATAAAGAGCCTCGAAAGCGCGATTTAAACGCATATATCAGTACTCCAGCATGCGCAGATGCCGTCCGACGCGATAACTAAACGGTTTGGCAAAGAATAATTTTCCCCCGAAAACTGAAAAAATGCCAAGCCTATAGCCCATGAAAATATCGTTTTTCCGGCGAAAAATAAAGTGCCTCGAAAGCACGATTTCTCCGCATATATCAGTTCTCCAGCATGCGCAGATGCCGTCCGACGCGATAACTAAACGGTTTGGCAAAGAATAATTTTTCCCCGAAAACTGAAAAAATGAAAATATCGTTTTTCGGCGAAAAATAAAAAGCCTCGAAAGCGCGATTTCTCCGCATATATCAGTTCTCCAGCATGCGCAGATGCCGTCTGACGCGATAACTAAACGGTTTGGCAAAGAATAATTTTCCCCCGAAAACTGAAAAAAATGCCAAGGCTATAATAGCCCATGAAAATATCGTTTTTCGGCGAAAAATAAAGAGCCTCGAAAGCGCGATTTAAACGCATATATCAGTTCTCCAGCATGCGCAGATGCCGTCTGACGCGATAACTAAACGGTTTGGCAAAGAATAATTTTCCCCCGAAAACTGAAAAAATGCCAAGCCTATAGCCCATGAAAATATCGTTTTTCGGCGAAAAATAAAGAGCCTCGAAAGCGCGATTTAAACGCATATATCAGTTCTCCAGCATGCGCAGATGCCGTCTGACGCGATAACTAAACGGTTTGGCAAAGAATAATTTTCCCCCGAAAACTGAAAAAATGCCAAGCCTATAGCCCATGAAAATATCGTTTTTCGGCGAAAAATAAAGAGCCTCGAAAGCGCGATTTAAACGCATATATCAGTTCTCCAGCATGCGCAGATGCCGTCCGACGCGATAACTAAACGGTTTGGCAAAGAATAATTTTCCCCCGAAAACTGAAAAAATGCCAAGCCTATAGCCCATGAAAATATCGTTTTTCCGGCGAAAAATGAAAAGCCTCGAAAGCGCGATTTCTCCGCATATATCAGTTCTCCAGCATGCGCAGATGCCGTCTGAAGCGATAACTAAACGGTTTGGCAAAGAATAATTTTCCCCCGGAAACTGAAAAAATGCCAAGCCTATAGGCCACGAAAATATCGTTTTTCTGGCGAAAAATAAAAAGCCTCGAAAGCGCGATTTCTCCACATATATCAGTTCTCCAGCATGCGCAGATGCCGTCTGACGCGATAACTAAACGGTTTGGCAAAGAATAATTTTCCCCCGATAACTGAAAAAATGCCAAGCCTATAGCCCATGAAAATATCGTTTTTCCGGCGAAAAATAAAAAGCCTCGAAATCGCGATTTCTCCACATATATCAGTTCTCTAGCATGCGCAGATGCCGTCCGACGCGATAACTAAACGGTTTGGCAAAGAATAATTTTCCCCCGATAACTGAAAAAATGCCAAAATATCGTTTTTCCGGCGAAAAATGAAAAGCCTCGAAATCGCGATTTCTCCACATATATCGGTTCTCCAGCATGCGCAGATGCCGTCTGACGCGATAACTAAACGGTTTGGCAAAGAATAATTTTCCCCCGAAAACTGAAAAAAATGCCAAGGCTATAGCCCATGAAAATATCGTTTTTCCGGCGAAAAATAAAAAGCCTCGAAAGCGCGATTTCTCCACATATATCGGTTCTCCAGCATGCGCAGATGCCGTCCGACGCGATAACTAAACGGTTTGGCAAAGAATAATTTTCCCCCGAAAACTGAAAAAATGCCAAGCCTATAGCCCATGAAAATATCGTTTTTCCGACGAAAAATTAAGTGCCTCGAAAGCGCGATTTCTCCGCATATATCAGTTCTCCAGCATGCGCAGATGCCGTCTGACGCGATAACTAAACGGTTTGGCAAAGAATAATTTTCCCCCGAAAACTGGAACAATGCCAAGCCTATAGCCCATGAAAATATCGTTTTTCCGACGAAAAATAAAGTGCCTCGAAATCGCGATTTCTCCGCATATATCAGTTCTCTAGCATGCGCAGATGCCGTCCAACGCGATAACTAAACGGTTTGGCAAAGAATAATTTTCCCCCGAAAACTGAAAAAATGGCAAGCCTATAGCCCATGAAAATATCGTTTTTCCGGCGAAAAATAAAAAGCCTCGAAAGCGCGATTTCTCCGCATATACCAGTTCTCCAGCATGCGCAGATGTCGTCTGACGCGATAACTAAACGGTTTGGCAAAGAATAATTTTCCCCCGAAAACTGAAAAAAATGCCAAGGCTATAGCCCATGAAAATATCGTTTTTCCGGCGAAAAATGAAAAGCCTCGAAAGCGCGATTTCTCCGCATATATCAGTTATCCAGCATGCGCAGATGCCGTCTGACGCGATAACTAAACGGTTTGGCAAAGAATAATTTTCCCCCGAAAACTGAAAAAATGGCAAGCCTATAGCCCATGAAAATATCGTTTTTCCGGCGAAAAATAAAAAGCCTCGAAAGCGCGATTTCTCCGCATATACCAGTTCTCCAGCATGCGCAGATGCCGTCTGACGCGATAACTAAACGGTTTGACAAAGAATAATTTTCCCCCGAAAACTGAAAAAATGGCAAGCCTATAGCCCATGAAAATATCGTTTTTCCGGCGAAAAATAAAAAGCCTCGAAAGCGCGATTTCTCCGCATATACCAGTTCTCCAGCATGCGCAGATGCCGTCTGACGCGATAACTAAACAGTTTGGCAAAGAATAATTTTCCCCCGAAAACTGAAAAAATGGCAAGCCTATAGCCCATGAAAATATCGTTTTTCCGGCGAAAAATAAAAAGCCTCGAAAGCGGAATTTCTCCGCATATACCAGTTCTCCAGCATGCGCAGATGCCGTCTGACACGATAACTAAACGGTTTGGCAAAGAATAATTTTCCCCCGAAAACTGAAAAAATGCCAAGGCTATATATAGCCCATGAAAATATCGTTTTTCCGGCGAAAAATGAAAAGCCTCGAAAGCGCGATTTCTCCGCATATATCAGTTCTCTAGCATGCGCAGATGCCGTCCGACGCGATAACTGAACGGGTTGGCAAAGAATAATTTTCCCCCGAAAACTGAAAAAATGCGAAGGTTATAGCCCATGAAAATATCGTTTTTCCGGCGAAAAATGAAAAGCCTCGAAAGCGCGATTTCTCCGCATATATCAGTACTCCAGCATGCGCAGATGCCGTCTGAAGCCATAACTAATCGGTTTGGCAAAGAATAATTTTCCCCCGAAAACTGAAAAAATGCCAAGCCTATAGGCCATGAAAATATCGTTTTTCCGGCGAAAAATAAAAAGCCTCGAAATGGCGATTTCTCCGCATATATCAGTTCTCTAGCATGCGCAGATACCGTCCGACGCGATAACTAAACAGTTTGGCAAAGAATAATTTTCCCCCGAAAACTGAAAAAATGCCAAGCCTATAGCCCATGAAAATATCGTTTTTCCGGCGAAAAATAAAAAGCCTCGAAAGCGCAATTTCTCCACATATATCGGTTCTCCAGCATGCGCAGATGCCGTCCGACGCGATAACTAAACGGTTTGGGAAAGAATAATTTTCCCCCGAAAACTGAAAAAATGCCAAGCCTATAGCCCATGAAAATATCGTTTTTCCGACGAAAAATAAAGTGCCTCGAAATCGCGATTTCTCCGCATATATCAGTTCTCTAGCATGCGCAGATGCCGTCCGACGCGATAACCAAACGGTTTGGCAAAGAATAATTTTCCCCCGAAAACTGAAAAAATGCCAAGCCTATAGCCCATGAAAATATCGTTTTTCCGGCGAAAAATAAAAAGCCTCGAAAGCGCGATTTCTCCGCGTATATCAGTTCTCCAGCATGCGCAGATGCCGTCTGACGCGATAACTAAACGGTTTGGCAAAGAATAATTTTCCCCCGAAAACTGAAAAAAATGCCAAGGCTATAGCCCATGAAAATATCGTTTTTCGGCGAAAAATAAAAAGCCTCGAAAGCGCGACTTAAACGCATATATCAGTACTCCAGCATGCGCAGATGCGGTCTGACACGATAACTAAACGGTTTGGCAAAGAATAATTTGCCCCCGAAAACTGAAAAAATGCCAAGCCTATAACAGCCCATGAAAATATCGTTTTCCGACGAAAAATAAAGTGCCTCGAAAGCGCGATTTCTCCGCATATATCAGTTCTCCAGCATGCGAAGATGCCGTTCGACGCGATAACTAAACGGTTTGGCAAAGAATAATTTTCCCCCGAAAACTGAAAAAATGCCAAGCCTATAATCCATGAAAATATCGTTTTTCCGACGAAAAATAAAGTGCCTCGAAATCGCGATTTCTCCGCATATATCAGTTCTCTAGCATGCGCAGATGCCGTCCGACGCGATAACTAAACGGTTTGGCAAAGAATAATTTTCCCCCGATAACTGAAAAAATGCCAAGCCTATAGCCCATGAAAATATCGTTTTTCCGGCGAAAAATGAAAAGCCTCGAAAGCGCGATTTCTCCGCATATATCAGTTATCCAGCATGTGCAGATGCCATCTGACGCGATAACTAAACGGTTTGGCAAAGAATAATTTTCCCCCGAAAACTGAAAAAATGCCAAGCCTATAGCCCATGAAAATATCGTTTTTCCGGCGAAAAATGAAAAGCCTCGAAAGCGCGATTTCTCCGCATATATCAGTTATCCAGCATGCGCAGATGCCATCTGACGCGATAACTAAACGGTTTGGCAAAGAATAATTTTCCCCCGAAAACTGAAAAAATGCCAAGCCTATAGCCCATGAAAATATCGTTTTTCCGACGAAAAATAAAGTGCCTCGAAATCGCGATTTCTCCGCATATATCAGTTCTCTAGCATGCGCAGATGCCGTCCGACGCGATAACTAAACGGTTTGGCAAAGAATAATTTTCCCCCGAAAACTGAAAAAATGCCAAGCCTATATCCCATGAAAATATCGTTTTTCCGGCGAAAAATAAAAAGCCTCGAAAGCGCGATTTCTCCACATATATCAGTTCTCCAGCATGCGCAGATGCCGTTTGACGCGATAACTAAACGATTTGGCAAAGAATAATTTTCCCCCGATAACTGAAAAAATGCCAAGCCTATAGCCCATGAAAATATCGTTTTTCCGGCGAAAAATAAAAAGCCTCGAAATCGCGATTTCTCCACATATATCAGTTCTCTTGCATACGCAGATGCCGTCCGACGCGATAACTAAACGGTTTGGCAAAGAATAATTTTCCCCCGAAAACTGAAAAAATGCCAAGCCTATATCCCATGAAAATATCGTTTTTCCGGCGAAAAATGAAAAGCCTCGAAAGCGCGATTTCTCCGCATATATCAGTTCTCTAGCATGCGCAGATGCCGTCTGTCGCGATAACTAAACGGTTTGGCAAAGAATAATTTTCCCCCGAAAACTGAAAAAATGCCAAGCCTATAGCCCATGAAAATATCGTTTTTCCGACGAAAAATAAAGTGCCTCGAAATCGCGATTTCTCCGCATATATCAGTTCTCTAGCATGCGCAGATGCCGTCCGACGCGATAACTAAACGGTTTGGCAAAGAATAATTTTCCCCCGAAAACTGAAAAAATGCCAAGCCTATAGCCCATGAAAATATCGTTTTTCCGACGAAAAATAAAGTGCCTCGAAAGCGCGATTTCTCCACATATATCGGTTCTCCAGCATTCGCAGATGCCGTCTGACGCGATAACTAAACGGTTTGGCAAAGAATAATTTTCCCCCGAAAACTGAAAAAATGCCAAGCCTATAGCCCATGAAAATATCGTTTTTCCGGCGAAAAATGAAAAGCCTCGAAAGCGCGATTTATCCGCATATATCGGTTCTCCAGCATGCGCAGATGCCGTCTGACGCGATAACTAAACGGTTTGGCAAAGAATAATTTTCCCCCGAAAACTGAAAAAATGCCAAGCCTATAGCCCATGAAAATATCGTTTTTCCGGCGAAAAATAAAAAGCCTCGAAAGCGCGATTTCTCCACATATATCGGTTCTCCAGCATTCGCAGATGCCGTCTGACGCGATAACTAAACGGTTTGGCAAAGAATAATTTTCCCCCGAAAACTGAAAAAATGCCAAACCTATAGCCCATGAAAATATCGTTTTTCCGACGAAAAATAAAGTGCCTCGAAAGCGCGATTTCTCCGCATATATCAGTTCTCCAGCATGCGCAGATGCCGTCTGACGCGATAACTAAACGGTTTGGCAAAGAATAATTTTCCCCCGAAAACTGAAAAAATGCCAAGCCTATAGCCCATGAAAATATCGTTTTTCCGACGAAAAATAAAGTGCCTCGAAATCGCGATTTCTCCGCATATATCAGTTCTCTAGCATGCGCAGATGCCGTCCGACGCGATAACTAAACGGTTTGGCAAAGAATAATTTTCCCCCGAAAACTGAAAAAATGCCAAGCCTATAGCCCATGAAAATATCGTTTTTCCGGCGAAAAATAAAAAGCCTCGAAAGCGCGATTTCTCCGCATATATCAGTTATCCAGCATGCGCAGATGCCGTCTGACGCGATAACTAAACGGTTTGGCAAAGAATAATTTTCCCCCGAAAACTGAAAAAATGCCAAACCTATAGCCCATGAAAATATCGTTTTTCCGACGAAAAATAAAGTGCCTCGAAAGCGCGATTTCTCCGCATATATCAGTTCTCCAGCATGCGCAGATGCCGTCTGACGCGATAACTAAACGGTTTGGCAAAGAATAATTTTCCCCCGAAAACTGAAAAAATGCCAAGCCTATAGCCCATGAAAATATCGTTTTTCCGACAAAAAATAAAGTGCCTCGAAATCGCGATTTCTCCGCATATATCAGTTCTCTAGCATGCGCAGATGCCGTCCGACGCGATAACTAAACGGTTTGGCAAAGAATAATTTTCCCCCGAAAACTGAAAAAATGCCAAGCCTATAGCCCATGAAAATATCGTTTTTCCGGCGAAAAATAAAAAGCCTCGAAAGCGCGATTTCTCCGCATATATCAGTTATCCAGCATGCGCAGATGCCGTCTGACGCGATAACTAAACGGTTTGGCAAAGAATAATTTTCCCCCGAAAACTGAAAAAATGCCAAGCCTATAGCCCATGAAAATATCGTTTTTCCGGCGAAAATTAAAAAGCCTCGAAATCGCGATTTCTCCACATATATCAGTTCTCTAGCATGCGCAGATGCCGTCTGACGCGATAACTAAACGGTTTGGCAAAGAATAATTTTCCCCCGAAAACTGAAAAAATGCCAAGCCTATAGCCCATGAAAATATCGTTTTTCCGGCGAAAAATAAAAAGCCTCGAAAGCGCGATTTATCCGCATATATCAGTACTCCAGCATGCGCAGATGCCGTCTGACGCGATAACTAAACGGTTTGGCAAAGAATAATTTTCCCCCGAAAACTGAAAAAATGCCAAGCCTATAGCCCATGAAAATATCGTTTTTCCGGCGAAAAATAAAAAGCCTCGAAAGCGCGATTTCTCCACATATATCAGTTCTCTAGCATGCGCAGATGCCGTCTGACGCGATAACTAAACGGTTTGGCAAAGAATAATTTTCCCCCGAAAACTGAAAAAATGCCAAGCCTATAGCCCATGAAAATATCGTTTTTCCGGCGAAAAATAAAAAGCCTCGAAAGCGCGATTTCTCCACATATATCAGTTCTCTAGCATGCGCAGATGCCGTCCGACGCGATAACTAAACGGTTTGGCAAAGAATAATTTTCCCCCGAAAACTGAAAAAATGCCAAGCCTATAGCCCATGAAAATATCGTTTTTCCGACGAAAAATAAAGTGCCTCGAAAGCACGATTTCTCCGCATATATCAGTTCTCCAGCATGCGCAGATGCCGTCTGACGCGATAACTAAACGGTTTGGCAAAGAATAATTTTCCCCCGAAAACTGAAAAAATGCCAAGCCTATAGCCCATGAAAATATCGTTTTTCCGACGAAAAATAAAGTGCCTCGAAAGCACGATTTCTCCGCATATATCAGTTCTCCAGCATGCGCAGATGCCGTCTGACGCGATAACTAAACGGTTTGGCAAAGAATAATTTTCCCCCGAAAACTGAAAAAATGCCAAGCCTATAGCCCATGAAAATATCGTTTTTCGGCGAAAAATAAAAAGCCTCGAAAGCGCGATTTAAACGCATATATCAGTACTCCAGCATGCGCAGGTGCCGTCTGACACGATAAATAAACGGTTTGGCAAAGAATAATTTTCCCCCGAAAACTGAAAAAATGCCAAGGCTATAGGCCATGAAAATATCGTTTTTCCGGCGAAAAATGAAAAGCCTCGAAAGCGCGATTTCTCCGCATATATCAGTTCTCCAGCATGCGCAGATGCCGTCTGACGCGATAACTAAACGGTTTGGCAAAGAATAACTTTCCCCCGAAAACTGAAAAAATGCCAAGCCTATAGCCCATGAAAATATCGTTTTTCGGCGAAAAATAAAAAGCCTCGAAAGCGCGATTTAAACGCATATATCAGTACTCCAGCATGCGCAGATGCCGTCTGACACGATAAATAAACGGTTTGGCAAAGAATAATTTTCCCCCGAAAACTGAAAAAATGCCAAGGCTATAGGCCATGAAAATATCGTTTTTCCGGCGAAAAATGAAAAGCCTCGAAAGCGCGATTTCTCCGCATATATCAGTACTCCAGCATGCGCAGATGCCGTCTGAAGCGATAACTAAACGGTTTGGCAAAGAATAACTTTCCCCCGAAAACTGAAAAAATGCCAAGCCTATAGGCCATGAAAATATTGTTTTTCCGGCGAAAAATAAAAAGCCTCGAAAGCGCGATTTCTCCACATATATCAGTTCTCCAGCATGCGCAGATGCCGTCTGACGCGATAACTAAACGGTTTGGCAAAGAATAATTTTCCCCCGAAAACTGAAAAAATGCCAAGCCTATAGCCCATGAAAATATCGTTTTTCCGACGAAAAATAAAGTGCCTCGAAATCGCGATTTCTCCGCATATATCAGTTCTCTAGCATGCGCAGATGCCGTCCGACGCGATAACTAAGCGGTTTGGCAAAGAATAATTTTCCCCCGAAAACTGAAAAAATGCCAAGCCTATAGCCCATGAAAATATCGTTTTTCCGGCGAAAAATAAAAAGCCTCGAAAGCGCGATTTCTCCGCATATATCAGTTCTCCAGCATGCGCAGATGCCGTCTGACGCGATAACTAAACGGTTTGGCAAAGAATAATTTTCCCCCGAAAACTGAAAAAAAATGCCAAGGCTATAGCCCATGAAAATATCGTTTTTCGGCGAAAAATAAAAAGCCTCGAAAGCGCGATTTCTCCGCATATATCAGTACTCCAGCATGCGCAGATGCCGTCTGAAGCGATAACTAAACGGTTTGGCAAAGAATAACTTTCCCCCGAAAACTGAAAAAATGCCAAGCCTATAGCCCATGAAAATATCGTTTTTCCGGCGAAAAATAAAAAGCCTCGAAAGCGCGATTTCTCCGCATATATCAGTACTCCAGCATGCGCAGATGCCGTCTGACGCGATAACTAACCGGTTTGGCAAAGAATAATTTTCCCCCGATAACTGAAAAAATGCCAAGCCTATAGCCCATGAAAATATCGTTTTTCCGGCGAAAAATAAAAAGCCTCGAAAGCGCGATTTCTCCGCATATATCAGTTCTCCAGCATGCGCAGATGCCGTCTGACGCGATAACTAAACGGTTTGGCAAAGAATAATTTTCCCCCGAAAACGGAAAAAATGCCAAGCCTATAGGCCATGAAAATATCGTTTTTCCGGCGAAAAATAAAAAGCCTCGAAAGCGCGATTTCTCCACATATATCAGTTCTCCAGCATGCGCAGATGCCGTCTGACGGGATAACTAACCGGTTTGGCAAAGAATAATTTTCCCCCGATAACTGAAAAAATGCCAAGCCTATAGCCCATGAAAATATCGTTTTTCCGGCGAAAAATAAAAAGCCTCGAAATCGCGATTTCTCCACATATATCAGTTCTCTAGCATGCGCAGATGCCGTCCGACTCGATAACTAAACAGTTTGGCAAAGAATAATTTTCCCCCGAAAACTGAAAAAATGCCAAGCCTATAGCCCATGAAAATATCGTTTTTCCGACTAAAAATAAAGTGCCTCGAAAGCGCGATTTCTCCGCATATATCAGTTCTCCAGCATGCGCAGATGCCGTCTGACGCGATAACTAAACGGTTTGGCAAAGAATAATTTTCCCCCGAAAACTGAAAAAATGCCAAGCCTACAGCCCATGAAAATATCGTTTTTCCGACGAAAAATAAAGTGCCTCGAAATCGCGATTTCTCCGCATATATCAGTTCTCTAGCATGCGCAGATGCCGTCCGACGCGATAACTAAACGGTTTGGCAAAGAATAATTTTCCCCCGAAAACTGAAAAAATGCCAAGCCTATAGCCCATGAAAATATCGTTTTTCCGGCGAAAAATGAAAAGCCTCGAAAGCGCGATTTCTCCGCATATATCAGTTATCCAGCATGCGCAGATGCCATCTGACGCGATAACTAAACGGTTTGGCAAAGAATAATTTTCCCCCGAAAACTGAAAAAATGCCAAGCCTATAGCCCATGAAAATATCGTTTTTCCGACGAAAAATAAAGTGCCTCGAAATCGCGATTTCTCCGCATATATCAGTTCTCTAGCATGCGCAGATGCCGTCCGACGCGATAACTAAACGGTTTGGCAAAGAATAATTTTCCCCCGAAAACTGAAAAAATGCCAAGCCTATATCCCATGAAAATATCGTTTTTCCGGCGAAAAATAAAAGCCTCGAAAGCGCGATTTCTCCACATATATCGGTTCTCCAGCATGCGCAGATGCCGTCTGACGCGATAACTCAACGGTTTGGCAAAGAATAATTTTCCCCCGAAAACTGAAAAAATGCCAAGCCTATAGCCCATGAAAATAACGTTTTTCCGGCGAAAAATGAAAAGCCTCGAAAGCGCGATTTATCCGCATATATCGGTTCTCCAGCATGCGCAGATGCCGTCTGACGCGATAACTAAACGGTTTGGCAAAGAATAATTTTCCCCCGAAAACTGAAAAAATGCCAAGCCTATAGCCCATGAAAATATCGTTTTTCCGGCGAAAAATGAAAAGCCTCGAAAGCGCGATTTCTCCGCATATATCAGTTCTCCAGCATGCGCAGATGCCGTCTGACGCGATAACTAAACGGTTTGGCAAAGAATAATTTTCCCCCGAAAACTGAAAAAATGCCAAGCCTATAGCCCATGAAAATATCGTTTTTCCGGCGAAAAAAAAAAAGCCTCGAAAGCGCGATTTCTCCGCATATATCAGTTCTCCAGCATGCGCAGATGCCGTCTGACACGATAACTAAACGGTTTGGCAAAGAATAATTTTCCCCCGAAAACTGAAAAAAATGCCAAGGCTATAGCCCATGAAAATATCGTTTTTCGGCGAAAAATAAAGTGCCTCGAAAGCGCGATTTCTCCGCATATATCAGTTCTCCAGCATGCGCAGATGCCGTCTGACGCGATAACTAAACGGTTTGGCAAAGAATAATTTTCCCCCGAAAACTGAAAAAATGCCAAGCCTATAGCCCATGAAAATATCGTTTTTCCGACGAAAAATAAAGTGCCTCGAAAGCACGATTTCTCCGCATATATCAGTTCTCCAGCATGCGCAGATGCCGTCTGACGCGATAACTAAACGGTTTGGCAAAGAATAATTTTCCCCCGAAAACTGAAAAAATGCCAAGCCTATAGCCCATGAAAATATCGTTTTTCGGCGAAAAATAAAAAGCCTCGAAAGCGCGATTTAAACGCATATATCAGTACTCCAGCATGCGCAGATGCCGTCTGACACGATAAATAAACGGTTTGGCAAAGAATAATTTTCCCCCGAAAACTGAAAAAATGCCAAGGCTATAGGCCATGAAAATATCGTTTTTCCGGCGAAAAATGAAAAGCCTCGAAAGCGCGATTTCTCCGCATATATCAGTTCTCCAGCATGCGCAGATGCCGTCTGACGCGATAACTAAACGGTTTGGCAAAGAATAACTTTCCCCCGAAAACTGAAAAAATGCCAAGCCTATAGCCCATGAAAATATCGTTTTTCGGCGAAAAATAAAAAGCCTCGAAAGCGCGATTTAAACGCATATATCAGTACTCCAGCATGCGCAGATGCCGTCTGACACGATAAATAAACGGTTTGGCAAAGAATAATTTTCCCCCGAAAACTGAAAAAATGCCAAGGCTATAGGCCATGAAAATATCGTTTTTCCGGCGAAAAATGAAAAGCCTCGAAAGCGCGATTTCTCCGCATATATCAGTACTCCAGCATGCGCAGATGCCGTCTGAAGCGATAACTAAACGGTTTGGCAAAGAATAACTTTCCCCCGAAAACTGAAAAAATGCCAAGCCTATAGGCCATGAAAATATCGTTTTTCCGGCGAAAAATAAAAAGCCTCGAAAGCGCGATTTCTCCACATATATTAGTTCTCCAGCATGCGCAGATGCCGTCTGACGCGATAACTAAACGGTTTGGCAAAGAATAATTTTCCCCCGAAAACTGAAAAAATGCCAAGCCTATAGCCCATGAAAATATCGTTTTTCCGACGAAAAATAAAGTGCCTCGAAATCGCGATTTCTCCGCATATATCAGTTCTCTAGCATGCGCAGATGCCGTCCGACGCGATAACTAAGCGGTTTGGCAAAGAATAATTTTCCCCCGAAAACTGAAAAAATGCCAAGCCTATAGCCCATGAAAATATCGTTTTTCCGGCGAAAAATAAAAAGCCTCGAAAGCGCGATTTCTCCGCATATATCAGTTCTCCAGCATGCGCAGATGCCGTCTGACGCGATAACTAAACGGTTTGGCAAAGAATAATTTTCCCCCGAAAACTGAAAAAAAATGCCAAGGCTATAGCCCATGAAAATATCGTTTTCGGCGAAAAATAAAAAGCCTCGAAAGCGCGATTTCTCCGCATATATCAGTACTCCAGCATGCGCAGATGCCGTCTGAAGCGATAACTAAACGGTTTGGCAAAGAATAACTTTCCCCCGAAAACTGAAAAAATGCCAAGCCTATAGCCCATGAAAATATCGTTTTTCCGGCGAAAAATAAAAAGCCTCGAAAGCGCGATTTCTCCGCATATATCAGTACTCCAGCATGCGCAGATGCCGTCTGACGCGATAACTAACCGGTTTGGCAAAGAATAATTTTCCCCCGATAACTGAAAAAATGCCAAGCCTATAGCCCATGAAAATATCGTTTTTCCGGCGAAAAATAAAAAGCCTCGAAAGCGCGATTTCTCCGCATATATCAGTTCTCCAGCATGCGCAGATGCCGTCTGACGCGATAACTAAACGGTTTGGCAAAGAATAATTTTCCCCCGAAAACGGAAAAAATGCCAAGCCTATAGGCCATGAAAATATCGTTTTTCCGGCGAAAAATAAAAAAGCCTCGAAAGCGCGATTTCTCCACATATATCAGTTCTCCAGCATGCGCAGATGCCGTCTGACGCGATAACTAACCGGTTTGGCAAAGAATAATTTTCCCCCGATAACTGAAAAAATGCCAAGCCTATAGCCCATGAAAATATCGTTTTTCCGGCGAAAAATAAAAAGCCTCGAAATCGCGATTTCTCCACATATATCAGTTCTCTAGCATGCGCAGATGCCGTCCGACTCGATAACTAAACAGTTTGGCAAAGAATAATTTTCCCCCGAAAACTGAAAAAATGCCAAGCCTATAGCCCATGAAAATATCGTTTTTCCGACTAAAAATAAAGTGCCTCGAAAGCGCGATTTCTCCGCATATATCAGTTCTCCAGCATGCGCAGATGCCGTCTGACGCGATAACTAAACGGTTTGGCAAAGAATAATTTTCCCCCGAAAACTGAAAAAATGCCAAGCCTACAGCCCATGAAAATATCGTTTTTCCGACGAAAAATAAAGTGCCTCGAAATCGCGATTTCTCCGCATATATCAGTTCTCCAGCATGCGCAGATGCCGTCCGACGCGATAACTAAACGGTTTGGCAAAGAATAATTTTCCCCCGAAAACTGAAAAAATGCCAAGCCTATAGCCCATGAAAATATCGTTTTTCCGGCGAAAAATGAAAAGCCTCGAAAGCGCGATTTCTCCGCATATATCAGTTATCCAGCATGCGCAGATGCCATCTGACGCGATAACTAAACGGTTTGGCAAAGAATAATTTTCCCCCGAAAACTGAAAAAATGCCAAGCCTATAGCCCATGAAAATATCGTTTTTCCGACGAAAAATAAAGTGCCTCGAAATCGCGATTTCTCCGCATATATCAGTTCTCTAGCATGCGCAGATGCCGTCCGACGCGATAACTAAACGGTTTGGCAAAGAATAATTTTCCCCCGAAAACTGAAAAAATGCCAAGCCTATATCCCATGAAAATATCGTTTTTCCGGCGAAAAATAAAAAGCCTCGAAAGCGCGATTTCTCCACATATATCGGTTCTCCAGCATGCGCAGATGCCGTCTGACGCGATAACTCAACGGTTTGGCAAAGAATAATTTTCCCCCGAAAACTGAAAAAATGCCAAGCCTATAGCCCATGAAAATAACGTTTTTCCGGCGAAAAATGAAAAGCCTCGAAAGCGCGATTTATCCGCATATATCGGTTCTCCAGCATGCGCAGATGCCGTCTGACGCGATAACTGAACGGTTTGGCAAAGAATAATTTTCCCCCGAAAACTGAAAAAATGCCAAGCCTATAGCCCATGAAAATATCGTTTTTCCGGCGAAAAATAAAAAGCCTCGAAAGCGCGATTTCTCCGCATATATCAGTTCTCCAGCATGCGCAGATGCCGTCTGACGCGATAACTAAACGGTTTGGCAAAGAATAATTTTCCCCCGAAAACTGAAAAAAATGCCAAGGCTATAGCCCATGAAAATATCGTTTTTCGGCGAAAAATAAAGTGCCTCGAAAGCGCGATTTCTCCGCATATATCAGTTCTCCAGCATGCGCAGATGCCGTCTGACGCGATAACTGAACGGTTTGGCAAAGAATAATTTTCCCCCGAAAACTGAAAAAATGCCAAGCCTATAGCCCATGAAAATATCGTTTTTCCGGCGAAAAATGAAAAGCCTCGAAAGCGCGATTTCTCCGCATATATCAGTTCTCCAGCATGCGCAGATGCCGTCTGACGCGATAACTAAACGGTTTGGCAAAGAATAATTTTCCCCCGAAAACTGAAAAAATGCCAAGCCTATAGCCCATGAAAATATCGTTTTTCCGGCGAAAAATAAAAAGCCTCGAAAGCGCGATTTCTCCGCATATATCAGTTCTCCAGCATGCGCAGATGCCGTCTGACGCGATAACTAAACGGTTTGGCAAAGAATAATTTTCCCCCGAAAACTGAAAAAAATGCCAAGGCTATAGCCCATGAAAATATCGTTTTTCGGCGAAAAATAAAGTGCCTCGAAAGCGCGATTTCTCCGCATATATCAGTTCTCCAGCATGCGCAGATGCCGTCTGACGCGATAACTAAACGGTTTGGCAAAGAATAATTTTCCCCCGAAAACTGAAAAATGCCAAGCCTATAGCCCATGAAAATATCGTTTTTCCGGCGAAAAATAAAAAGCCTCGAAAGCGCGATTTATCCGCATATATCGGTTCTCCAGCATGCGCAGATGCAGTCTGACGCGATAACTAAACGGTTTGGCAAAGAATAATTTTCCCCCGAAAACTGAAAAAATGCCAAGCGTATAGCCCATGAAAATATCGTTTTTCCGACGAAAAATAAAGTGCCTCGAAAGCGCGATTTCTCCGCATATATCAGTTCTCCAGCATGCGCAGATGCCGTCTGACGCGATAACTAAACGGTTTGGCAAAGAATAATTTTCCCCCGAAAACTGAAAAATGCCAAGCGTATAGCCCATGAAAATATCGTTTTTCCGACGAAAAATAAAGTGCCTCGAAAGCGCGATTTCTCCGCATATATCAGTACTCCAGCATGCGCAGATGCCGTCTGACGCGATAACTAAACGGTTTGGCAAAGAATAATTTTCCCCCGAAAACTGAAAAATGCCAAGCGTATAGCCCATGAAAATATCGTTTTTCCGACGAAAAATAAAGTGCCTCGAAAGCGCGATTTCTCCGCATATATCAGTTCTCCAGCATGCGCAGATGCCGTCTGACGCGATAACTAAACGGTCTGGCAAAGAATAATTTTCCCCCGAAAACTGAAAAAATGCCAAGCCTATAGCCCATGAAAATATCGTTTTTCCGGCGAAAAATAAAAAGCCTCGAAATCGCGATTTCTCCGCATATATCAGTACTCCAGCATGCGCAGATGCCGTCTGAAGCGATAACTAAACGGTCTGGCAAAGAATAATTTTCCCCCGAAAACTGAAAAAATGCCAAGCCTATAGGCCATGAAAATATCGTTTTTCCGGCGAAAAATAAAAAGCCTCGAAAGCGCGATTTCTCCACATATATCAGTTCTCCAGCATGCGCAGATGCCGTCTGACGCGATAACTAAACGGTTTGGCAAAGAATAATTTTCCCCCGATAACTGAAAAAATGCCAAGCCTATAGCCCATGAAAATATCGTTTTTCCGGCGAAAAATAAAAAGCCTCGAAATCGCGATTTCTCCACATATATCAGTTCTCTAGCATGCGCAGATGCCGTCCGACGCGATAACTAAACGGTTTGGCAAAGAATAATTTTCCCCCGATAACTGAAAAAATGCCAAGCCTATATAGCCCATGAAAATATCGTTTTTCCGACGAAAAATAAAGTGCCTCGAAATCGCGATTTCTCCGCATATATCAGTTCTCTAGCATGCGCAGATGCCGTCCGACGCGATAACTAAACGGTTTGGCAAAGAATAATTTTCCCCCGAAAACTGAAAAAATGCCAAGCCTATAGCCCATGAAAATATCGTTTTTCCGGCGAAAAATAAAAAGCCTCGAAAGCGCGATTTCTCCACATATATCGGTTCTCCAGCATGCGCAGATGCCGTCCGACGCGATAACTAAACGGTTTGGCAAAGAATAATTTCCCCCGAAAACTGAAAAAATGCCAGGCCTATAGCCCATGAAAATATCGTTTTCCGGCGAAAAAAAAAAAAGCCTCGAAAGCGCGATTTCTCCGCATATATCAGTTCTCCAGCATGCGCAGATGCAGTCTGACGCGATAACTAAACGGTTTGGCAAAGAATAATTTTCCCCCGAAAACTGAAAAAATGCCAAGCCTAAACCCCATGAAAATATCGTTTTTCCGACGAAAAATAAAGTGCCTCGAAATCGCGATTTCTCCGCATATATCAGTTCTCTAGCATGCGCAGATGCAGTCTGACGCGATAACTAAACGGTTTGGCAAAGAATAATTTTCCCCCGAAAACTGAAAAAATGCCAAGCCTAAACCCCATGAAAATATCGTTTTTCCGACGAAAAATAAAGTGCCTCGAAATCGCGATTTCTCCGCATATATCAGTTCTCTAGCATGCGCAGATGCAGTCTGACGCGATAACTAAACGGTTTGGCAAAGAATAATTTTCCCCCGAAAACTGAAAAAATGCCAGGCCTATAGCCCATGAAAATATCGTTTTTCCGGCAAAAAATAAAAAGCCTCGAAAGCGCGATTTCTCCGCATATATCAGTTCTCCAGCATGCGCAGATGCCGTCTGACGCGATAACTAAACGGTTTGGCAAAGAATAATTTTCCCCCGAAAACTGAAAAAATGCCAAGCCTATAGCCCATGAAAATATCGTTTTTCGGCGAAAAATAAAAAGCCTCGAAAGCGCGATTTCTCCGCATATATCAGTTCTCCAGCATGCGCAGATGCAGTCTGACGCGATAACTAAACGGTTTGGCAAAGAATAATTTTCCCCCGAAAACTGAAAAAATGCCAAGCCTATAGCCCATGAAAATATCGTTTTTCCGACGAAAAATAAAGTGCCTCGAAATCGCGATTTCTCCGCATATATCAGTTCTCTAGCATGCGCAGATGCCGTCCGACGCGATAACTAAACGGTTTGGCAAAGAATAATTTGTCCCCGAAAACTGAAAAAATGCCAAGCCTATAGCCCATGAAAATATCGTGTTTCCGGCGAAAAATAAAAAGCCTCGAAAGCGCGATTTCTCCACATATATCGGTTCTCCAGCATGCGCAGATGCCGTCCGACGCGATAACTAAACGGTTTGGCAAAGAATAATTTTCCCCCGAAAACTGAAAAAATGCCAAGCCTATAGCCCATGAAAATATCGTTTTTCCGGCGAAAAATAAAAAGCCTCGAAAGCGCGATTTATCCGCATATATCAGTACTCCAGCATGCGCAGATGCCGTCTGACACGATAACTAAACGGTTTGGCAAAGAATAATTTTCCCCCGAAAACTGAAAAAATGCCAAGCCTATAGCCCATGAAAATATCGTTTTTCCGACGAAAAATAAAGTGCCTCGAAAGCGCGATTTCTCCGCATATATCAGTTCTCCAGCATGCGCAGATGCCGTCTGACGCGATAACTAAACGGTTTGGCAAAGAATAATTTTCCCCCGAAAGCAGAAAAAATACCAAGCCTGTAGCCCATGAAAATATCGTTTTTCCGACGAAAAATAAAGTGCCTCGAAATCGCGATTTCTCCGCATATATCAGTTCTCTAGCATGCGCAGATGCCGTCCGACGCGATAACTAAACGGTTTGGCAAAGAATAATTTTCCCCCGAAAACTGAAAAAATGCCAAGCCTATAGCCCATGAAAATATCGTTTTTCCGGCGAAAAATAAAAAGCCTCGAAAGCGCGATTTCTCCGCATATATCAGTTCTCCAGCATGCGCAGATGCCGTCTGACGCGATAACTAAACGGTTTGGCAAAGAATAATTTTCCCCCGATAACTGAAAAAATGCCAAGCCTATAATAGCCCATGAAAATATCGTTTTTCCGGCGAAAAATAAAAAGCCTCGAAATCGCGATTTCTCCACATATATCAGTTCTCTAGCATGCGCAGATGCCGTCCGACGCGATAACTAAACGGTTTGGCAATGAATAATTTTCCCCCGAAAACTGAAAAAATGGCAAGCCTATACCCATGAAAATATCGTTTTTCCGACGAAAAATAAAGTGCCTCGAAATCGCGATTTCTCCGCATATATCAGTTCTCTAGCATGCGTAGATGCCGTCCGACGCGATAACTAAATGGTTTGGCAAAGAATAATTTTCCCCCGAAAACTGAAAAAAATGCCAAGGCTATAGCCCATGAAAATATCGTTTTTCCGACGAAAAATAAAGTGCCTCGAAATCGCGATTTCTCCGCATATATCAGTTCTCTAGCATGCGCAGATGCCGTCCGACGCGATAACTAAACGGTTTGGCAAAGAATAATTTTCCCCCGAAAACTGAAAAAATGCCAAGCCTATAGCCCATGAAAATATCGTTTTTCCGACGAAAAATTAAGTGCCTCGAAATCGCGATTTCTCCGCATATATCAGTTCTCTAGCATGCGCAGATGCCGTCCGACGCGATGACTAAACGGTTTGGCAAAGAATAATTTTCCCCCGAAAACTGAAAAAATGCGAAGGCTATAGCCCATGAAAATATCGTTTTTCCGGCGAAAAATGAAAAGCCTCGAAAGCGCGATTTCTCCGCATATATCAGTACTCCAGCATGCGCAGATGCCGTCTGAAGCGATAACTAAACGGTTTGGCAAAGAATAATTTTCCCCCGAAAACTGAAAAAATGCCAAGCCTATAGGCCATGAAAATATCGTTTTTCCGGCGAAAAATAAAAAGCCTCGAAAGCGCGATTTCTCCACATATATCAGTTCTCCAGCATGCGCAGATGCCGTCTGACGCGATAACTAAACGGTTTGGCAAAGAATAATTTTCCCCCGATAACTGAAAAAATGCCAAGCCTATAGCCCATGAAAATATCGTTTTTCCGGCGAAAAATAAAAAGCCTCGAAATCGCGATTTCTCCACATATATCAGTTCTCTAGCATGCGCAGATGCCGTCCGACGCGATAACTAAACGGTTTGGCAAAGAATAATTTTCCCCCGATAACTGAAAAAATGCCAAGCCTATATAGCCCATGAAAATATCGTTTTTCCGACGAAAAATAAAGTGCCTCGAAATCGCGATTTCTCCGCATATATCAGTTCTCTAGCATGCGCAGATGCCGTCCGACGCGATAACTAAACGGTTTGGCAAAGAATAATTTTCCCCCGAAAACTGAAAAAATGCCAAGCCTATAGCCCATGAAAATATCGTTTTTCCGGCGAAAAATAAAAAGCCTCGAAAGCGCGATTTCTCCACATATATCGGTTCTCCAGCATGCGCAGATGCCGTCCGACGCGATAACTAAACGGTTTGGCAAAGAATAATTTTCCCCCGAAAACTGAAAAAATGCCAGGCCTATAGCCCATGAAAATATCGTTTTCCGGCGAAAAATAAAAAGCCTCGAAAGCGCGATTTCTCCGCATATATCAGTTCTCCAGCATGCGCAGATGCAGTCTGACGCGATAACTAAACGGTTTGGCAAAGAATAATTTTCCCCCGAAAACTGAAAAAATGCCAGGCCTATAGCCCATGAAAATATCGTTTTTCCGGCAAAAAATAAAAAGCCTCGAAAGCGCGATTTCTCCGCATATATCAGTTCTCCAGCATGCGCAGATGCCGTCTGACGCGATAACTAAACGGTTTGGCAAAGAATAATTTTCCCCCGAAAACTGAAAAAATGCCAAGCCTATAGCCCATGAAAATATCGTTTTTCGGCGAAAAATAAAAAGCCTCGAAAGCGCGATTTCTCCGCATATATCAGTTCTCCAGCATGCGCAGATGCAGTCTGACGCGATAACTAAACGGTTTGGCAAAGAATAATTTTCCCCCGAAAACTGAAAAAATGCCAAGCCTATAGCCCATGAAAATATCGTTTTTCCGACGAAAAATAAAGTGCCTCGAAATCGCGATTTCTCCGCATATATCAGTTCTCTAGCATGCGCAGATGCCGTCCGACGCGATAACTAAACGGTTTGGCAAAGAATAATTTTCCCCCGAAAACTGAAAAAATGCCAAGCCTATAGCCCATGAAAATATCGTGTTTCCGGCGAAAAATAAAAAGCCTCGAAAGCGCGATTTCTCCACATATATCGGTTCTCCAGCATGCGCAGATGCCGTCCGACGCGATAACTAAACGGTTTGGCAAAGAATAATTTTCCCCCGAAAACTGAAAAAATGCCAAGCCTATAGCCCATGAAAATATCGTTTTTCCGGCGAAAAATAAAAAGCCTCGAAAGCGCGATTTATCCGCATATATCAGTACTCCAGCATGCGCAGATGCCGTCTGACACGATAACTAAACGGTTTGGCAAAGAATAATTTTCCCCCGAAAACTGAAAAAATGCCAAGCCTATAGCCCATGAAAATATCGTTTTTCCGACGAAAAATAAAGTGCCTCGAAAGCGCGATTTCTCCGCATATATCAGTTCTCCAGCATGCGCAGATGCCGTCTGACGCGATAACTAAACGGTTTGGCAAAGAATAATTTTCCCCCGAAAGCAGAAAAAATGCCAAGCCTGTAGCCCATGAAAATATCGTTTTTCCGACGAAAAATAAAGTGCCTCGAAATCGCGATTTCTCCGCATATATCAGTTCTCTAGCATGCGCAGATGCCGTCCGACGCGATAACTAAACGGTTTGGCAAAGAATAATTTTCCCCCGAAAACTGAAAAAATGCCAAGCCTATAGCCCATGAAAATATCGTTTTTCCGGCGAAAAATAAAAAGCCTCGAAAGCGCGATTTCTCCGCATATATCAGTTCTCCAGCATGCGCAGATGCCGTCTGACGCGATAACTAAACGGTTTGGCAAAGAATAATTTTCGCCCGAAAACTGAAAAAATGCCAAGCCTATAGCCCATGAAAATATCGTTTTTCGGCGAAAAATAAAAAGCCTCGAAAGCGCGATTTAAACGCATATATCAGTACTCCAGAATGCGGAGATGCCGTCTGACACGATAACTGAACGGTTTGGCAAAGAATAATTTTCCCCCGAAAACTGAAAAAATGCCAAGCCTATAGCCCATGAAAATATCGTTTTTCCGGCGAAAAATGAAAAGCCTCGAAAGCGCGATTTCTCCGCATATATCAGTTCTCTAGCATGCGCAGATGCCGTCCGACGCGATAACTAAACGGTTTGGCAAAGAATAATTTTCCCCCGAAAACTGAAAAAATGCGAAGGCTATAGCCCATGAAAATATCGTTTTTCCGGCGAAAAATGAAAAGCCTCGAAAGCGCGATTTCTCCGCATATATCAGTACTCCAGCATGCGCAGATGCCGTCTGAAGCGATAACTAAACGGTTTGGCAAAGAATAATTTTCCCCCGAAAACTGAAAAAATGCCAAGCCATGAAAATATCGTTTTTCCGGCGAAAAATAAAAAGCCTCGAAAGCGCGATTTCTCCACATATATCAGTTCTCCAGCATGTGCAGATGCCGTCTGACGCGATAACTAAACGGTTTGGCAAAGAATAATTTTCCCCCGATAACTGAAAAAATGCCAAGCCTATAATAGCCCATGAAAATATCGTTTTTCCGGCGAAAAATAAAAAGCCTCGAAATCGCGATTTCTCCACATATATCAGTTCTCTAGCATGCGCAGATGCCGTCCGACGCGATAACTAAACGGTTTGGCAATGAATAATTTTCCCCCGAAAACTGAAAAAATGGCAAGCCTATAGCCCATGAAAATATCGTTTTTCCGACGAAAAATAAAGTGCCTCGAAATCGCGATTTCTCCGCATATATCAGTTCTCTAGCATGCGTAGATGCCGTCCGACGCGATAACTAAATGGTTTGGCAAAGAATAATTTTCCCCCGAAAACTGAAAAAAATGCCAAGGCTATAGCCCATGAAAATATCGTTTTTCCGACGAAAAATAAAGTGCCTCGAAATCGCGATTTCTCCGCATATATCAGTTCTCTAGCATGCGCAGATGCCGTCCGACGCGATAACTAAACGGTTTGGCAAAGAATAATTTTCCCCCGAAAACTGAAAAAATGCCAAGCCTATAGCCCATGAAAATATCGTTTTTCCGACGAAAAATTAAGTGCCTCGAAATCGCGATTTCTCCGCATATATCAGTTCTCTAGCATGCGCAGATGCCGTCCGACGCGATAACTAAACGGTTTGGCAAAGAATAATTTTCCCCCGAAAACTGAAAAAATGCGAAGGCTATAGCCCATGAAAATATCGTTTTTCCGGCGAAAAATGAAAAGCCTCGAAAGCGCGATTTCTCCGCATATATCAGTACTCCAGCATGCGCAGATGCCGTCTGAAGCGATAACTAAACGGTTTGGCAAAGAATAATTTTCCCCCGAAAACTGAAAAAATGCCAAGCCTATAGGCCATGAAAATATCGTTTTTCCGGCGAAAAATAAAAAGCCTCGAAAGCGCGATTTCTCCACATATATCAGTTCTCCAGCATGCGCAGATGCCGTCTGACGCGATAACTAAACGGTTTGGCAAAGAATAATTTTCCCCCGATAACTGAAAAAATGCCAAGCCTATAGCCCATGAAAATATCGTTTTTCCGGCGAAAAATAAAAAGCCTCGAAATCGCGATTTCTCCACATATATCAGTTCTCTAGCATGCGCAGATGCCGTCCGACGCGATAACTAAACGGTTTGGCAAAGAATAATTTTCCCCCGAAAACTGAAAAAATGCCAAGCCTATAGCCCATGAAAATATCGTTTTTCCGACGAAAAATAAAGTGCCTCGAAAGCGCGATTTCTCCGCATATATCAGTTCTCTAGCATGCGCAGATGCCGTCCGACGCGATAACTAAACGGTTTGGCAAAGAATAATTTTCCCCCGAAAACTGAAAAAATGCCAAGCCTATAGCCCATGAAAATATCGTTTTTCCGGCGAAAAATGAAAAGCCTCGAAAGCGCGATTTCTCCGCATATATCAGTTATCCAGCATGCGCAGATGCCATCTGACGCGATAACTAAACGGTTTGGCAAAGAATAATTTTCCCCCGAAAACTGAAAAAATGCCAAGCCTACAGCCCATGAAAATATCGTTTTTCCGACGAAAAATAAAGTGCCTCGAAATCGCGATTTCTCCGCATATATCAGTTCTCTAGCATGCGCAGATGCCGTCTGACGCGATAACTAAACGGTTTGGCAAAGAATAATTTTCCCCCGAAAACTGAAAAAAATGCCAAGGCTCTCCAGTACGATATTTTCATGGCTATAGCCCATGAAAATATCGTTTTGCGGCGAAAAATAAAAAGCCTCGAAAGCGCGATTTCTCCACATATATCGGTTCTCCAGCATGCGCAGATGCCGTCCGACGCGATAACTAAACGGTTTGGCAAAGAATAATTTTCCCCCGAAAACTGAAAAAATGCCAAGCCTATAGCCCATGAAAATATCGTTTTTCCGGCGAAAAATGAAAAGCCTCGAAAGCGCGATTTCTCCGCATATATCAGTTATCCAGCATGCGCAGATGCCATCTGACGCGATAACTAAACGGTTTGGCAAAGAATAATTTTCCCCCGAAAACTGAAAAAATGCCAAGCCTACAGCCCATGAAAATATCGTTTTTCCGACGAAAAATAAAGTGCCTCGAAATCGCGATTTCTCCGCATATATCAGTTCTCTAGAATGCGCAGATGCCGTCTGACGCGATAACTAAACGGTTTGGCAAAGCATAATTTTCCCCCGAAAAGTGAAAAAAATGCCAAGGCTCTCCAGTACGATATTTTCATGGCTATAGCCCATGAAAATATCGTTTTGCGGCGAAAAATAAAAAGCCTCGAAAGCGCGATTTCTCCACATATATCGGTTCTCCAGCATGCGCAGATGCCGTCCGACGCGATAACTAAACGGTTTGGCAAAGAATAATTTTCCCCCGAAAACTGAAAAAATGCCAAGCCTATAGCCCATGAAAATATCGTTTTTCCGACGAAAAATAAAGTGCCTCGAAATCGCGATTTCTCCGCATATATCAGTTCTCTAGCATGCGCAGATGCCGTCCGACGCGATAACTAAACGGTTTGGCAAAGAATAATTTTCCCCCGAAAACTGAAAAAATGCCAAGCCTATCGCCCATGAAAATATCGTTTTTCCGACGAAAAATAAAGTGCCTCGAAAGCGCGATTTCTCCACATATATCGGTTCTCCAGCATGCGCAGATGCCGTCTGACGCGATAACTCAACGGTTTGGCAAAGAATAATTTTCCCCCGAAAACTGAAAAAATGCCAAGCCTATAGCCCATGAAAATATCGTTTTTCCGGCGAAAAATGAAAAGCCTCGAAAGCGCGATTTCTCCGCATATATCAGTTCTCTAGCATGCGCAGATGCCGTCCGACGCGATAACTAAACGGTTTGGCAAAGAATAATTTTCCCCCGAAAACTGAAAAAATGCCAAGCCTATAGGCCATGAAAATATCGTTTTTCCGGCGAAAAATAAAAAGCCTCGAAAGCGCGATTTCTCCACATATATCAGTTCTCCAGCATGCGCAGATGCCGTCTGACGCGATAACTAAACGGTTTGGCAAAGAATAATTTTCCCCCGATAACTGAAAAAATGCCAAGCCTATAGCCCATGAAAATATCGTTTTTCCGGCGAAAAATAAAAAGCCTCGAAATCGCGATTTCTCCACATATATCAGTTCTCTAGCATGCGCAGATGCCGTCCGACGCGATAACTAAACGGTTTGGCAAAGAATAATTTTCCCCCGAAAACTGAAAAAATGCCAAGCCTATAGCCCATGAAAATATCGTTTTTCCGACGAAAAATAAAGTGCCTCGAAAGCGCGATTTCTCCGCATATATGAGTTCTCCAGCATGCGCAGATGCCGTCTGACGGGATAACTAAACGGTTTGGCAAAGAATAATTTTCCCCCGAAAACTGAAAAAATGCCAAGCCTATAGCCCATGAGAATATCGTTTTTCCGACGAAAAATAAAGTGCCTCGAAAGCGCGATTTCTCCGCATATATCAGTTCTCCAGCATGCGCAGATGCCGTCTGACGCGATAACTAAACGGTTTGGCAAAGAATAATTTTCCCCCGAAAACTGAAAAAATGCCAAGCCTATAGCCCATGAAAATATCGTTTTTCCGACGAAAAATAAAGTGCCTCGAAAGCGCGATTTCTCCGCATATATCAGTTCTCCAGCATGCGCAGATGCCGTCTGACGCGATAACTAAACGGTTTGGCAAAGAATAATTTTCCCCCGAAAACTGAAAAAATGCCAAGCCTATAGCCCATGAAAATATCGTTTTTCCGACGAAAAATAAAAAGCCTCGAAAGCGCGATTTAAACGCATATATCAGTACTCCAGCATGCGCAGATGCCGTCTGACACGATAACTAAACGGTTTGGCAAAGAATAATTTTCTCCCGAAAACTGAAAAAATGCCAAGGCTATAGCCCATGAAAATATCGTTTTGCGGCGAAAAATAAAAAGCCTCGAAAGCGCGATTTCTCCACATATATCGGTTCTCCAGCATGCGCAGATGCCGTCCGACGCGATAACTAAACGGTTTGGCAAAGAATAATTTTCCCCCGAAAACTGAAAAAATGCCAAGCCTATAGCCCATGAAAATATCGTTTTTCCGACGAAAAATAAAGTGCCTCGAAAGCGCGATTTCTCCACATATATCGGTTCTCCAGCATGCGCAGATGCCGTCTGACGCGATAACTCAACGGTTTGGCAAAGAATAATTTTCCCCCGAAAACTGAAAAAATGCCAAGCCTATAGCCCATGAAAATATCGTTTTTCCGACGAAAAATAAAGTGCCTCGAAAGCGCGATTTCTCCGCATATATCAGTTCTCCAGCATGCGCAGATGCCGTCTGACGCGATAACTAAACGGTTTGGCAAAGAATAATTTTCCCCCGAAAACTGAAAAAATGCCAAGCCTATAGCCCATGAAAATATCGTTATTCGACGAAAAATAAAGTGCCTCGAAATCGCGATTTCTCCGCATATATCAGTTCTCTAGCATGCGCAGATGCCGTCCGACGCGATAACTAAACGGTTTGGCAAAGAATAATTTTCCCCCGAAAACTGAAAAAATGCCAAGCCTATAGCCCATGAAAATATCGTTTTTCCGACGAAAAATAAAGTGCCTCGAAAGCGCGATTTCTCCGAATATATCAGTTCTCTAGCATGCGCAGATGCCGTCCGACGCGATAACTAAACGGTTTGGCAAAGAATAATTTTCCCCCGAAAACTGAAAAAATGCCAAGCCTATAGCCCATGAAAATATCGTTTTTCCGACGAAAAATAAAGTGCCTCGAAAGCGCGATTTCTCCGCATATATCAGTTCTCCAGCATGCGCAGATGCCGTCTGACGCGATAACTAAACGGTTTGGCAAAGAATAATTTTCCCCCGATAACTGAAAAAATGCCAAGGCGCCATGAAAATATCGTTTTGCGGCGAAAAATAAAAAGCCTCGAAAGCGCGATTTCTCCACATATATCGGTTCTCCAGCATGCGCAGATGCCGTCCGACGCGATAACTAAACGGTTTGGCAAAGAATAATTTTCCCCCGAAAACTGAAAAAATGCCAAGCCTATAGCCTATGAAAATATCGTTTTTCCGACGAAAAATAAAGTGCCTCGAAAGCGCGATTTCTCCGCATATATCAGTTCTCCAGCATGCGCAGATGCCGTCTGACGGGATAACTAAACGGTTTGGCAAAGAATAATTTTCCCCCGAAAACTGAAAAAATGCCAAGCCTATAGCCCATGAAAATATCGTTTTTCCGACGAAAAATAAAGTGCCTCGAAAGCGCGATTTCTCCGCATATATCAGTTCTCCAGCATGCGCAGATGCCGTCTGACGCGATAACTAAACGGTTTGGCAAAGAATAATTTTCCCCCGAAAACTGAAAAAATGCCAAGCCTATAGCCCATGAAAATATCGTTTTTCCGACGAAAAATAAAGTGCCTCGAAAGCGCGATTTCTCCGCATATATCAGTTCTCCAGCATGCGCAGATGCCGTCTGACGCGATAACGGTTTGGCAAAGAATAATTTTCCCCCGAAAACTGAAAAAATGCCAAGCCTATAGCCCATGAAAATATCGTTTTTCCGACGAAAAATAAAAAGCCTCGAAAGCGCGATTTAAACGCATATATCAGTACTCCAGCATGCGCAGATGCCGTCTGACACGATAACTAAACGGTTTGGCAAAGAATAATTTTCTCCCGAAAACTGAAAAAATGCCAAGGCTATAGCCCATGAAAATATCGTTTTGCGGCGAAAAATAAAAAGCCTCGAAAGCGCGATTTCTCCACATATATCGGTTCTCCAGCATGCGCAGATGCCGTCCGACGCGATAACTAAACGGTTTGGCAAAGAATAATTTTCCCCCGAAAACTGAAAAAATGCCAAGCCTATAGCCCATGAAAATATCGTTTTTCCGACGAAAAATAAAGTGCCTCGAAAGCGCGATTTCTCCACATATATCGGTTCTCCAGCATGCGCAGATGCCGTCTGACGCGATAACTCAACGGTTTGGCAAAGAATAATTTTCCCCCGAAAACTGAAAAAATGCCAAGAATAGACGCCCATGAAAATATCGTTTTTCCGATGAAAAATAAAGGGCCTCGAAAGCGCGATTTCTCCGCATATATCAGTTCTCCAGCATGCGCAGATGCCGTCTGACGCGATAACTAAACGGTTTGGCAAAGAATAATTTTCCCCCGAAAACTGAAAAAATGCCAAGCCTATAGCCCATGAAAATATCGTTTTTCGACGAAAAATAAAGTGCCTCGAAATCGCGATTTCTCCGCATATATCAGTTCTCTAGCATGCGCAGATGCCGTCCGACGCGATAACTAAACGGTTTGGCAAAGAATAATTTTCCCCCGAAAACTGAAAAAATGCCAAGCCTATAGCCCATGAAAATATCGTTTTTCCGACGAAAAATAAAGTGCCTCGAAAGCGCGATTTCTCCGAATATATCAGTTCTCTAGCATGCGCAGATGCCGTCCGACGCGATAACTAAACGGTTTGGCAAAGAATAATTTTCCCCCGAAAACTGAAAAAATGCCAAGCCTATAGCCCATGAAAATATCGTTTTTCCGACGAAAAATAAAGTGCCTCGAAAGCGCGATTTCTCCGAATATATCAGTTCTCTAGCATGCGCAGATGCCGTCCGACGCGATAACTAAACGGTTTGGCAAAGAATAATTTTCCCCCGATAACTGAAAAAATGCCAAGCCTATAGCCCATGAAAATATCGTTTTTCCGACGAAAAATAAAGTGCCTCGAAAGCGCGATTTCTCCGCATATATCAGTTCTCTAGCATGCGCAGATGCCGTCTGACGCGATAACTAAACGGTTTGGCAAAGAATAATTTTCCCCCGAAAACTGAAAAAATGCCAAGCCTATAGCCCATGAAAATATCGTTTTTCCGGCGAAAAATAAAGTGCCTCGAAAGCGCGATTTCTCCGCATATATCAGTTCTCTAGCATGCGCAGATGCCGTCTGACGCGATAACTAAACGGTTTGGCAAAGAATAATTTTCCCCCGAAAACTGAAAAAATGCCAAGCCTATAGCCCATGAAAATATCGTTTTTCCGACGAAAAATAAAGTGCCTCGAAAGCGCGATTTCTCCGAATATATCAGTTCTCTAGCATGCGCAGATGCCGTCCGACGCGATAACTAAACGGTTTGGCAAAGAATAATTTTCCCCCGAAAACTGAAAAAATGCCAAGCCTATAGCCCATGAAAATATCGTTTTTCCGACGAAAAATAAAGTGCCTCGAAAGCGCGATTTCTCCGCATATATCAGTTCTCTAGCATGCGCAGATGCCGTCTGACGCGATAACTAAACGGTTTGGCAAAGAATAATTTTCCCCCGAAAACTGAAAAAATGCCAACCCTATAGCCCATGAAAATATCGTTTTTCCGACGAAAAATAAAGTGCCTCGAAAGCGCGATTTCTCCGAATATATCAGTTCTCTAGCATGCGCAGATGCCGTCCGACGCGATAACTAAACGGTTTGGCAAAGAATAATTTTCCCCCGATAACTGAAAAAATGCCAAGCCTATAGCCCATGAAAATATCGTTTTTCCGACGAAAAATAAAGTGCCTCGAAAGCGCGATTTCTCCGCATATATCAGTTCTCTAGCATGCGCAGATGCCGTCCGACGCGATAACTAAACGGTTTGGCAAAGAATAATTTTCCCCCGATAACTGAAAAAATGCCAAGCCTATAGCCCATGAAAATATCGTTTTTCCGACGAAAAATAAAGTGCCTCGAAAGCGCGATTTCTCCGCATATATCAGTTCTCTAGCATGCGCAGATGCCGTCCGACGCGATAACTAAACGGTTTGGCAAAGAATAATTTTCCCCCGATAACTGAAAAAATGCCAAGCCTATAGCCCATGAAAATATCGTTTTTCCGGCGAAAAATAAAGTGCCTCGAAAGCGCGATTTCTCCGCATATATCAGTTCTCTAGCATGCGCAGATGCCGTCCGACGCGATAACTAAACGGTTTGGCAAAGAATAATTTTCCCCCGAAAACTGAAAAAATGCCAAGCCTATAGCCCATGAAAATATCGTTTTTCCGACGAAAAATAAAGTGCCTCGAAAGCGCGATTTCTCCGCATATATCAGTTCTCTAGCATGCGCAGATGCCGTCCGACGCGATAACTAAACGGTTTGGCAAAGAATAATTTTCCCCCGATAACTGAAAAAATGCCAAGCCTATAGCCCATGAAAATATCGTTTTTCCGACGAAAAATAAAGTGCCTCGAAATCGCGATTTCTCCGCATATATCAGTTCTCTAGCATGCGCAGATGCCGTCCGACGCGATAACTAAACGGTTTGGCAAAGAATAATTTTCCCCCGAAAACTGAAAAAATGCCAAGCCTATAGCCCATGAAAATATCGTTTTTCCGGCGAAAAATAAAAAGCCTCGAAAGCGCGATTTCTCCGAATATATCGGTTCTCCAGCATGCGCAGATGCCGTCTGACGCGATAACTCAACGGTTTGGCAAAGAATAATTTTCCCCCGAAAACTGAAAAAATGCCAAGGCTATAGCCCATGAAAATATCGTTTTTCGGCGAAAAATAAAGAGCCTCGAAAGCGCGATTTAAACGCATATATCAGTTCTCTAGCATGCGCAGATGCCGTCCGACGCGATAACTAAACGGTTTGGCAAAGAATAATTTTCCCCCGATAACTGAAAAAATGCCAAGCCTATAGCCCATGAAAATATCGTTTTTCCGGCGAAAAATAAAGTGCCTCGAAAGCGCGATTTCTCCGCATATATCAGTTCTCTAGCATGCGCAGATGCCGTCCGACGCGATAACTAAACGGTTTGGCAAAGAATAATTTTCCCCCGAAAACTGAAAAAATGCCAAGCCTATAGCCCATGAAAATATCGTTTTTCCGACGAAAAATAAAGTGCCTCGAAATCGCGATTTCTCCGCATATATCAGTTCTCTAGCATGCGCAGATGCCGTCCGACGCGATAACTAAACGGTTTGGCAAAGAATAATTTTCCCCCGATAACTGAAAAAATGCCAAGCCTATAGCCCATGAAAATATCGTTTTTCCGGCGAAAAATAAAGTGCCTCGAAAGCGCGATTTCTCCGCATATATCAGTTCTCTAGCATGCGCAGATGCCGTCCGACGCGATAACTAAACGGTTTGGCAAAGAATAATTTTCCCCCGAAAACTGAAAAAATGCCAAGCCTATAGCCCATGAAAATATCGTTTTTCCGACGAAAAATAAAGTGCCTCGAAATCGCGATTTGTCCGCATATATCAGTTCTCTAGCATGCGCAGATGCCGTCCGACGCGATAACTAAACGGTTTGGCAAAGAATAATTTTCCCCCGAAAACTGAAAAAATGCCAAGCCTATAGCCCATGAAAATATCGTTTTTCCGACGAAAAATAAAGTGCCTCGAAATCGCGATTTCTCCGCATATATCAGTACTCCAGCATGCGCAGATGCCGTCCGACGCGATAACTAAACGGTTTGGCAAAGAATAATTTTCCCCCGAAAACTGAAAAAATGCCAAGCCTATAGCCCATGAAAATATCGTTTTGCGGCGAAAAATAAAAAGCCTCGAAAGCGCGATTTTTCCACATATATCGGTTCTCCAGCATGCGCAGATGCCGTCCGACGCGATAACTAAACGGTTTGGCAAAGAATAATTTTCCCCCGAAAACTGAAAAAATGCCAAGCCTATAGCCCATGAAAATATCGTTTTTCCGACGAAAAATAAAGTGCCTCGAAAGCGCGATTTCTCCACATATATCGGTTCTCCAGCATGCGCAGATGCCGTCTGACGCGATAACTCAACGGTTTGGCAAAGAATAATTTTCCCCCGAAAACTGAAAAAATGCCAAGCCTATAGCCCATGAAAATATCGTTTTTCCGGCGAAAAATAAAGTGCCTCGAAAGCGCGATTTCTCCGCATATATCAGTTCTCTAGCATGCGCAGATGCCGTCCGACGCGATAACTAAACGGTTTGGCAAAGAATAATTTTCCCCCGAAAACTGAAAAAATGCCAAGCCTATAGCCCATGAAAATATCGTTTTTCCGACGAAAAATAAAGTGCCTCGAAATCGCGATTTCTCCGCATATATCAGTACTCCAGCATGCGCAGATGCCGTCCGACGCGATAACTAAACGGTTTGGCAAAGAATAATTTTCCCCCGAAAACTGAAAAAATGCCAAGCCTATAGCCCATGAAAATATCGTTTTGCGGCGAAAAATAAAAAGCCTCGAAAGCGCGATTTTTCCACATATATCGGTTCTCCAGCATGCGCAGATGCCGTCCGACGCGATAACTAAACGGTTTGGCAAAGAATAATTTTCCCCCGAAAACTGAAAAAATGCCAAGCCTATAGCCCATGAAAATATCGTTTTTCCGACGAAAAATAAAGTGCCTCGAAAGCGCGATTTCTCCACATATATCGGTTCTCCAGCATGCGCAGATGCCGTCCGACGCGATAACTAAACGGTTTGGCAAAGAATAATTTTCCCCCGATAACTGAAAAAATGCCAAGCCTATAGCCCATGAAAATATCGTTTTTCCGGCGAAAAATAAAGTGCCTCGAAAGCGCGATTTCTCCGCATATATCAGTTCTCTAGCATGCGCAGATGCCGTCCGACGCGATAACTAAACGGTTTGGCAAAGAATAATTTTCCCCCGAAAACTGAAAAAATGCCAAGCCTATAGCCCATGAAAATATCGTTTTTCCGACGAAAAATAAAGTGCCTCGAAATCGCGATTTCTCCGCATATATCAGTTCTCTAGCATGCGCAGATGCCGTCCGACGCGATAACTAAACGGTTTGGCAAAGAATAATTTTCCCCCGAAAACTGAAAAAATGCCAAGCCTATAGCCCATGAAAATATCGTTTTTCCGACGAAAAATAAAGTGCCTCGAAATCGCGATTTCTCCGCATATATCAGTACTCCAGCATGCGCAGATGCCGTCTGACACGATAACTAAACGGTTTGGCAAAGAATAATTTTCTCCCGAAAACTGAAAAAATGCCAAGGCTATAGCCCATGAAAATATCGTTTTGCGGCGAAAAATAAAAAGCCTCGAAAGCGCGATTTCTCCACATATATCGGTTCTCCAGCATGCGCAGATGCCGTCCGACGCGATAACTAAACGGTTTGGCAAAGAATAATTTTCCCCCGAAAACTGAAAAAATGCCAAGCCTATAGCCCATGAAAATATCGTTTTTCCGACGAAAAATAAAGTGCCTCGAAAGCGCGATTTCTCCACATATATCGGTTCTCCAGCATGCGCAGATGCCGTCTGACGCGATAACTCAACGGTTTGGCAAAGAATAATTTTCCCCCGAAAACTAAAAAAATGCCAAGCCTATAGCCCATGAAAATATCGTTTTTCCGACGAAAAATAAAGTGCCTCGAAAGCGCGATTTCTCCGCATATATCAGTTCTCCAGCATGCGCAGATGCCGTCTGACGCGATAACTAAACGGTTTGGCAAAGAATAATTTTCCCCCGAAAACTGAAAAAATGCCAAGCCTATAGCCCATGAAAATATCGTTTTTCCGACGAAAAATAAAGTGCCTCGAAATCGCGATTTCTCCGCATATATCAGTTCTCTAGCATGCGCAGATGCCGTCCGACGCGATAACTAAACGGTTTGGCAAAGAATAATTTTCCCCCGAAAACTGAAAAAATGCCAAGCCTATAGCCCATGAAAATATCGTTTTTCCGGCGAAAAATAAAAAGCCTCGAAAGCGCGATTTAAACGCATATATCAGTACTCCAGCATGCGCAGATGCCGTCTGACACGATAACTAAACGGTTTGGCAAAGAATAATTTTCTCCCGAAAACTGAAAAAATGCCAAGGCTATAGCCCATGAAAATATCGTTTTTCCGGCGAAAAATGAAAAGCCTCGAAAGCGCGATTTCTCCGCATATATCAGTTCTCTAGCATGCGCAGATGCCGTCCGACGCGATAACTAAACGGTTTGGCAAAGAATAATTTTCCCCCGAAAACTGAAAAAATGCCAAGCCTATAGGCCATGAAAATATCGTTTTTCCGGCGAAAAATAAAAAGCCTCGAAAGCGCGATTTCTCCACATATATCAGTTCTCCAGCATGCGCAGATGCCGTCTGACGCGATAACTAAACGGTTTGGCAAAGAATAATTTTCCCCCGATAACTGAAAAAATGCCAAGCCTATAGCCCATGAAAATATCGTTTTTCCGGCGAAAAATAAAAAGCCTCGAAATCGCGATTTCTCCACATATATCAGTTCTCTAGCATGCGCAGATGCCGTCCGACGCGATAACTAAACGGTTTGGCAAAGAATAATTTTCCCCCGAAAACTGAAAAAATGCCAAGCCTATAGCCCATGAAAATATCGTTTTTCCGACGAAAAATAAAGTGCCTCGAAATCGCGATTTCTCCGCATATATCAGTTCTCTAGCATGCGCAGATGCCGTCCGACGCGATAACTAAACGGTTTGGCAAAGAATAATTTTCCCCCGAAAACTGAAAAAATGCCAAGCCTATAGCCCATGAAAATATCGTTTTTCCGACGAAAAATAAAGTGCCTCGAAATCGCGATTTCTCCGCATATATCAGTTCTCTAGCATGCGCAGATGCCGTCTGACGCGATAACTAAACGGTTTGGCAAAGAATAATTTTCCCCCGAAAACTGAAAAAATGCCAAGCCTATAGCCCATGAAAATATCGTTTTTCCGACGAAAAATAAAGTGCCTCGAAAGCGCGATTTCTCCGCATATATCAGTTCTCTAGCATGCGCAGATGCCGTCCGACGCGATAACTAAACGGTTTGGCAAAGAATAATTTTCCCCCGAAAACTGAAAAAATGCCAAGCCTATAGCCCATGAAAATATCGTTTTTCCGACGAAAAATAAAGTGCCTCGAAATCGCGATTTCTCCGCATATATCAGTTCTCTAGCATGCGCAGATGCCGTCCGACGCGATAACTAAACGGTTTGGCAAAGAATAATTTTCCCCCGAAAACTGAAAAAATGCCAAGCCTATAGCCCATGAAAATATCGTTTTTCCGACGAAAAATAAAGTGCCTCGAAAGCGCGATTTCTCCGCATATATCAGTTCTCCAGCATGCGCAGATGCCGTCTGACGCGATAACTAAACGGTTTGGCAAAGAATAATTTTCCCCCGAAAACTGAAAAAATGCCAAGCCTATAGCCCATGAAAATATCGTTTTTCCGACGAAAAATAAAGTGCCTCGAAATCGCGATTTCTCCGCATATATCAGTTCTCTAGCATGCGCAGATGCCGTCCGACGCGATAACTAAACGGTTTGGCAAAGAATAATTTTCCCCCGAAAACTGAAAAAATGCCAAGCCTATAGCCCATGAAAATATCGTTTTTCCGACGAAAAATAAAGTGCCTCGAAAGCGCGATTTCTCCGCATATATCAGTTCTCCAGCATGCGCAGATGCCGTCTGACGCGATAACTAAACGGTTTGGCAAAGAATAATTTTCCCCCGAAAACTGAAAAAATGCCAAGCCTATAGCCCATGAAAATATCGTTTTTCCGGCGAAAAATAAAAAGCCTCGAAAGCGCGATTTCTCCACATATATCGGTTCTCCAGCATGCGCAGATGCCGTCTGACGCGATAACTAAACGGTTTGGCAAAGAATAATTTTCCCCCGAAAACTGAAAAAATGCCAAGCCTATAGCCCATGAAAATATCGTTTTTCCGACGAAAAATAAAGTGCCTCGAAAGCGCGATTTCTCCGCATATATCAGTTCTCCAGCATGCGCAGATGCCGTCCGACGCGATAACTAAACGGTTTGGCAAAGAATAATTTTCCCCGGAAAACTGAAAAAATGCCAAGCCTATAGCCCATGAAAATATCGTTTTTCCGGCGAAAAATAAAAAGCCTCGAAAGCCCGATTTCTCCACATATATCGGTTCTCCAGCATGCGCAGATGCCGTCTGACGCGATAACTAAACGGTTTGGCAAAGAATAATTTTCCCCCGAAAACTGAAAAAATGCCAAGCCTATAGCCCATGAAAATATCGTTTTTCCGGCGAAAAATAAAAAGTCTCGAAAGCGCGATTTCTCCACATATATCAGTTCTCCAGCATGTGCAGATGCCGTCTGACGCGATAACTAAACGGTTTGGCAAAGAATAATTTTCCCCCGAAAATTGAAAAAATGCCAAGCCTATAGCCCATGAAAATATCGTTTTTCCGGCGAAAAATTAAAAGCCTCGAAAGCGCGATTTCTCCGCATATATCAGTTCTCCAGCATGCGCAGATGCCGTCTGACGCGATAACTAAACGGTTTGGCAAAGAATAATTTTCCCCCGAAAACTGAAAAAATGCCAAGCCTATAATCCATGAAAATATCGTTTTTCCGACGAAAAATAAAGTGCCTCGAAATCGCGATTTCTCCGCATATATCAGTTCTCTAGCATGCGCAGATGCCGTCCGACGCGATAACTAAACGGTTTGGCAAAGAATAATTTTCCCCCGATAACTGAAAAAATGCCAAGCCTATAGCCCATGAAAATATCGTTTTTCCGGCGAAAAATGAAAAGCCTCGAAAGCGCGATTTCTCCGCATATATCAGTTATCCAGCATGTGCAGATGCCATCTGACGCGATAACTAAACGGTTTGGCAAAGAATAATTTTCCCCCGAAAACTGAAAAAATGCCAAGCCTATAGCCCATGAAAATATTGTTTTTCCGACGAAAAATAAAGTGCCTCGAAATCGCGATTTCTCCACATATATCAGTTCTCTAGCATGCGCAGATGCCGTCCGACGCGATAACTAAACGGTTTGGCAAAGAATAATTTTCCCCCGAAAACTGAAAAAAATGTCAAGCCCATGAAAATATCCTTTTTCCGACGAAAAATAAAGTGCCTCGAAAGCGCGATTTCTCCGCATATATCAGTTCTCCAGCATGCGCAGATTCCGTCTGACGCGATAACTAAACGGTTTGGCAAAGAATAATTTTCCCCCGAAAACTGAAAAAATGCCAAGCCTATAGCCCATGAAAATATCGTTTTTCCGACGAAAAATAAAGTGCCTCGAAATCGCGATTTCTCCGCATATATCAGTTCTCTAGCATGCGCAGATGCCGTCCGACGCGATAACTAAACGGTTTGGCAAAGAATAATTTTCCCCCGAAAACTGAAAAAATGCCAAGCCTATAGCCCATGAAAATATCGTTTTCCGGCGAAAAATAAAAAGCCTCGAAAGCGCGATTTCTCCGCATATATCAGTTCTCCAGCATGCGCAGATGCCGTCTGACGCGATAACTAAACGGTTTGGCAAAGAATAATTTTCCCCCGAAAACTGAAAAAAATGCCAAGGCTATAGCCCATGAAAATATCGTTTTTCGGCGAAAAATAAAAAGCCTCGAAAGCGCGATTTAAACGCATATATCAGTACTCCAGCATGCGCAGATGCCGTCTGACACGATAACTGAACGGTTTGGCAAAGAATAATTTTCCCCCGAAAACTGAAAAAATGCCAAGGCTATAGCCCATGAAAATATCGTTTTTCCGGCGAAAAATGAAAAGCCTCGAAAGCGCGATTTCTGCGCATATATCAGTTCTCCAGCATGCGCAGATGCCGTCTGACACGATAACTAAACGGTTTGGCAAAGAATAATTTTCCCCCGAAAACTGAAAAAATGCCAAGCCTATAGCCCATGAAAATATCGTTTTTCCGACGAAAAATAAAGTGCCTCGAAATCGTGATTTCTCCGCACATATCAGTTCTCTAGCATGCGCAGATGCCGTCCGACGCGATAACTAAACGGTTTGGCAAAGAATAATTTTCCCCCGAAAACTGAAAAAATGCCAAGCCTCTAGCCTATGAAAATATCTTTTTTTCCGGCGAAAAATAAAGTGCCTCGAAATCGCGATTTCTCCTCATATATCAGTTCTCTAGCATGCGCAGATGCCGTCCGACGCGATAACTAAACGGTTTGGCAAAGAATAATTTTCCCCCGAAAACTGAAAAAATGCCAAGCCTATAGCCCATGAAAATATCGTTTTTCCGGCGAAAAATAAAAAGCCTCGAAAGCGCGATTTAAACGCATATATCAGTACTCCAGCATGCGCAGATGCCGTCTGACACGATAACTAAACGGTTTGGCAAAGAATAATTTGCCCCCGAAAACTGAAAAAATGCCAAGCCTATAACAGCCCATGAAAATATCGTTTTTCCGACGAAAAATAAAGTGCCTCGAAAGCGCGATTTCTCCGCATATATCAGTTCTCCAGCATGCGCAGATGCCGTCTGACGCGATAACTAAACGGTTTGGCAAAGAATAATTTTCCCCCGAAAACTGAAAAAATGCCAAGCCTATAGCACATGAAAATATCGTTTTTCCGGCGAAAAATAAAAAGCCTCGAAAGCGCGATTTCTCCGCATATATCAGTTCTCCAGCATGCGCAGATGCCGTCCGACGCGGTAACTAAACGGTTTGGCAAAGAATAATTTTCCCCCGAAAACTGAAAAAATGCCAAGCCTATAGCCCATGAAAATACCGTTTTTCCGGTGAAAAATAAAAAGCCTCGAAAGCGCAATTTCTCCGCATATATCAGTTCTCCAGCATGCGCAGATGCCATCTGACGCGATAACTAAACGGTTTGGCAAAGAATAATTTTCCCCCGAAAACTGAAAAAATGCCAAGCCTATAGCCCATGAAAATATCGTTTTTCCGACGAAAAATAAAGTGCCTCGAAATCGCGATTTCTCCGCATATATCAGTTCTCTAGCATGCGCAGATGCCGTCCGACGCGATAACTAAACGGTTTGGCAAAGAATAATTTTCCCCCGAAAACTGAAAAAATGCCAAGCCTATAGCCCATGAAAATATCGTTTTTCCGGCGAAAAATAAAAAGCCTCGAAAGCGCGATTTCTCCACATATATCGGTTCTCCAGCATGCGCAGATGCCGTCTGACGCGATAACTAAACGGTTTGGCAAAGAATAATTTTCCCCCGAAAACTGAAAAAATGCCAAGCCTATAGCCCATGAAAATATCGTTTTTCCGGCGAAAAATAAAAAGCCTCGAAAGCGCGATTTCTCCGCATATATCAGTTCTCCAGCATGCGCAGATGCCGTCTGACGCGATAACTAAACGGTTTGGCAAAGAATAATTTTCCCCCGAAAACTGAAAAAAATGCCAAGGCTATAGCCCATGAAAATATCGTTTTTCCGACGAAAAATAAAGTGCCTCGAAAGCGCGATTTCTCCGCATATATCAGTTCTCCAGCATGCGCAGATGCCGTCTGACGCGATAACTAAACGGTTTGGCAAAGAATAATTTTCCCCCGAAAACTGAAAAAAATGCCAATGCTATAGCCCATGAAAATATCGTTTTTCGGCGAAAACTAAAAAGCCTCGAAAGCGCGATTTAAACGCATATATCAGTACTCCAGCATGCGCAGATGCCGTCTGACACGATAACTAAACGGTTTGGCAAAGAATAATTTTCCCCCGAAAACTGAAAAAATGCCAAGGCTATAGCCCATGAAAATATCGTTTTTCCGGCGAAAAATGAAAAGCCTCGAAAGCGCGATTTCTGCGCATATATCAGTTCTCCAGCATGCGCAGATGCCGTCTGACACGATAACTAAACGGTTTGGCAAAGAATAATTTTCCCCTGAAAACTGAAAAAATGCCAAGCCTATAGCCCATGAAAATATCGTTTTTCCGGCGAAAAATAAAAAGCCTCGAAAGCGCGATTTCTCCGCATATATCAGTTCTCCAGCATGCGCAGATGCCTTCTGACGCGATAACTAAACGGTTTGGCAAAGAATAATTTTCCCCCGAAAACTGAAAAAAATGCCAAGGCTATAGCCCATGAAAATATCGTTTTTCCGGCGAAAAATGAAAAGCCTCGAAAGCGCGATTTCTGCGCATATATCAGTTCTCCAGCATGCGCAGATGCCGTCTGACACGATAACTAAACGGTTTGGCAAAGAATAATTTTCCCCCGAAAACTGAAAAAATGCCAAGCCTATAGCCCATGAAAATATCGTTTTTCCGGCGAAAAATAAAAAGCCTCGAAAGCGCGATTTCTCCGCATATATCGGTTCTCCAGCATGCGCAGATGCCGTCTGACGCGATAACTAAACGGTTTGGCAAAGAATAATTTTCCCCCGAAAACTGAAAAAAATGCCAAGGCTATAGCCCATGAAAATATCGTTTTTCCGGCGAAAAAAAAAGAGCCTGGAAAGCGCGAGTTCTCCGCATATATCAGTTCTCCAGCATGCGCAGATGCCGTCCGACACGATAACTAAACGGTTTGGCAAAGAATAATTTTCCCCCGAAAACTGAAAGAATGCCAAGGGTATAGCCCATGAAAATATCGTTTTTCCGGCGAAAAAAAAAAAGAGCCTGGAAAGCGTGAGTTCTCCGCATATATCAGTTCTCCAGCATGCGCAGATGCCGTCCGACACGATAACTAAACGGTTTGGCAAAGAATAATTTTCCCCCGAAAACTGAAAGAATGCCAAGGGTATAGCCCATGAAAATATCGTTTTTCCGGCGAAAAATAAAAAGCCTCGCAAGCGCGATTTCTCCGCATATATCAGTTATCCAGCATGCGCAGATGCCGTCTGACGCGATAACTAAACGGTTTGTCAAAGAATAATTTTCCCCCGAAAACTGAAAAAATGCCAAGCCTATAGCCCATGAAAATATCGTTTTTCCGGCGAAAAATAAAAAGCCTCGAAAGCGCGATTTCTCCGCATATATCAGTTATCCAGCATGCGCAGATGCCGTCTGACGCGATAACTAAACGGTTTGGCAAAGAATAATTTTCCCCCCAAAACTGAAAAAATGCCAAGCCTATAGCCCATGAAAATATCGTTTTTCCGGCGAAAAATAAAAAGCCTCGAAAGCGCGATTTCTCCGCATATATCAGTTCTCCAGCATGCGCAGATGCCGTCTGACGCGATAACTAAACGGTTTGGCAAAGAATAATTTTCCCCCGAAAACTGAAAAAAATGCCAAGGCTATAGCCCATGAAAATATCGTTTTTCGGCGAAAAATAAAAAGCCTCGAAAGCGCGATTTCTCCGCATATATCAGTTCTCCAGCATGCGCAAATGCCGCCTGACGCGATAACTAAACTGTTTGGCAAATAATAATTTTCCCCCGAAAACTGAAAAAATGCCAAGCCTATAGCAAATGAAAATATCATTTTTCCGGCGTAAAATAAAAAGCCTCGAAAGCGCGATTTCTCCGCATATATCAGTTCTCCAGCATGCGCAAATGCCGCCTGACGCGATAACTAAACTGTTTGGCAAATAATAATTTTCCCCCGAAAACTGAAAAAATGCCAAGCCTATAGCAAATGAAAATATCATTTTTCCGGCGTAAAATAAAAAGCCTCGAAAGCGCGATTTCTCCGCATATATCAGTTCTCCAGCATGCGCAGATGCCGTCTGACGCGATAACTAAACGGTTTGGCAAAGAATAATTTTCCCCCGAAAACTGAAAAAATGCCAAGCCTATAGCCCATGAAAATATAGTTTTCCCGGCGAAAAATAAAAAGCCTCGAAAGCGCGATTTCTCCGCATATATCAGTTCTCCAGCATGCGCAGATACCGTCTGACGCGATAACTAAACGATTTGGCAAAGAATAATTTTCCCCCGAAAACTGAAAAAATGCCAAGCCTATAGCCCATGAAAATACCGTTTATCCGGCGAAAAATAATGTGCCTCGAAAGCGCGATTTCTCCGCATATATCAGTTCTCCAGCATGCGCAGATACCGTCTGACGCGATAACTAAACGGTTTGGCAAAGAATAATTTTCCCCCGAAAACTGAAAAAATGCCAAGCCTATAGCCCATGAAAATATCGTTTTTCCGGCGAAAAAGAAAAAGCCTCGAAAGCGCGATTTCTCCACATATATCGGTTCTCCAGCATGCGCAGATGCCGTTCGACGGGATAACTAAACGGTTTGGCAAAGAATAATATTCCCCCCGAAAACTGAAAAAATGCCAAGCCTATAGCCCATGAAAATATCGTTTTTCCGACGAAAAATAAAGTGTCTCGAAAGCGCGATTTCTCCGCATATATCAGTTCTCCAGCATGCGCAGATGCCGTCTGACGCGATAACTAAACGGTTTGGCAAAGAATAATTTTCCCACGAAAACTGAAAAAATGCCAATGCTATAGCCCATGAAAATATCGTTTTTCGGCGAAAAATAAAAAGCCTCGAAAGCGCGATTTAAACGCATATATCAGTACTCCAGCATGCGCAGATGCCGTCTGACACGATAACTAAACGGTTTGGCAAAGAATAATTTTCCCCTGAAAACTGAAAAAATGCCAAGCCTATAGCCCATGAAAATATCGTTTTTCCGGCGAAAAATGAAAAGCCTCGAAATCGCGATTTCTCCACATATATCGGTTCTCCAGCATGCGCAGATGCCGTCTGACGCGATAACTAAACGGTTTGGCAAAGAATAATTTTCCCCCGAAAACTGAAAAAAATGCCAAGGCTATAGCCCATGAAAATATCGTTTTTCCGGCGAAAAATAAAAAGCCTCGAAAGCGCGATTTCTCCACATATATCGGTTCTCCAGCATGCGCAGATGCCGTCCGACGCGATAACTAAACGGTTTGGCAAAGAATAATTTTCCCCCGAAAACTGAAAAAATGCCAAGCCTATAGCCCATGAAAATATCGTTTTTCCGACGAAAAATTAAGTGCCTCGAAAGCGCGATTTCTCCGCATATATCAGTTCTCCAGCATGCGCAGATGCCGTCTGACGCGATAACTAAACGGTTTGGCAAAGAATAATTTTCCCCCGAAAACTGGAACAATGCCAAGCCTATAGCCCATGAAAATATCGTTTTTCCGGCGAAAAAAAAAAGAGCCTGGAAAGCGCGAGTTCTCCGCATATATCAGTTCTCCAGCATGCGCAGATGCCGTCCGACACGATAACTAAACGGTTTGGCAAAGAATAATTTTCCCCCGAAAACTGAAAGAATGCCAAGGGTATAGCCCATGAAAATATCGTTTTTCCGGCGAAAAAAAAAAAAGAGCCTGGAAAGCGTGAGTTCTCCGCATATATCAGTTCTCCAGCATGCGCAGATGCCGTCCGACACGATAACTAAACGGTTTGGCAAAGAATAATTTTCCGCCGAAAACTGAAAAAATGCCAAGCCTATAGCCCATGAAAATACCGTTTATCCGGCGAAAAATAATGTGCCTCGAAAGCGCGATTTCTCCGCATATATCAGTTCTCCAGCATGCGCAGATACCGTCTGACGCGATAACTAAACGGTTTGGCAAAGAATAATTTTACCCGCCGTGGTTGCTCAGTGGCTATGGTGTTGGGCTGCTGAGCACGAGGTCGCGGGATCGAATCCCGGCCATGGCGGCCGCATTTCGATGGGGGCGAAATGCGAAAACACCCGTGTACTTAGATTTAGGTGCACGTTAAAGATCCCCAGGTGGTCGAAATTTCCGGAGTCCTCCACTACGGCGTGCTTCATAATCAGAAAGTGGTTTTGGCACGTAAAACCCCATAATTTTTAAAGAATAATTTTCCCCCGAAAACTGAAAAAATGCCAAGCCTATAGCCCATGAAAATATAGTTTTGCCGGCGAAAAATAAAAAGCCTCGAAAGCGCGATTTCTCCGCATATATCAGTTCTCCAGCATGCGCAGATACCGTCTGACGCGATAACTAAACGATTTGGCAAAGAATAATTTTCCCCCGAAAACTGAAAAAATGCCAAGCCTATAGCCCATGAAAATACCGTTTATCCGGCGAAAAATAATGTGCCTCGAAAGCGCGATTTCTCCGCATATATCAGTTCTCCAGCATGCGCAGATACCGTCTGACGCGATAACTAAACGGTTTGGCAAAGAATAATTTTCCCCCGAAAACTGAAAAAATGCCAAGCCTATAGCCCATGAAAATACCGTTTATCCGGCGAAAGATAAAGTGCCTCGAAAGCGCGATTTCTACGCATATATCAGTTCTCCAGCATACGCAGATGCCGTCTGACGCGATAACTAAACGGTTTGGCAAAGAATAATTTTCCCCCGAGAACTGAAAAAATGCCAAGCCTATAGCCCATGAAAATATCGTTTTTCCGGCGAAAAATAAAGTGCCTCGAAATCGCGATTTCTCCGCATATATCAGTTCTCCAGCATACGCAGATGCCGTCTGACGCGATAACTAAACGGTTTGGCAAAGAATAATTTTCCCCCGAAAACTGAAAAAATGCCAAGCCTATAGCCCATGAAAATATCGTTTTTCCGACGAAAAATAAAGTGCCTCGAAAGCGCGATTTCTCCGCATATATCAGTTCTCCAGCATGCGCAGATGCCTTCATCGAGTAAATAGGCGTTTGAGCGTGCACGTGGAGTTATGTATGTACCAAACTAGCTTTATATATACAATTGATTGGACCTGAGTAAGCCGAGTAAGCCGACCTGAGTAAGCCGGGCAAGCCTATCTGCACGTGTTCTCTTATTCTTCGCGTAAATAGGCATTAGTACGTGCATGAAAAATATATACATGCAGCAAACCAGTGCCTTTGAGAGGAGTGATTGAAACTGACTGGGCCAACATTGTAATGGGCTATATACCTTTCTTTATCTTAATTTTTGCAGGCAAGCCAATCTAAGAAGAAATAATGGGGTTTTACGTGCCAAAACCAGTTTCTGATCACGAGGCACGCCGTAGTGGGGGACTCCGGAAATTTTGACCACCTGGGGTTCTTTAACGTGCACCTAAATCTAAGTACACGGGTGTTTTCGCCCCTATCCAAATGCGGCCACCGTGGCCGGGATTCGATCCCGCGACCTCGTGCTTAGCAGCCCGACACCATAGCCACTGAGCAACCACGGCGGGTCAGGCAAGCCAATCTGCGCGTATTCGTTTATTCATTGCGTAAATAGGCATTGGCATGTGCCGGAGGAGTGCTGTAAGCATGTAACCAACGTTTTCGAGAGGAGTGATCGGACCTGCCGGGGCGAACATTATATTGGCTATAGGCTTACTTTTTTTTTCGTGATTTTCAGGTAAACTAATCTGCGCATGTCCGTTTATTGGTCGCGTAAGTAGGCGCCGGGCACGTGCAGCGTAAATTATATATTCACCATACCAGTGCCTTAGAGAGAAGTGGTTGAACCTTACCGGTCTAGCATTGTAATTGGCTGTAGGCTTGACTCGTCTTTCATTTTTTTCTAGCAAGCCAATCTGCGTACATTCATTTATTCATCGCCTAAGTGGGCGTCGGAGCGTGCATCGGGGACCGATGTAGGCACCGAACCAGATCTTCTGAGAAAAGTGATTGGGCCTGGGCTGGGCAACATTGTAATGGGCTGTAGGCTTACGCTTTCTTTATTTTCCCGTGCAGTCGCCTAGCGTTGGAAGTCGATCACGTGACCTGAGTTTTCGATTCGCTGCGCAGGTGAAATGGTGCAGCGAGCGGCGGCAAGAAGGGTTCGCTTCTGGACAAGTACACCCGCTCACCGCTTGCGGTGCTCATCACTGCAGCGTTGCAGTGTGCTTGCAGCGGTAAAGCTAGGGAAACGATGGAGTATGTTTTACCAGAATGTGAAGATATCTGCCCAGTGGTCGATTTAGGCACCGACGGACTCCTTGAAGCCCTCGCGTTCAGCGAGAGCAGGGGGAAAGTAAACATGTCCCCAATAGAGATTAGCAAGAGCCGATTGGAAGATTGGTGGAAGAAAAGTAGAGAAACAACAGAAAAAAAAAACGGAGACGTAACAAAACAAAGTTCACAATAGTGGGTCAGAAAATTTGGTTGTGGGAATTCATCGTGCGTTTATTTTTATTTTTCCTTTCTTTCTTTACCTAGGTAGCACATTAGGCAGTATAATAGCAAGAGCTTGGTGGCGCAACCCACCGCCCCGTTCCAAAGGGGACGCTCATAACATCCATCCGTCCGTCCGTCCGTCCGTCCGTCCGTCCGTCCGTCCGTCCATCCATCCATCCATCCATCCATCCATCCATCCATCCATCCATCCATCCATCCATCCATCCATCCATCCATCCATGTGACAGCGAGAGCACGCGATCTTCGAATTCGATCTAGTCACGTTTTTCTGAGCGCGCGTGACTCCATGCTTGTTTAATTGGCGAGCGCATGTTTGGTGCAATTTATATGGCCTACAAAACTACGAAAATTTTCGTATTTAATCTTATTTTAAATACGTGACTATCGTTATGAGCGCTTCACCTTGCGGGCTTCACCGTGCGACCTTTCTTTTTTTTTTAACGCAGCAGTTTAATTCACCCGTTTAGGCTGCTAAATGATGTGTGCTTGCTTTGAACGTGGAATTTAAAAAAAAAGTAAGAACTTGGTTTGAAGCATTCTGTTAGGGCAACTCACCAAGTGCAGCAATAACAATTTGACAAGAGACATTAGAGAGCGAGAGAGAGAGCACTTTATTGAAATTTAGAGAATTCTACCCGCGTGTGTGTACTACATCAACACCGGCCATCAGCTTTTACTTACCTGTCCGTACCACGATCATAAATTTTCTTGTTTTTCTCCCCACCTTCTTCCCTTTAGGGTATTTCTGCCCTTATACCCTTCTCCCTGTACTATGATATATGTTCGCTTCGAATTTTTAAAGAAAAAAATGGAAACTTCGGCTGAAGCATTCTCTCAGGGAACTGATGAAACCCAGTAATAACATTTTAATAAAGTATAGTAGAGCGAGCTTATATATTAACTGAAATGTAGGGATCTCTACCGGCGCATATGAAGGTACCTAGATCAACATCTTCATCTTCATATCACCTCTAGATACCATGACCTTTGATATTTTGTTGCTCTTTTCTTTCTTTCACCAACCTCCTTCTTCTGAGGACTTCCGGTCCCCCATCGCCTTCCCTAGGCAGAATAGTAAGGTAAATTACAACCTTATTGTAATGGCGACACCGTTGTTCTGCCGATCGCACCTTCATGCACAAATGATGCGTCGGTGGCACAGCACTTCACCGACAGGGTGCTAACGTTCGCACCCGCGTGCTTACGTGCACGTGAATTGCACGTTCGGAATAAGAGCCGCAGGAGACGAAAAGTTGCAGTCACTCCTTTTTTATTATAATCTTGGTCCACGCTTCTTTAGTGTGGATGTACACATAAACCGACAAAACACACTTCTCTACAGCTTCCAAAGGGGGTGGGGGGTTTTTCCGTTTTTTTTTTGAAGTAATCAAGGTATCTCGCCTTTTTTTTTATTGCTCTGGGATGTACTCTCTCACAAACACCTTGCCCCATCAGCTTATATATATGTATAGTCCATCCAAAGAGACGTACATACGTATCTGAAGCCACCGCTGAAACACTGTTTCTGTCTTTCTGGCACATGCACTACTCTCCCGAATACTGGTTACTGTTTACAGATTATACGATCTCCTACCGTGACAACACTCGGTCGAGTACAACAGCTTTTCACGAAAAGATGAAAACGCTGCGGAAATTTTGCCCACGTTAGGAACAGTCACCATGAATTGCTTAGAGGAAGAGCAACTGAATCGAACAAAGAACCTGCTTCAGGGAAAACTATAGCACAGCTCTCTAAGGGAGGATTCGCGCTACAGAACTTTCGGGTTGAATACATCCAACTTCGCGAGCATGTATTCGAGGGAGAGAGAAAAAGAAACGCACCCGGCTCTGAATGATGTGCGACGTTGCGAAACATGTTGTTTCAACACCGCTTTTGAACAAACATCACTCACAGTAAAGTTTGGTATACTGATCCACAAACCGCGAACGCACGTACAGCCAGGACCTTGCACCAAGGAGTTTCAATTCAGATTACGGCACCAGTCATCTTGTCGCACAATTGGTCGTTGATGATATGTCATGAGAAGTGGCGCACTGCTATTTATGCTCGATAACTGAGCTCTGGTTCTCTCTCTCTACAAATGCCCAGCAGTGCTCAAATTATTTTCACTTTCACGTTGATGGCCTCAAGGGTGGAGGCCCGTTTTTCGAGGATCTTTTCTTTCTTTCTTTTCCCCACGTTTCTTCGGAATTGAACCTTACGAAAAACCGCGCCGTGTGTTTACATTGCCGAGTACTTAACGAACAGAAGGGAGCGCCACGAATAAATAAATATGACGAAGGAAGGCGACGTGGACAACGGGAGTCACAGAGATGAACGGGGCCGCCTATCGCACGCACGTGGTAAACCTAACAGCTGCCAAGGACAGAAACGAGCTGGCGTACACGTCTCCATGGGAATTCCAAGGGACACGCGTGTTCACTTGGACACGCATTGTAAACACTGTTTCGACACATTTTCTCTCCTCGCGGTGTGCTCAAAGAAACCGACGTCACGGCTTCATTACGGAAAGGAGACGTCGACCGTACGTATCAGGAACATGCGACACTAGTGGGACACAGTCTATGTACACAGGAGCTCCAGCGCCAGTCCTTATAGGGTCGGCTAGGATCGGTTCAAGGAACATGACGTAGTTTAACAGCGTCTACAGTCGGCTGGACAAAGTGAACCGGAGGAACAAGTCGGGACTGCACGCATACTTTTTATTATTTTTTTTGCAGGCGGAAAAACGGAGCGAATCGAAAAACTAGACCGGGACAAGTAGGCTTTGTTTGGTGCGGCAAGTAAAAAGTTGCGGCAGCCGATAACCAACGTTTGTAGCTGTTAGCAAGCACGCAAATCAAAGGCTACCGAATCGAAACCAGGGGGGTTAAACGTCTCCGCAAGACCATTATTGTGCTGGCCAGAGGATTCCCGCCTACAATGGGGAAAAAAAACAAACCTGGAACGTTGTCTCAGCCGACAGACACGATGCGAGGAACTGTTTATTAGGTGTTTCGTGTCAGTTATGTATGCACAAGCACATGAAGTCGTATAACTACAATGAAAAACGGCCTCCACAAGACATGTCCGAGTGCTGGTAATATCGATGCCCTTTTTCTAGCGCGTATACTATGTACATTCACATTGAGGTGCACGTTTTACAAATTGCTCATGACCAGGACTAGAGCGAACAGCCTGACAAGTTGATCGAACTAAGACTGCCAGCAGCACACGGAAAAGCAATCAGTCTCTACAACTGTATTTGACCTCCACCCTACGCACTAGCCTTTAGACAAAAAAAAATGTATTCTGTGGTTTTTTCACTTGTGCTATCTGATGCTTTCGACATAGCTACTTGTAACATCCCACGTTCAGTGCGCCAGGCCGATAGGAAAAAAGTATAACAAAAAATAAAAAGAAAACCAGATTGAAAAATTTTCTGTGGTAATGACATTTCGAGATGTGCTTTCATCGTTTACTCTGAAAGAAAATATTACATTACAGAGCTTTGGACTAGGTTAAGTGCTGTAAAACATCTTCAGCCTACTCCTCCTCCATTTAATGTATCCTCGAAAATAGATATGAAGAAGAAAACAGGGGGGAGGGGGTCCAAAAAGTTGACGGCATCAAGTTTCGGCACTCATACTTAGTGTATGAATAGTGTTGTACGAGTGTACATTCAGTGCGAAAGCGTTTGCCACAAGGCCTAACTTTTTGTTTAAATCAGCAAACATAAATAAATGTAAATAGCTGCCGATAGACTTTAAAGGGCACATGAGAGGCCTGCCTGTGTCATCTACACAACATGCATACCCAGAAGAACTTTCAGCACTTTAATAGCATTATGTTTTCTTTTACTGAAATAGAAATTACTTCCTCCTCCTCTATTTCAATCGAACGGCCACAGAAAATGCCCATTACACTTCTGCAAATGCATACATATGGATTTTACAAGTATTCGTGATTTCGTATTAAAGAAATGTGCACAAGCTGAATACAATCAGCAAAAGCCACATTATCATTTTCTTGGCTTGCGACGCCATACATTGCAGTAACTATCTGGTTCAGACTTGTTAGCCGTTGAGTAACAGAAAAAAATTGATTCGATTTTTAAATGAACAAAAAGTCATCGTTGCGGGTACTGTACACTTTCACTCCTCAGACTCGAAAATAATGCAAAGTAAGTCTTCTTGCGCTGTCGTCATCGGTGCCACAGATCGGACACAATATGTTAGTAAAATTGAAGTTTGGTTTTCGTTTCCTCTGCTCATAAATAAGCTTTACCTTTTACCATTTGATAGCATACACAACACTGAAGATGTATTTTATTTGTTTAGATTGAGTTAGAAAATCTTCTTAGTGTCTGTCTGAAGCTGATAGCTAAAGGAAAATTGCAAACTTGGAACAGAATGGCTACTGCTAGAGATGGGTAAACTATTGTTCTCTAATGTGTAGTGGAGAACCAAGGAGAAAATAAAACACAACACAAGGAATCAGGGCAAAAAATACTGTATTGACAACATTGTGGATATGTGATTTGCGAAGATGCAGGTTCTCTCTCTCTCTTTTTCATTAAGTACGTGGAAGCATGAAGTGATATGTATGTTTTGCATGACTGGCTTGAAACACTACCACACAGCTTCTAATGCATGACTGAAAAATAAAGATGTTACACCATTCCAGAAGAAACAAAAACACAGATATGGGACAACGGAACACGTAAGAAAGAAAGAAAACGAACAAAAAAGCATCACCAGTATCTTTCAGTTTTTTTCTTTTACGAGTGCTTCAGATGTGAATGAAAGTAACACATGCCTTCACCACGCATCCAATGTACGCTATCTACTCGAAATGCACACCGTTAGTGCTCTGTAACGGCGCTAGCGAGCGACCAATAATGAAAACCGTTGGCTTGATTTTTTCCACAAGGAGTGTGAGTTGCCCGGTCGTGACTATGCAAATGCAAACACAACATGCACAAAATCAAATGAGTTGAACATGATGCCATACAGAGCTTACACTAGTATCAAAGAAAACTTTGCCATCCTCCACTGGCACAAGTGCACGCCAGAATAATTAATATGTACAATCATCAATAAATACCTTAAGGACGAAAACCTTCACTTAGAACACTCATTCGTTATCTCTTTTTTTTTCTTCCCGGCTCTCACTTTCAATAGACAAAAAATATAAAACACTACTACAAAGTATTGGACATTAGACTTTGAATAGAAACAAAGCAATAGAAGTAAGCTAAAGAACTACAAGAGCACTCCAAAAAAATTATCAGCATTAAAAACTTTGTATTTCTGGTGCAGCAGATATAACTATATTTGTAAATACAAAAAAACATCTGCGAAATAAAGTCACTGGGTATTTCAGACAAGAAGTGGTGCTCAGAAATGCAAGCAGAAAATCTAGGTGGAAAGGAAAATAAACAAGTAGCCAAACGTCCACATGCAGATGAGCAGGCTGCAACGAAAACTGACAAAGGAAAAGCTTGACAGAAGCTGTAGACACCTAAAAAATAAAGCAAGCGGTGCGAAACGCTGAGAAAGAAATTGAGTAAAAAGCAAGCGTGAAAATAGAAGCACACCAACAGCACATGGCACACATGACAACGTGGCAGCCTGCTTGGTCATAAGGAATGCAAAGTCATTGTTCATGTGGTGTGATGGTAACACGAGGGTAGGGTATGGCCACAAAGATGAGAAAACCATGAAATTGAACAAAATGAAATGAATGAGGCACGCAGAAAAAAAAAATTGTACCGATGGTTTGCGTTGCCTTCTTGTTTTTGTACATGTGAAGGGAAACAAAAAAAATGAAATGTAATGCTCTTTTTAAAGCAGATTTGTTTAGAGGCTCGCGCGGGATGCCAGGCAATATTTGAGATGACCCTCTGCACGTGTAAGCAGTGAACAAAAGAAGAAAAAAGGGGTGAAGAAACAAGTTACTGCAACTGTCCTTAGCACAGCACTCAACCAACTTAACAGCACAAGGTCACATCCCATATATAAATCACACCGCTGAATGGAGTTTCACTTGCGTTTTTCTCGTGCGTTATCAGTGGGAGGTATCGCAGACCCTTGGGGGCTACGGTATGCTCAAAATGATACGCACGGTAGTATGATCATATCAGGCCAAAGTTCACAGATATCAGAACAAATGGTACAGGAGAAACCAGCAGAAACAAATGCTCCCGACATCAGTGGCAATGTTCACACTTTGCAAGAAACACAGACACTTGGGTTTCAGGATGTGCAATTTCGACAGAGAGTCCACAGTGAGAAGCTCAACTCTCTAAGACAATGAGCCAAAGCTTTGCCACGAATGCGAGTCCGTGGAAGGTAAATGTACCACACAGACTGCTACCAAAGATTATCGCTACCACCTACACAAGGTACTGCCACTTGCTTTCTCTAAGTACTTAGTATGAAGACTGCAAAAGTGACGTTGTTTACGTAGCACTATATTTCTTGTTACACACAAACGGAGGGAGGAGGGAGAACACGAAGTATACTATAGTTGGTAACTTTTACAACTTTTTTTTTCTGTGGTTCATCGATCGCGTTTTTTTGTTTTTCGCGCTTCGTTTTGTATCTAGGAAAAAGCTGACACTGCGTAGTCACAGCGTAGAACGATATGCACAGAGGAACATTTTTTTCTCCCGAGGCTCTTCGGCTGGAGTCTGCCAGGACGCTGCGCTGACATCGCAATGCTTCCGTTCGATCAATGCCACCTTCTGCATGCAAAGGGGGCGGGAGGCTCTAAACCTCGCTGCCATCCGATCGGGCCGGTAACTCTTCTTGACCTGCTTGCTTTAAGAATGTCGTGCCAACTTGGAGGGCAAACTTGGAGAGAGATAGCTTGGAGGGATCGTCAACAGCACTTTGACACATGATTCCGAAGACTACACAGAACTCGCCACTGTTCTTTCGTGTAAACAGGTGCGTGGAAAGAAGATGGCTTTTGCCACTTGCTGCACAAGCAGTGCGCTAATTTTCCTCTCTTTTTCTTTTCAATTTTCAAGCTTATAGCTACTCAATATAGCATAGACGAAATTAAGGTCATATTGTTTTGTTCGCTACTGAGCTTGTTTTGAAAGCTTGCAATAGTAGATGTAAACTGAAAACGTTAGGTCACTTTGAATACTATGCGTACGAAAACCCAACAACCTATATGTTTCCGATAGGAAAATCTTTGTTTCTGATTGTAGCAAACGAGTGGCACCACTGAAAATATGACATTAGGAAAGCTTAGCCAGTTCAAGCAAGAAATGACATGGAGATCACCTTGGGTGCCCTCCGCATTTAAGTGCTTCAATAATGACTGGTGAGCTTAAGACTCGTGTGGGCCAAACGCCGCCACATGCACATTCCGCTTGCTGACAGGTGCTCTAGCGCATCTTCCACCAAACAAGCAACACGTACGACTGTCCGTGAAGATGACATCTTATGCCACTCCTTAAGCAGAGAGCCGAACCAGATTTTTCTCTCGCTGCGTCCACTCTTGCGGCCTCGACTAAACGCTCCGCGTCAAACAGTCCGCCGTAAAACAACCACAGCCTGGAAAGAAAGGGGAAAACACTTGTCTCTGCCGGAAACAGCTCGTCGCCCTTCCCACTGAGGTAATTGTGTTTACTGAGGTACCGGTGCGATAGAGGTGTGTTCGCCGACTGCTACAGTGACAATGCTGGCGTTGGTGCTGCTGCTGTTGCTGCTGCTGCTGCGGCTGCGTGGAGACGAGATGAAATTCGTGCCATGGAGGAGGAAGAGGGTAGGGGCATTCTCGGCTCGATCCGCGTTGACGACGGCGGGGCCGCGCGACCTCTCGCGGGAGAGGGCGGAAGAGGAAGAGGATGGAGGAGGACTGACGGGGTGAGTCGGGAGTAGGGAGCGCTGGTGAATGGAGGGGGGCAATGTCCTACGTCGAGTTCGAGACTGGCGTCTCGCAGGGGGTCGTCGTGGACGAAGACAGGGACAAGTCCTCGGCTTCCTCGTTGTCCTCCCGTTCGGTGGCCGAGTCTCGGCCCCCGAGCGCGGCGTCCATGCCGTCGGAGGGTCGCGGCGCCTCGTCGCTCCCCAGGTCGTCTTCGAGCACGGAGCCCGTGACCAGTTGTTCGGGAGTGGCCTCCATGGGTTCCTCCAGGTCACTGCTGGGCTCTTCTACCACTGGTTCCTGCTTGATGTGGACGCCATTGCTGCGAGGCCGACAGAGAGAAGACAGAGATTGATGTGCTTGCAACGTCAAAGTCACCTCGGTCATGAACATTTATAAAGGAGTAACCGCATTTCTATAGTTAGCGTACATGAATGCAAACACATCTGGCATAAACATGCACCTTTGTCAGGCATGTACCGATATCAATCATTGTCGAGTACCACCGTAACTGGTGTAAACGAGACGTAAGCCGTTTAACCTAGACGTGGTTCACCCATCGAAACGTCGGATTGCTTATCTGAGGAACATAACTCAACCTTGATCGCAGCTGATGGCTATCAGAGCACGCCTTTCTGCCGCGACACTGAGTTACAGATTACGGGAAAGGTTCTCTTTAGGCTCACCAGCTAGATTAAGAATGATAGACGATTGAGAATCTCCAACCGGACGCAGTGTGAAAGAGACGCAAGCACACACTCCCGACAGAAACGTTTCACGGTGCGCTGCAATTGCACGTTTCCGATACGCTCGCAAAAGGAATACAGAAAAGGTGATGTGGCACCGCTTCCATTCTCGCGGGTAAGGGGCACAAGGTGGCGAAGTTTTTTACGCTTAATTCGCGCAGCCGTCATCCGCCGCCCATGCCGTCACCGTCACGGCAGAGGCGTCCGCCAGGAGAGAGCATCTCCGCCCCGGTTTCTCCTCAAAAGCCGGACGCGGTCCAACGTCGGCCAACACTGGCCAACTTCGGCCAGCAGGACGAGCATTAGCCGACGTCCGTTTTGTAATGTAATAAAGGCGAGACCGGCGAGTAAATGCTCTCTCCTGACGGATGTCGGTGCCGTAACGTTGATGGGACGGCACGGATGACGTCCGACAGAGCCCAGCGGAGGCATCAGGCTAATGTAGCTGAATGACGTGCAATCCTTTCTGCACACTGCACTGCTGGATAATAGACAGCATACGGATTCCGCACTAGTTCACTACGGTTTCCGCGGGAATGTAACAGACACGCAGGGGCTGCGTACGGACCGTTTCACAGTCGGATGGCGCGAGAACCGCAGCCAAAAGCACGAGACGGCGCCTCACCTGGTGAGTCTCTCCCCCGGGAGTCCCTGGCCGAGCATGCCGGCGACGAAGCGCTCCGCAGCGGCGGCGTCCCCATGTAGCTGTGGGGCGGCGGGCAGCAGCCCACCTGAGGAGACCACCGGGCTGCTGAGGGGTCCGTTGCCTGCGCTCGGCGGCCGAGCCCCGGGCATGACTACGCCACCCGCAATGGACGCCGCCGTGCTCACCGCCGTGCCGGAAATCGCTGCACTGAGGAATGACAGGTTGCTCTCGGCCAGCGCTGCCTGCAACGAAACAGAGCGGAAGAGTACATCAGAGACGGCGCTCTTTGGTAACGCATAGCGAAGCAATGAACGGGGCTGGTTGGTGGACGTTCGCGATTGTATTGCGCGTAGTGCGAAGTATAAAACCATGCAAGCGATCTTGCGCGCGACAGTGACAAGTGACGCGATGGAGGTGGCTGTCGCGTTCGCTCGTCGCCTACAAGTCGTACCCCATGCGAGCGATGAGTTCGAGCGACGCCTCCCCGGTGTTGCCAGTATGAAGGCAGTAATATAGGCGCCGAAACTAGCGTGATGCGTGCTTTATTAATTTATTTAAGTTGACGTGTTTTACTGCAAGAAGTAGCATAAAATATCCCTGAAGTTCTTCCAGTAGGTTCTTATCCTTGCATTATAAAATCGTTTGCTCGTTCCGTGCCACAATTGGTGGTACTTGAGTGATGTACATCCAGTTCCGGCTTCGCGCCATTGGCTAGTCGCTCACAGCACTTCCGGGCGACGAGTGACGAATTCTAGATTTCCAGAACCGAGCAATCGAGCGGCAAGCGATCTGTTCAAGCGACGGGCCGATACGTCGCTCGAAGCCATCACCGTGGCACACAACATCGCTCTCAAGTGCTTGAGCCTTTACACTGACGGAACTAACGGACGAACACAAAGAAACAAAACGCGGACGTACGTGGCCCAAGCTAATAACCTTTCTAGTTTGTAGTTGGTGGTTTGCGCCACGTACGTCGACGTTTTGTTTATTTGTGTTCGTCCATTAGTTCCGTGAGTGTAACACTAAGCGCAATACAACCATGAACTCTTTAGCAACACTGCACTGCAACAAAAATGGCGGCCGGAAAGGCGAAGTGGAGCTCGTTCTTTTATTCTGTGCTTTAGACACATCTCGATGAACGCGTTGCGTAACTGAATGTCAGCGCAGTTAGAGCAAACTTTTTGCACGAGTGCAGTACTTAGTTGCAAGATTGTAGTGTCGCGACCACGATAAAAACTGTTTCGTACGCATTGCAATATTTCCACCACTTTCGCGTGACATTCTACGACAGTCTCCTATTCTGCATTGATTTCGTAAGATCTTTTGTACGAACGATACGAAAAACATACGAAACTGTACAACAGAGAGGCCTACGTTGGGCGTAGCATTTGTAGAGAACAGCACTAAACAAAAAGAAGAAAGCACTCAGACGAGAGGAGGCAAACAGAGCGCCCTGTTCTTCTCCTATCGTCTTGCTCGAGTTTTTCAGCGCTGTTACTTCCACAAGTTTGGAAATGTACCAACCGGCCGAATCAAGCTAAGCTACTGCATGAAATTGGCGAGTTCAGCTAAAGAGACGAACGTTTATCAGGCAGCAATAGAGCGCCATGGACGCGACCCGTGCGCATGACCAAATCTACGTATACACACATACAGCACAAGTCCTAAACACAAAGCCGTTCATGTTGACAATTGCGCGGGAGCTCCACATGCAAAAGACGACAAAGCTTTTCGAGAGAGTGGAAGTGAGGCGAGACAAATGACTTGAAGGCTACTCACTTGCAGTGAAGCGTTAAGGGACTCTCCGTACAGACCCGGACTTTGCTGGAGGGTCGGACTACGGACCGATCTCTGTCCTACTTGCTGGGAAGGCACTGGTAGGCCCCTAAGGAGTGAAATAAATCTCTTTAGCGTCGGTTCGCTTCACGTCCGAACAAGAATCACTGAAAGCGAGTACACTTGCAGTCCACGCGGAAAAAACAGAGGTTAAAGAGTAACTGAAAAGCTAAAGTACAAGACCACCGTGAGTCTCGAGCAAAAAAGAAATCGGAACTTATTTGGCTATAGGTTGCCGACTTGAGGTGGCATGTCGCTCGCTAGAAATGCTTATCTGCACCTCGTTTTGAATAACGGTAAATTAGGAGCTACTCTGCACGTGATACAGCAGCAAAAGCTACATCGACGGTGACAAATTCGAACGAGGGTTGGGGTCGATGCTCAGTCGCGATTTTTACCGGTATCGCATTGCACCACTAGATGGTTTATGATAGTCATTGTCGAATGACAGCTTCTCGTATAGAATGCAAAAGAACTGAAAGCTCGGCGAGTTTGGAATAATTCTCAGTAAAACAGTAGCTACCACAAAGAAAGAGGGACACGGGTAGGTTTAAACTAGCACTGTAAACAGCACTTGTTCGTAAGCTACATGTTATTTGTATTTCGTGCAAGCTACAATTTTAGCCTGAATTATTGTACAGAGGCAGAGCAATGAATTCTCTAAACACAGACAGCACTTATTACTGTAACCATTTTAATGGTAAACTTTCTCATGAGCTGGTGAGTGAGGTATACAGTTTCAAAAGCGCAGTTTCATAGAGTTAAAGCTAACCTTGATCCCAGACAGTAGTGATATTAAATAATGCATTCAATTGAGGTACAGCTTGATCGATTACAATTTTACAAATAACGCAGAGGATACATAAACTTTTGATTGCATAAGCAAGGCAACAAGCATTCGGAATAATCATGCACTATTCTACTATATCTACAATCTAGGTGCGTCAACTATGCTACGATTGGCTACGGATACCCTAAAGGTTGGAGAACCTCAGTAAGGTATTGCAAACCTACGTGATTAAAAAGGAAATCGCTTGAGCCCTACCATAGGTATTTCGTTCCGTTGGCAGACCCATTTTCCGGGTTTCATTTTTGCGCAGACCGTGAACATTGCCTTAAGGACGTAGTCGAAGCGGTCGGATAATGCCATTGTCGTCGCCAACAAAACGAAAACCACGGTATGCTCGCTAACCATCTACTGCATGAACACTCATATACACATGGTAACACATTAAAACACACACAAGAGTTGCATCAGTGACTACTCAAAACTTGCTTCAACTAAACTTATGAGGACAGGTAAAAATGAAAAGCACCAAGGATTGGCAAGGGACAGGGACGTTTTCCTGCACTCAGGACTTCATGCTCGAGGGCTGGCATGCAAGGATGCCGGAGAGCCTGTACGCAGGCACAAAGAGATCACGTGTTCTACCACCGGCTCCGCTCGGCTTCCCTTCTGCTATTCTCTACAGAGACCGTTCCTGAAACGTTTCGGCAGCTAAATGATGCACGTCGTACGGCGTTGTGCTAGGCGTACGCATTCGTCAGTGCACTGTCAAAGCTGATTCGAGACTCGATCGCGCAATTCAGGAAATTCAGCATACGTTACTAAAGCTACAGACTGCTCGAGTTTCATTCATCCAAGTGCACTTTATCCTTTCAGGTGCACTGTTCTAGGAAACTAAGATGCGAGTGCAAACCGATGGTAGGCAGAGAAATGGCTTATAGACTTGCGAACGTGATTTACTTCTGCGATTTTGGCTGACCATTTGAAATACTGACGTGACTTATCGTTCATTGTCTTCATGCTGGTTTCACCCGGAGGCCTCTCAGTGCAGGCCATGCAAGTCTGGCGCGACATGCCACACATACGTTTGGCAGATGACGAAAAGTAATTCCTTTGGGCATCTTTGACAGTGCATTGTGCATCAACTACTCAGCCATCTAAGGCCTCGACCTCATCGGTCGGCAGTCCTTGACGTCTGGAGGACTGTCTTCTGATTGGCTACAGCCGTCTAAGGCCTCGACCTCATCGGTCGGCAGTCCCTGACGTCTCGAGCGAGGACTGTCTTCTGATTGGCTACAGCCGTCTAAGGCCTCGACCTCATCGGTCGGCAGTCCCTGACGTCTCGAGCGAGGACTGTCTTCTGATTGGCTACAGCCGTCTAAGGCCTCGACCTCATCGGTCGGCAGTCCCTGACGTCTCGAGCGAGGACTGTCTCCTGATTGGCTACAGCCGTCTAAGGCCTCGACCTCATTGGTCGGCAGTCCTTGACGTCTCGGGCGAGGACTGTCTTCTGATTGGTTACAGCCTACGGCTTACTCGGCCAATTGCGGCGGTGCGTTCCGGAAGTCGGTGAATTTCCGGGGACGGCCACGGCTGAGGTGACGCCGCTTAACGAATTCGCGATCGTCCACCATCCAAAACGAGCCGTAGTCATCCTCGTAACGAACAAAGCACTTATGCAGCGACAAGTTGGTTCTGATAGCATTCTGCGTTCGTCGACGTTGTGGTTAGGTCCGGTAGTCGCGGAAGTTTTTTTCACGGGGAATGGTTTGGGTGTAAGGGCGGGTTTGGGGGGTTCGTAAGATTGAAGAGGATAAGTTTTTTACCAAGGAACCGAAATTTGGGTGTAAAGGGGTGAAAAAAATATTGCGAAATATTGGGGGAAAATCAACCACAAAGAATACGGACGTGAAATGATTTGCAGTTAAAGAAAAGAAAGAACAATACAGTAAAGATGCAAACAAAGTAAAATTTGAGGACGGCAAGAACAAAGCAAGCGAAGTTTGGAATGCAATTCGCGGGGGCGAAATGTGCAAATAATATAGAATTGGGATTTGAAAAAAAAAGGAAACGCGTAAATTATAAAATGAAGCACGACGGTCAAGTTTTGAGGTAGTCACCGATGATTGAGGCACCCATTCGGCATTTACAAACAAAATGGCGCCGAGAAGATCGCATACGAAGCATGCATGGGAAAGCAAGGCGCAAGGGCAACGCAAGGTTGTAATTAAATGGCGGTTTGGCATGTTTGTCACGAAGCAGAAAACCAAAGGTTAACGAGAGGCATGCAAGTGAAAAACCAAATAAATGATAAATGAACAGGACACACAGAACGAAGTAACAAACGAATATGCAATAAAGCAAAACAGAAATATACACGAGATGACAGAGGCAACTCAGGGTAAGAGAGTGTAGCGGGACATGTGAAATCACAGGAAGGGCAGAAATGAACATGAATGTGTTGAAACATAGGAAAATGAAATGCAGGAAGAAAGGCAAGGGAAAGAGAGAGAGAGAGAAAGACAAGAATATGTTAAACAAGCAAGATAGACACAAGATTTGAACAAAACATCCGTCTGCTCGTGCACATTCACTGATCGCTAAGCAACGCAGTAATGCAAAACAGTTTGCAGTTCACGCGATTCCAATATGCCATGACCTTCTTAGCGTTAAGTATTCTTGCCGCAGTTAAGCTGCAACCACAAGGAACGTATTTCAGGCGCGTTTTACGCGTCCCGTAACGCAGCGTGAAGTTGGCGCGGCGACGTTGCGCCGCAAATACGCCGCAAATACGCATCATGTTGTTGCCTCTTTACCCTACTGACCGCAATGTGCAAGAGCAGGCAGAGAAGAAGTGCACGGACGTCGCAGCAGTTAGTATACAGAAGAAGCAGGATGTGCGGGAGTGCAGGGCGTGTTCAAGGCCGGTGAGATTTACCCTGCTATCCGATCTTGGAGTCGCTGGGGCCTACGCTTGTAGAATTCTATTTCGTCCACAGTCCACACAGCCCCTTTAACGTTCTCAACACGCATAAAACATTTGTGTAGGCTCAGGTTGTGTCTCACCGCATTCTACGCGAAGGAGGAAAAAAAAAAGCACATGTTTGGCCTTTAGCATCTGTATCAACATGGTTCATGACGAAGTAAGCTGCCTGCTTGTGAACAAAAAAGTATGGTCTAAAAACAGCACTGGGATAGTCACGTATTATTCAAAGCCCAAATTATTTCTAGAAAGCTGTTCCTAGGCATGGAGGAATCACTTTGATTAGCTAGCAAAAACCCATTACATCTAAGTGCACACCATATCGTCATCAACGTGCAATTGTAGCAAAGATATCATGAGAAGCCAACAAACAGACAATAAGAACATAGGGGAAATTCCTTGTACTTACTAATTGAATTAGAGAAATGATAAATTAATGGCAATGAAAGCGGATGAAAAAAACAACTTGCCGCAGGTGGGGAACGATCTCACGTCTTCACATTTAGTGGTGCATGTTCGTAGTGTGAAGACGTGGAATTGTTCCCCACCATTTCTCTAATTCAATTAGTAAGTACAAGAAATTTCTCCTATGTTGTCCTTGGTCTCTGTTTGTTGGCTTCTCATGATATGAATAATAAAAATCGGGCCCCTCGGTTAACCCGCTTTCTTCTCGTTTGTAGCAAGGATAGTAACGCAAGTATCTTTTTTTAACCTATGAGTGATTTATTCCAAAACTATACAAAATTTATTGCTATTCGAACAATTTGCAAAACACTATCCCAACACAAAAAATAACTGCTTATTCTATCTTATCTTCAAGCGGTGTGGCAAGTCCGTCAAGGTTCTCAAAATAGGCAGTTACAGACCTTATTTACCGCTACGCTAACACAACAGCGAGAAATTTCAGGAGGCTTCACCTCTTCTACGTAAGCATGCAGTGCCTCCTTTTCACGCCTTTTCGGCGTATAGCAAGGAAAAACTAAGCACAATATACAATGGACTGCAGTGGAAAACAATTATACGAGCTTTAAAAGGATCGCGCAGTATGAAACTTCACTCGAGAATAGTAATAGATAGATGCATTACGGTTGTGGACTTATGTAACCTAAGCAGACTGGGCTTCGGTCAAGTTCGGGTCTCTGAACGAGAACAGCACGCCACTTTTTAAAATGAGCCCCAAAGGGCTAGAGGGGAAAACGAGCGGCTCTTTTCATTGGGCGTTAGGCCTAAAAGCAGCACGAGGCATAACAGCAGCAGACGAAGACGCCATCATCACGGTTATCGGCATCCTTGAGCATTTCTGAAGAACGAGCATATACGAACAACATACGTAGATCAACAGGACGTGCAAGCTTAGTCATTTTTCCTTTCCTACTTTCCAACAAACTATCAGGAAGCTTTGAGCAAACGAGAGGATGCCGATTCTTGCACAGTAATGCCCGCATCTGTCATGCGCAACCTGGCAACTTGAATTTAGGTGACTGAAAAGGTGTAAGCAAAATGCTTAAAACCCCGTTGCCACGAGTTCGTGAGTCTTCATGCGCTGTTCCGAAAAATAGCTCCCCGCTCTCCACATTAATTTATCGTAAAAATGCCGGAAGTCATATAATCAGAATTCCACTGCACGTCAGCACATATATTCGCGACAGTTAAATTTAATGTGTTCAATATATCTAGAATATAAGACAGTACACAGAAGAGCAAGTCTCCATTACCTTCCAAGTTGCAGCATTCCTACGGAAGTAGCAGAAGGTATTCTGGAACCAGTTGTAGATCTCATTCAGCGTTAACTGCTTATCAGGAGATTCAATTATGGCCTGAAATTGGAACAAGGCAGTACGTTGTAACTACCGCAAAATGCCGGAATTAAGAATTAAGAATAGTTAAAGCTCATAAGGGTACACGCAGCTACTTATACAAACAAAGCAGCACAAGAACTACGCTCAACACTGCTTGTTATCTGCGAAACCCTCATTGGCAGTGACCAAAGAATTGTTAAATGCGCAGGGCAGCTGAAATAATTTTGCACACTGCGCAGTATTAATCATTGTACGGTGCCTCGACTCTATGAATAAGTTACAAAGCACTTCTCTGAGTTACTACACAAATGTTTTGCAGGAGTACAATCTATGAAACTCAAATTTTATTATGCTTAAACAAACAGGTATTGAAGAATTGTTACATAAATGAATTAACGGCCCCTTTCAGCACATCATACGATGGGTCAAACAATTGCATCTACCTATAAGTTAGGCAGCAAACAACCCTGCACTATGTGTCAGAGAGCTACTACGGTGAACGGAGCTTATGTCGACCAGACTCACCTGCCGAATGAGAGAGGCATATGTGAAGGGAGGCCGAACGTCCGCAGACTTGTAAAACTCTCGATTTCGCTGGATCTCTGGGGAACGTTAAAGAGAAAATATACAAATTACTACAAGTCAACCAATGCTTCCACTGGAGCAAGCTTTCCCTCCAATCTTGATCGTACGCTTAACTGAGGCCGCGTGTGATGGCGGTCATTCCGCGTTACATTTACAACAGTTTATCACTGTAGACTGGGCAAGGGGAAATTTAATACCTAACTACACTGGCATTAAGGGCATGGGTATAACTAGCTCCACAATTGTTACGTGGCCTTAGTGAAGTATATGGTCGAAGAAGGAATGTTGCTGGAGCCAACACTTCGACAAGGGGTCCTGGCTTCAGCGTACATCCCTTGTCCGATCACTGCTCATCTCTTCAAGCCCCCCCCCCCCCCCACCCCCCCCCCCATTTTCCTGTTAACTGTATTTTTTAGAGAGATAGAGAGATTTACGCCGTGTAAGAGGTACAACTTTTGCCACACTGGCCTAATAAGTAGCATGTGAGAGAAGATGCCAGCGGGACGAGGAAAATAAAAGTTCCACGTGAGCGAGAGATTAGACGAAACTTTTCACGTGACTCACCTTCGGTGATATCCAAGTTAGCTCTCTCCGCCACCCTACGTCGTATGGGGGAGTCGGGTAATGATGCGATTTCCATACCTGCGTGGCAAAGAGGGAGAGCATTTGATGCTTATACTTGTTCCCAAGCGAAAAGACACACACCAACAAAAACTTTACAAAGAGGCTTGGGCTAGACGTCTTAGCACAGCTGAAGTGCTAGAGCTCCCACAGATGGACACGAAATGACAAACTAGGGAACACAAAAGCTTCCTTGAACAGAATGAAAATTTCAGCTGGCTAGTTGAGCATGCTCTGAACAGCTGAAACAACTAATACACAAAGAATATGGACATAATGAAATAGAGCTTCTAAAGAAGTAAATATACAATTTGCGAACTTAACTCGCCAGTATGAGCGGGTATGCTTATAACGAATCTTGGATATAGCGAAGGTAATTCCGTGTCGGACCTGTACTTCCGCCTTGTCCTTTGGTTTTCTTTAGTTTCGCATCTTCTACATAACTTGCAGCAAATTTTCCGACTGCTTAATTTTCTTGTACTGGAACCTCGATATAACGAACATGGATACAACGAATTATAGAACATAACCAAGTGAATATAAGATTTGCGAATTTTATTGTAAACGTTGTAACACGATCATAATGAAATTATACCGTTGTGGGAGGCAGCGCGAAGAGGTAACCGCCGTCGCCACGATTTATTTAGGCCGAACCAGCCATGGTGCCGCGGGATCTCGGGAGCGGCCGATACCGCGACCGCTTAGGTCGAGCGCACCAGCGTGTTCTAATCTCGCGCCACCTGCACGTGAGCCGTCTTCTTCGCCGGCTCCGGAGGCGACAGTGGCGCCGCCACACCGCAGTTCGTTATAACGAGCTTAGACAGTCAGACTGTATACCTAGGTAAATGCCACCACGTCGATATCAGGCTCTAGGGCACCGACCAAGCCAAGCTTCGGGCTTTTCTTTTTTTTTTTGTCGTCGCTCCAGACATTTGACGGTCATTTAAGGCGAGCATTTAAGGCTGAAATCAAGAAAAAGAAACGGGCATGGGCGTGTAATGAGGATAACCGATGGTCATTAAGGGTTACGGACTGGATTCTAAGGGGATCGAAGCGTAGCAGGGGGGCGACAGAAAGTTAGGTGGGCGGAGGAGATTAAGAAGTTTGCAGGGACAACATGGCCGCAATCAGCACATGACCGGGGTAGCCGGCGAAGTGTGGGATAGGCCTTTGCCCTGCAGGGGGCGTAGCCAGGATGACGACGATGACGATAAAAGGCGAGCCGGATCGAAACTTGGCGGAGAGAAAGAGAGGCGACTCACCCGAGAGCGGAGATACGCCCTTGTCGCTCAGCCGGCGCCGAATGGGTCCCGAGCCCGGTGGCTGGGTGGACGAGGGCAGCCCGAGCAGCCGGCTCGTCATGAGCGGGCTGCTCATCGCCAGGGGCGGCGGGCTCGGGCTGATGGGCAACAGCGCCTGAGGTGAGGACGTCGCTGGCTTGGGGGTCGACGACAACAGCTGCAGGCACACAGACGAGGACGAGGGAGGAGGGGAGCAGCTCGCAAAAGGCTGCCGGAAAGAGACTCGCACGCGTCAGTTCGACCTGCCCACTCGGGACGGCCTACTTCCCCCGAGCAGGGTGGCGCCTACAGCGCGGCCACCTCTACAGGAGGCGTACAACCAGATGCATACGCACACACATAAAAAAACAAAAGAAGAACGAGAAAAATAAACATCAACAGAATGAGGAAGAACAAAAGGAAAACACAAAGCATACCTGACCCTAACTTTTTTTATCAAATCTCATGTCTCGGGCATTGCTGAGGTGTTTACACCAACGTACTCTAGCCTCAACTGAAGCTGGAACATAATTCTTACTCAAGTAAGACTAAGAACGCTTGTCGACATTAAAGGAAGCACCTAATTCGTATTCGCAGCATCACGTGACTTCAGGAAGTCATAGTCGCTATTACGTTGAGCGAATAACAGGTATTGGAACTTTGACATTGGGCCCCAGATACTACCTGCGTTTCTAAACAAAAAATATAAAAGAATGAATGCATAAATAAATAAATAAATAAATGGACGGGTGAATCTCTGTCGCTGCAGCTTCATCTCTGAATCTCGCTGTAAAAAAAAAAAAACACTAATTCGCATGTTGACGACCGAAATGTATTTCGTTACCTGATCAAACGAAAAGCCTTTTCCTTGGAAAAAAAAAACCAACGAAAATGTCAACATGTCGTAGATTCTAACGTTTCATAATAGTATTAGGAATTGAGCTTCAGCTGGGTCAAGCCAACCGAAGATTGTTGTTTAAGTTTCAGTAATATATAGCATTTGGTGAAGCATGTATACGGGTTACCGAGGAAAAAACGACCCGCAGGTGAAGAATAGCTATGGTTGAATACGGCGTAATCGAATTGAAAGGAAATGTCTATCGGCACTCGCATGAAAGAGAAACGTAGCGACAACGTCCGGTTGTTACAGTGGCGCAATATTTTATTGGTCGCTGACAGGGATCATTGGTATACGTTCTCAGGTGAACTATATTTCAGCATGTTTATGAGAGAGCAGCACCATTACAATGCTTCAATGTTATGGTTATTTCCTTGCCAGAAAAGTTAAGGTCCTGCGTCCTAGGATCTAAACTGCACTAGGGATGTCAAGAAACATTCCCGGTTCTTTTTATTCGTTCATTTCATGTATTTTTACCCTCAGGGCTTTGCAGCATTGCACAGAGGTGCAGGCAACCAGTTCAATATAAAACAAAATAAAGGAAAGCAGTTGAAAATAAAGAAAAATTATCATACAGTATAACAAAGAAGGCAAATCAGAGCTAGACGTCATAAATTGTATTACAAGAACGGGCCCGATATTCGGTCAAAATTGAGCAAATGAGTGTGAGCGAATTCTGGCACTTGGTGAGGAAATCCCTGCTGCTAATACTTTTAACTTTGAAGCGGCAGCAAATTACGCGCAACGGAAGTGCTGACAAGCCTGCTCACCGAGTCCTTGTTGCCAGAGCCAGATGGACTGCCGTTGGGCGGCTTCATGTGGAGGTGCGCCATCATGGACTGGAGCCGGTCTCGCTCCTTGTCGAGCTGCAGTTCCAGCTGGGACACTACCTGCATCTGTACCCTGGCTTGCGCTGTGCTTCGATCATCCAGCTGGTGTTCGGTGTTCAAGTGTCTGCAAGCCAGAAACGAACAACCTTAGGCATCGCCTTCACGTCTCAGTGGCCCCACACGGAGTTTTTCTATAACTCCGAAGCCAAGCTGCGCTCGTTCAGGCGAGCTCACGAGACAGCGAGCTGAACAAGCACATTACAATGAACAACACAGATAGTCGCGATGCGCTGTATGCCGTCTGCTGCACATAAATACCGCAGTACACCTGACAATACGCGGTTTACTACTTAAGCCCCATAGACCTAAATTCAAGGGACTAGAACTTTTATGTGGCTACAAAGAGAGGGCGCAAGGAAACAGGTAAGAGTGACCGTAACATAAGCAGCGTAAAGCCGCATAGAGGACTCCTCGCGTGCTCCTCTGTGTGGTCCCTTTTAGCTGAAGTATCTCACGTCCAGTTACTTGACCGGAAGGCGCACAAATCTTCGTCCTAGAGACGAACGCGCGTAAGTGGACAAAATCTAGAGGCGATAGCGATTTCCCTGCGCGACTTTACCGACGCCAAAGGTCGCTGAAGAGACCAGGCGAGAGGCGAGGGCAGAGCAAGGAACGACGCGGAGAGGGGGTGGGAGGACACACACTCACTTTACAAAGGCCTGGTAGTCTTCACACTCGGCGTCGCACCCGGGCCACTTGCAGACGCCGTGGCCGTAGAGCGCGTGCCCGCTGGTGGCACCACTGGCACCGGAAGACCTCTCCTCCTTCCCCAACTGCTGCTGGAACGTGGACGGCGACGAAGACGCGGAGCCCGCCTCGTTGGGCCCGTGGCACAGGGAGCCCGCCGAGGAGGCCGAGTGGTGCTGCTGGAGCTGCTGCTGGTGGTGGGACGACTGGAGTCCCTGGAGGGCGCTCTGCAGCACCGTGTTGTTGCCGTTGACGAGTCGCGTGCCCGAGGACTGCGACGTGGGCGGATGCTGGGCCGTGGGCATGCCCAGGGGCGGGGGAGGACCGGGAGGCGCGTGCTGCTGCTGCTGTTGCTGCTGCTGTTGGGAGTGCTGCTGCTGCTGCTGATGCTGTGCAGCCACGGCGGCCGCGGCGGCCGAGCCCAGGAGGCCATTGAGGCCCTTGAGCGGCCCGCCGTCGACGTCCAGGCCCGAGGCGACGCCGTCCTTCCAGAGCCCCTGAAGGTCCGTGTTCAGGGCTGCGAAGCGCGGGACGAAGTTATGGCGAGGAGCTCTCGGTGTGCCACGCCGTGCGCACGGCTTGGGCGAAGCGTGCGACGCGGCTTGCTCGGAAGCAGAAGGCAGCGCGCGGAACAGGCGATAAAGAACGATACGCGACTAGCCATCGACATTTCTTTAAGGCCGAAGCAACCGAAGCGTCTTACTTTGGGGTGTTGTCTACTGAGAACTAGATGCGAACGACAGTGTAATCTGTGGCTGATGCCTCGTGCGTCAGCCACAGATTTCCTCGGACCCTTTTATCAAGATGAAATCGACGTTTAAGAGAGTTATCGCTGGGAAGTTGGTAGATGCTTTGCTCTGTGAACTGCGCGTGAGGCCTATATCCGCCGGCTTCTATTTGTGAAAGCGACTGCAGCTCATTTCTTGGAAAATTGGCGCGAACTCTCTGCTCTCGTTTTCCATGTGGGGACGTTCGGCTGAATGTCCTTCCCTACGAAGTATGCAACGCAGAGCCATTGATGACAATAAGATGTTGATTTCCTTGATGAAAGAATGTTTGTAGACAGAGAATGAAAATAAAACATATGGTTAGCTCATACCTACAGCATGACTGTCACTTTGAGCAAGGCGTTTATTGTTAATTTGCCACAATTTCTTCAATCGAGCGTAAGTATTCGAAAACGCCAGGCAACGATTTACCAGTTAGTATTAGCCTTAAATAAACCGTATATAATTTCGCAGACAGCGAGTTTCCGCTGTGTGGAGCACAATTTTTTGCTACAAATTTCGACCAGTTATGCTTCCCCTATCACTAGCGGGCAGCACAAGGCAATCGAGGCGGCACAAAGAATGTGAAAATAACCACAGTGTCATGCAGTCCTAAACGTGTCGTGCTCAAGTTTTTCGTATTGAGGTGGCCAAATATAAGGTTTGTGCATTTGGAGCTACCGCGAAAGCTTAGGAACAACGAAGCAAATGAACGTCACAATATATCGCGGCGTTTACGCCCCTATATCTTTCTTTCAACGCCAGCCGGAGTACAGGACACCATAAAATTTTTGGTTTCTTTCAGTTATTCGGGCAGTTATTCTGCTTCACTTTTTCCCCTCGGTATGATACACAGAGAGGAGTCAGCAGGCAACGCGCGATGAGCCAGCCGCTTTGATTACGCCGTCAAAAACGACACGCAAAGTATCAGAAACGAACTAGCGAAAAACCGTCGGCCAGGGGCACGTCGGCTCGGGAGACACCGCGATCATGATCTTCGGGGATGTTGCTGTCGACGCGTGTCAACACCGTGATTGGGACGCCGGCGCGACAAGCGGCGTGACGGACACGACGCGCAAACGAAACGGAAACGCCGCCATTGTTTGCATCGGCGCATCGACCGCGCTACGTCGCCGACCACAATCAGTGGTGACGCAGGCGCCAAGCTGGTCGCCGCTCCAAGCGCTCAGCACGTCTGTCCCGCTACCATCCAGAGGTTCCCTTATCTGACGGCCGAATCTCGTCCGTGTGGCGCGGTTTGCGCCACTTGTTTGTCGCGGCCGCTAGGTTGAACAACGTCTGCGCCGCACCCACGGATGTCGTGAGTGTGCGCGCATGCGTGTGCGTGTGTGACCACGCGGCGTCTCAGTATAGGCATTGTTTTTATTTTTGTGTCGCTCGCACACAAACGCGACAGTCAGTCTTCCCGATCGCGACAGACGAAGCGAGTCCCTAATACCGAACGCCTACATATTTCCTTTACGTTACTTTCCTACCATTTGTACATTGTTTCATCTTTCGTGCACTGCCCGCTCACGCAGGAACGCGCTTTCCCCAGTTCCGACCGTTTATCCCGTGCTTCGCGCCTCTTTCTGCCCAACGTCCCGCTTAGTTTGGTTCTTTCTGCTTCCTTGGTAGCTCTCGCTTTTTACTTCGTAGTTCCGCTTAGTTTCTCCGGAGCCGTTTACTGCAACACTTTCCGCCTTTTCCCCACATCCCACATTCCCCACCTGGTATCGTAGTAGGGAAGGCGCCAGACAGACACGCAACGCTACGTTTCTTTTTCTTTTTTCCCTTTCCCGCCGTCGACGATACGTTGGGCACTCTTTCTTTTTGTTAACAGCGGTTCCCCACGCCACCGCATCAGCGGCAACCTTTTCTTACTTTCTTTTTTTCTTTTGTTCCCGTGTCCGTACACCTGACGCCGCTTGCTTTCCCCATTTCCTGCTCCCGCTAAGCCAGGCGGGGCCAGGTAGGCCACGCCAACAGCGAAGCGAAAAAGGGCGCTCGGCAATACGTATACCTGCGACGGTATATACGGGAAAGCTTTCGTATTGTGTTGTACGTGATTGGCGGCGATTGCGGCGTGCCCGCGCGTCAGACAAGAAAGAGAGAGAAGCGGCGCACCTACGGAACGAACTACGTGATCGTCCGTGTCTTTCCCTTCGGCCGAGTGCCGCTCTCTCCATTTCCCTCTCTGGCCGTGGGGACGAAAAGGGAAACGCCGGCTTGCACAACAGTCACGGAGGTGGCTCTCCCTCCCCGGCGTGCCCGTGCGTGTGGGCGGCTATAGACGCCGGCGGGGGTTCGTTCTTTCTTTTTTCGTTTCTTCTATCATTCATAGACGAGAAACTAAACTCCACCCAGGGCGACCCACCTCTTCGCCCATCCGTCTGTCCATCCAACGGGGTGTGGTTCTAGCCCAGGACGCCGATGCCGATCCGTTTACCGCCACCTTTTATAGTCTGTCCCCACGAGCCATTTTCTTCCCTTTCTTTCTTTTTTTACGTTCTTTCTCGGCTACACTGACAGCGAGATAGAGTTTTTGTCTTTGATTTATGATTTTGCTCGGTGCGCATGTCTGTGCCGTACGTGAATGCTATATGTATAAAGCATGGAAGGAAGGAGAAAGGGGAAATAATTTGGATCCCCTTGCTACGGGCGCGACCTCTTTCCTTTGTTTCTTTTTCATTTTTTGTGGCCACGTTGAAAGCACGCGACGAGGAGGAAGAGGAGGAGGCCTCGATACACCCGGCGCGTCCCGATAGTTCCATCGAACGGCGTCGACGCAAGCCGTGCCTACACCACGGCCCCGATAGCACGTACGGGTACGACAGCGGGAAAGGAAAACCGTTACGAGTGGAATCAAAATTTTAAGAGAACTTGGAGAGCGCGCGCGTGCGAGTTCGGAAAAATGGGCGACCCGCGCGGACCTTCATCGAGGACAAATTGGGCGAAGATAGATGACGCTGCGAGCAATCGTCAAATGTTGCAATGATCGTAAGGACAGAAAACGAGTTTTTTTTCTTCTTCTCTTCTAACGAGCAAGTATAAAAAACGTATGCAACGTCAGACCGGATGAAAGAGTTTTAAAAGAAAAGCAAGCGACCAGGTAGCGGTGTGGCCGAGCCCGGCTCATTTGTACACACGCGACATATGGGGAGGGACGCACTACATTCGCGTGCCGCACGCAGACGGCCACGGAGTCCATTCACGGGCACGCGTAGAGTATTGCAGTCTCTTTCTGCGTAATTAGTTATATAAAATGACGAATAATTAACGATGCACAACTTTGGTGCGGAGTCGTTGCGACACGTGACCAGGGCTAGGCAAGCCCATCGGCGAGGCTTACAACGCAACTCCGAGCATTCGAAATCTCTTCGTGGTTGAAAGCGACTACCGCGCTTCTTTCCAACGTACGGCAGTGCCAGCAGTCACACGAAAGCTCGAATCAAAGGGACGCTATGAAGGAAATTATTAAACCGAGATTATTCGTACAGATGTCAATTATCGTTTTCTGTGTGCCAAGGTATGACTTTGTTGCGTGCAATATTGCCACCGAAGGTCCCGTCCCGCGCGGTTGCGCCTCAATTTGAATAAGCAGCGCCAAAGCGGACCTACATGAGGTCATCCCCGCGTGACGGGTCTCTCCACCGCTCTATGTGAATCGGCTAGTGCTGACGTCATTTGAGAGGTACCGCAGTCTAAAACAGGTGGAGCCACTTAACATTTCCCTTTTCGTCCTTTTTATCCCTTGCAAGACCTCTGTTGTCGTTAAGAATGAAAAATTCGCTATCACAGATATGTCCAACTTTTTATTCCAGCTGATTTAATATTACTGTTTAGCGGGACTTTAACTAAAGTAACACTTGCCCTAAACCTAGGCAATCGGTATGTGCCGGGTTCAGAACCGGTTGAAGTGCCTTCATTATTCTGTATAATTATTTTATTTATCATTTAATTTATCGTCTCCGAAGCAACCGTAATCATCATTACGGCCAGAAGTACCTGTAGCAGCTGTCGCATGTACATTACTGGCATAAACCGTAACGCGAACGAAAACAGATCATAACGCTTGTTACACGTGACTACATGAAAGTTAGACGTGCAATGGCCCTATGGCCTGTTTACAAGCGTGGAGTAGACGAAAGTGTACGCGTACAGGAGTCCGTATTAGGTCACCGATGTTTGGCACGTAAAACCCCTAAAAAAAAAAAATAATGAGGTCACCGACAGAAAACCAGGTGCACCTGGAAGTGTAATGACGCGTTGGGAGTAGTTTCGGAGTTATTCGCGTTTGAATAGTTCGAATAGTACACACGAAAGGCAATTCGGAGAGCTATTGATAGGTTACTCTAAGTTAATGGTGCGAATGCTCCGCGAAGCTCCAAGGCGCCGGAACGATGATGGTGGGGTCCGCGTGAAATCTCCGAGGCCTTCCATATAAAAGAAATCTTGGGAAAGTTGCGCAAGGCAACCCTACGTGGTCATATACAACAAATAATTTGCTCTTTTTGAACCAGCGCGCCACTTAATTTGCCATCTTTCTGCCTCTTAATTTGTGTCGACACGTGTTTCAATACGTTGGCATTTGCAATGCGTTCTCGGACCTGCCGACATTGGCCCACGTCTGCGATACCGTGTTCAATAGCCCTCTCACCTTCAAACACCTCTACTGATGTGCGTTGTTCGACCGACAAGAGAGACAGAGATGAAGAGAAAAGGCAGGGAGGTTAACCAGATATCAGCCTCCGTTTTGCTACCCTACACTGGGGGTGTGAGATGGTGGTCAGAAAGAGGACAGAGGGGAAAGAGTTAAAAAAAAAAAACACGCCGACAAAATTTAGCGAGTAGTCGGGGCGTATGCTCGTGTCTCTTTCGGCTGAACCAGGCACTTTCGGTGCTTTAACGCTGCATTATTTGCGCCACTAAGAAAGGCCCGCCGTTGGTTCTCCCCGTCTTACCCTGCGGCAGGAGGAACGGCGGCAACCCGAGCAGGTACTGCCGGTGCGATATCTGCAGCTGCTGCATGATCTGGTGCTGCTGGAGCGCCAGCTGCTGGAGCTGCAGCTGGAGCTGCTGTCGCCCCGGTTTGCCGCTCGCCGACCCCTTGCCGCCGCCGCCGCCGCCGGGGGATGCGTCCTGCAACGGAGGGGAGGCACATCGCTGAGCACAATGCAGGCATTCGGCGCGCTTGACGACTCGGGGCCCGAATCTTAAAGAGATTTTCTATACAAAGATTGTTAGAGCAAACTCTGGCGCTACAGTACCTTTCTGTCCTTGTGGCTTCGAACGGCTTTGCGACATTGCAAATTGACAATATGCATCTCATAAACATATCATTCGCAATGATTATGCGTTTCGAGGAGACTTTACTGCTTTCTTGCGTTCGAAAATGCTATGATTTCACGAAAACTTGCAAAGATGAGCCGTAGCAAATTTCTCCCCTATGTAGGACGTCTGCAGCCAGAAGCACGAAGATTAGCGAAGATGTTACCAGCGTATTACCGCGTAGTATCGGCATTGTTGCTGCCGTAGCACGGCAGCAACAATGCCGGTAGCACTCCGGTAGTACGGTAATAACAAGAGAGAGAGAGAGAGAGAGAAGGGTGAATAGTTCACGGGCAAGCATAAACTCTCTGTTACCGTTGGAAAGCTGAACGATCTATCGGAGCGCAAGAGTTCGCTACAGCAATTTTTGCATAGGAAAACTGTGGGCCTGAATACGTCGTGTAAGAGGAGGAGGAGGAGGAGGATTCTTCACCTGAGAGGCGATAGCAGCTCCTCCGTGGGACGAGGAAGAGCCGCTGTTAAGTCCGTTGAGCTGCTGCAGGACCTGGCTTTGCTGGACCATGATGAACTGTAGCTGTTCCTGCAGGTGCGGGATCACCGTCTCCAGCTGCTTCTGTTGCTGCTGCTGCTGTTGGTGCTGCTGCAAAGAACGCGGAAGCGAGAAGGTGAGCCCAGGGCGAGAACTCGATGCCCATCGAGACCGGCGTCAGCGGGCATCGAGAAACTCTCTCTCTCTCCATCTCTCTATCGCAAGGACGGCGAGAGAGACAATGAGCCACAGAAGAGCTCGTCGCAGCAAAAACAAGGGAGCTTTAGACGCCACACTTGTTGCTGCTGGTGGTGGTGGTCGTTGTCACATGTATACATTTCTTTATTCAGATGAAGAAACGCGGGAACGTAGGCCCCGTCAGAGCCGGTTATCCCAAAGTTCCCAATGCGTTATTCAAGCAGCAATAAAGAAAGGAAGAGGAAGATGAAAAAAGGAAGAAAAGAACGATACATACATGTGCACAAGCGCACAAAGATTGTGCAGATTTTGTTGTTTTCCCCCGAAACCGAGCTCCGAGCACAATTTCTTTATGGTGTAAGAACCAAGTAGAGAAAGACCGCAGTGTTGAATTTCCCTCGTGACCATCATGAAGACTTACGCAAGCGATTGTTCCAACATCGCCGGAGCATGGCAATTGCTTTCCGACTTTGGCAAGTGACAGCGCTTGCATGCTCGCTTCAGACGAACAGTTGGTCATGATGCGACAACGCTGTTCGAGGGATACAAGAAAAAAAAATACATTTCTTTGTTTTTTCCTTCTCCACCCGGAGAACTAGCAACCAGCTCTGCGAGATCCCCTCGTACCCGGTGTTTTAAATTTTTTTTTTTCATCCCGTCGCCACCGCAGCGTCGTCGAAGGGTATATTTTGCACGCCATTGGCCAACAAAGGCGTGGACCACGTGAAAACAAAAACACCCCATCCTCTTTACCCGCTAGACATAAAAAATTGAGGAGGAAAAGCGTTTTTTTTTAAGTGTAGCACAGCAGGGCGTGGGTGAGCAGGCAGCTTTTTTTAGCACAGGATTTCTTTTTTCTCATTACAGAGTCGAAGCAACCACGCCCAGCGTTTTCGTGCTGCAGCCTCTCTCTCTCTCTCTCTCTCTCTCTCTCTCTCTCTCTCTCTCTCGCTTGAATACGACAACGTCGCTCACCACACCAAGCGCGCGTTTGTTCAAGCTTCGCGGTGAGAAAAACAAAACATAAAAACAAACTGACGAAACGAAAAGAAATATAGAAACCCAAGGCAACGTCGTTAGTATTCTGGCCACTTTCTTCTCGTCTCTCTGCCGTTTATTCCTCGTTTCTTTAACATCACTCTCAAGTTTGCCTTTCTTTTTGAAAGAGCGTCGCTCGTACACGCAAGATGAATGTATGCGGAGGATGACGACGAGTCCAAGTAGGGTGCGCTAAATTCACGGCTAAGAGTGGCGTACTGTAAAGAGACTGCCTACGCCTCGCAGTTTTTTGCAACCGCCGTTCTTTTTTAAGACATTAAAAACAAAGTGAGCGAGCTTCGAAATGAAGAGAGAGAGAGAGAGAGAGAGAGAGAGAGAGAGAGAGAGCAAGAGAGAGAGAGAGAGAAAACAGCCACGACGATAAAAGACGAGCTGTCGTCTTTCGACACACGCGAATATTACGCTAGCACGCGAGAAGCGGGCAGTCCTCCGTATGGTGCGCCTGTACCCTAATGCCGCCACGAACTGCTGACTGTACAGTGCGTTAGCTTTATATTTTTCACCCGCCGTGGTTGCTCAGTGGCTATGGTGTTAGGCTGCTGAGCACGAGGTCGCGGGATCGAATCCCGGCCACGGCGGCCGCATTTCGATGGGGGCGAAATGCGAAAACACCCGTGTACTTAGATTTAGGTGCACGTTAAAGAACCCCAGGTGGTCGATATTTCCGGAGTCCTCCGCTACGGCGTGCCTCATAATCAGAAAGGGGTTTTGGCACGTAAAACCCCATAAAAAAAACTTCATATTTTTAAAAACATTTTTCACTGCACTTTTTACCTACTCTAACTTAATTCAAGAACTTTCTCATGTCCTTGCACGGTGACAGCGGTGCACTGTGAGAGACGCCATTAGAGAAAAAAAAACAGTTGAGAGCATTGCGCAATGCGTTAAATACACGACTTCAGATAGGTCGAATGTGCTGAATCGAACAATTCTAAAGGCAACAGAGTCGCACCAAAGTACGTCAGTAAGGCAACTTCTCGTCAACCGAAACACCTCGTCTCCCTAAGTTAAGTTCACGTGCGTCTTGAAAATACACTTGCAAGCCCTTTGATTGAGCTGATATTGTGCTCAGTATGCGACGCCGGGCAGAAAGAAAGAAAAAAAAAAGAAGAAAACAACAACCTTGTCCGCCACCTTGCGAACAACGCGGCAGAGGTCAGCTGTATACGGAAGACGCAAAATACTCATAGGAAGCGATCGTTTGATCTTGAAACTTGCAAGCAAGCATCATTTTGAGACGCCTGTACCGTTATCTGACGTTGCGAGTTGACGACGACTCAGTGTTTTAGTTGCGGGAAGGGCAGATGTGTCCAAAGGGCGCCGTGCGGGCTCGAGTGCGAATTTGTCCTCGCGACGAGATAGCATCGATGCTATTTTAAAACGTAAAGCTGCGCAAATAGAGCGCTATGCTTAGGCGAGACAATAGAGAGATTTAGATTAGGGGACGCAAGCGGCTTGCGTACGCAAGAACTAGGGGCGACGATACTGCGCATGCGCAGACGCTGACGTAGGTGTCTGCGCATGTGCAGTACCGTCGCCCCTAGTGCTTGCGTACGCAAACCCCTTGCGTCCCCTAACCTAACACTCTCCAATGTTACCCGCAGGAAGTATATCGCGAATACGGTGCGGCTTTAGTGGACGCAACGTTGGCGCAGGCACGTAAACACGCGTGAAGTGTTCCTCGGGCTTCCGACAGGAGGCAGCACTGCAGCGGCGAGTTCGTCGGCTGTGTCTGTTGCGCTGTCGCTAACCTCATGCCGATTTCACTTCCGACAGCCGCCTCACCAATGGCGACAGAGAGGCGAGCGAAAACAAAATCAGTGGACTCAATCTGAGCAATAATTGAAAGAGAGAAAAAAGAAGTAATACGAAGCACGAGAAATTATATAAAACAAACTACGCAAATATAGAGACTATGTTTTTTTTTTTTAACAGAAGTATATGCAACGCCCCAGTACTGATCGATTGGGCGGATGATGAAGTTGCCGCGCCCCTGCCACTAGGCTGTACGACACGAACAAAAAGAAAATACAAGACAAAAAAGAAAGGCACGCAAACGAAGCTCGCAATTAGCGCGTCACTAATCGTCGCGCGGACATTATGCAAAGGGAAGAGAGGTACTCAACCTAGCAGACATGATTATCTGTAATTGCGGGATCGCCCAATGCATGCGGAGCCATTAAAGTTTGGAAGCAGCAGCGGGGGAAAAAAAAAAACGCGGAGCAGACGATTTTGAAACGAGGACATTTGGGGGAGGAGGGGGCGCTGAGGCGGGAGGTAGGGAGGGGGGGTATAAGAAGCGAAGCCGTATTCCTTTATCGAGTATAGACGGTGGCGAGTGAGCAGCGGGAAACAGAAAATTATTAGCAATAATCGATAATCGCGTGGTCGAAAAACAACATAGTAACGGCGAAAAGGATAAACCAGGAGGCTTAGCAAGAAAAGACAGCAAGAAATTACAAGATCCTCTTTAAAAGAGAGAGAGAGAGAGACAAAGAAGGAGATCAAGAATTAATTTTTTCTAACGTCGAGATCTGGACGGATATTGACTGGGAGATTCTCATTTCCTGTCCGCAAGCTGCGCGTCGCATATGCCGGCGCGCGTCGCGATGACGACGGCGAAATCCACTTTGGGCGACTGAAATTCGGCCCCACTTTTAATTGCTTTTTTTCGCCGGTACGAAGGAACGAGCAGGGGGGCCATAGCCCACGCAGCTTCACATAACCGCCGCACCGTGGCGCTGGAAGCTCTGACGTCAATCGTCAGTTCCGGTAGTGGCTGCTTCCAGAGTAAGGTGAGTAATGCCCCTTTCTTTCTTCTCCCTCTTCTTCTTCTTCTTCTTCTTCTTCTTCTTCTTCTTCTTCTTCTTCTTCTTCTTCTTCTTCTTCTTCTCCGTGTTGAACTATCGAAGAAATTACGAGTGCTATCTATTCTGACAGCTATGCGAACTACAAGGAACGGTGCTCGTGGAGAATGAGAAACGCGATAAAGTAAGGCACAACTGACGTTTACAGGAACGCCGAGTACCCTTGATAGGAGGATACTACACACATCGTTCTCAGCACAAGTGCAAGCAACAGCACTGAGGCTATGAAGAAAAAAAAGTTCGTCAAGACCGCTGTACTAGAAGCGCATAGCTGCCAACTTCGAGAACAATCACTTGGCATAGTCAGCATCTGTTTTCACAAAGGGGAAAAAAATGAACGAAAGCATTTCACTGGGCGTTTTTAATTCGAAGCAAAGAACTAGCGCTCATGCCAAAGGCAAATTAGGTGGCTCGCTGGCCTTAGCATTTTCGAGACCAGATTAAATCATGAGCAATTTCTTTCGTTTTTTTTTTTCAGCAGGCCTCTGCTGTCTCGTGCTCTTTTTCTCTCTGTCGAGCCTCTCCGGGCCCGGTCTGTAGCGAACAAAATGAGCGATGAAGCCGAAGCCACGTTGGCGTTGCCCTTAGGAGAGAGAGAAGTTCAAAAGAGGTCCAGCACAGCGCTCCTTCCATCATTAATGAGGACGCACGCTGCAGGAACCGGAAGCGATATCCGGCTCTAGTGAGTGCCTACTCGCGGATTTTCCTTATTTTCTTTGAAGTTCGGCTGCTAACTCGGTAATTGGTATCCCATTCAGTCATCTCTATGATACGCCATTGTTACTTCCAGAGTTGTAGGTACTCGTACTCGGCGGAAACGATACATCTTAAGAAAAGAGAAGAAAAAAAAAAGAAAGAGAGCGCGAGCGGAAGAGCCTTATGACGTGTAATGAAGACAACGTGTGAAGTTTTGCGTCTCCCCCCCCCCCCTCCTCCTTCTACCTCTCCACAAGGTTATCCTCTCGCGTTTCTTTCTACTTCGTCTTCAACAAGGAATGAAGTTCGTGACAGGCAACGTCCCCTGCGAACAGTTCTAAGTACGTGACAGGTGCCACGAATTTGGCGTCCAAAATGCAGAAGTGTCTTTTCTTCCGCGCGAAGTTCGGAAGGAGGGTGCTACAAGAGCGGTGCCTCATGAGGCTTAACCTCAATTAGACACCGCCCGCTGTAGTGCCAACTTCAGCTGGCTAACGCTGCCAGTTCGGGCACAGCTAACATGGGAACCAAGTCCAAGTTGAGCGGGAGTGAGCTAGAACCGAAGGTATAGTCGTATCGGGCTTAGTGACGAGTTAAGGCAGCTAGGTCCAGACAGAAGAGAGAAAGAGTTTAATGGAAGCTGAAGTAGTCAGACCTACTAATGTACGGCTCACCGCCGTATTTGAGGTGGCATGAAGAGGAGAATAATAGAGAAGGGAAAAGGAAGAACAAGAAATCATAAATGAACATACAAGCCCAGATAACTAAAAACAAGGTTAAGGAATGTTTATAAGACCGGAATGGCGCAAGTGCAATAGTAGGGCCTTCGTGGCTCGGATTGCGTCCCCAGTTATGTCCTAGGGCCCTATAAGAAATCACTAGCCCGCTTTTGTCCTCGTACAGCAGGTGTAGTCCTTGCCGCTAAACGTGCGATGGTATAGAGCGGTTTGCAGTGGCAGATCACGTGCTCAATACCGCCGAGAGAAAGAGGGAGAGAGAGATAAAGCTTGCACTTGGGGAAAAAATAATGACTGCAAAACGACTCCTTTCCATTCTCTATTGGTGGACCTTTTTGATAGCTTTCAGAACCTGAAGAGAGCCGGCGTACCTAGCACGACAAGGCCGCGATCCGCGGGTCGGGAAGGGAAGGAAAGGGAAGGGGTAGGGAAGGGAATGGAAGGGAGTAGGGAAGGGAAGGGAAGCATTGACTGAGATAGTCGCGCACGGTGATGTGCGGTAGGTATATATGCGCCGTTTCACAGCGTGCTTGCCTGTTGCTGGAAGAGGAAGGTCTGCTGCTGTGTGGCCAGAATCTGCTGCAGCTGGGCGGGCGAGAGCAGCTGCTGTTGCAGCAGCTGCTGCACCTGCTGCTGGGCCAGGCTATTCATCACCAGAAGCGGAGACAGGTCCGGGCTGGTGCCTCCTCCTCCCATTGGTGCGCCGGTGCCGGAGTTCCCGGTGCCGCCGGCGCCCTGCGGCAGGGCGCCCTTGGAGTCCCCTCCGCCCGGCCAGCCGGCCGCCGAGGAGGCAGCCGCCACGGCCGCCGCGGCACGCTGTTGCAGCTGCAGGTGCAGCTGCTGCGTCTTGGACGTGCCCAGCGGGGTCTGCGCAGGTTAGAAACAAAGAAAAGGCAGACTGGTTAGGCATATAATGTATGAGCCAAGCCTTATAGCCGAGTACTATCGCATGAAGAAAGAAGGTAGACACGTTAGGCTTAGCGACGGGCTAAGCACAGTTGGGTTACGCAGACGGAGTGTGGAAAACCGGTTAGGCCTAACCTATGAAACAGGCCCCAGGGAGGTAATTCTGGTATTCCAGTACTATTGAATGAAGACAGAAGGCAGGCTCGTTAGGCTTAGCGACGGGCTAAGCACAGTTGGGTATACGCAGACGGAATGTCGAAAACCGGTTAGGCCTAACGTAGAAACCAAGCCCTAGGGAGGTATTCTGTAAGAGACCGCCTAGCGGACATGTCCATTTCGTCTGCTACTGAAGTGCTAGGTCGCTGTGGCGCCGCGGTTTTTGCTGCGGACACGCAGCGCAGCCCAGCCAATGAGAACTTCAACAGCAGACGTAATGGACATGCCCACTAGGAGGACTCTTACAGAATACCTTCGGTAGCTGAATGGAAGAGAACTAGAACAAAAGTCAGGCATGTTAGGTTTACTGATGGGCTAAAGTCAGCAGTGTCTGCGAGCACAAAGACCCAGAACGGGAAGGTAGCACGTTAGGCTGCAGGTCGAACCAAGTCGCAGTCTTGAAAAATACAAAATGCGGGAAGAAACATTAAACTTCATTCGGTGGACGTCCCACCTGCAATGGAGATAAGACGAAAGAGAATATGCTTAATGTCAACCTAGATCTAACGCGGTAGTCCTGTAGAGCCGTACTACGGCAAATGTTGGCGTACTCCTATGTAATGTATGAAACGTCGAGATTAGGAGGTCGGCTGCAACAAAAGATAACAAGTAACTTATTCAGCGTTGGATCTAACTATAAATAGTGCACACTTCAGCGCAAACCACACACTTGCGTATATAGACATAACGGGCGGGGCACAGCGCTTTGTCCCATCCCTTCGTTCTACGTCCATTTATGCTTCGCGCTGAAGTTTACAAAATGCCATGCCAACTAGCCCAACAGTCTGTCCTTTGGAACCAACTAAGGAGTTCATTGAGGATCGGAGAGTCTTAAACTAATGTAAAGGAGTACCTATCATGGTGATGGCTTTACAATATAGTTTGTAATGTGGCTCAGGTTCATGACCGTGCCTAGCGCAATATGTGAAGAAGTAATACAAATATGGTGTAGCACACTGCATGCTTTTATTTGCTGATATAATTTTAAAAAAAAGAAATAAAGGCGGGGGAGGCAACAGTTTACCAGCTTGCGCTTAAGACACATCCATCGCCAAAGTCACTGTCTCCTCAATTACATAAAAGAGCATTGACCGCAATGATTTGCGAAATTTGCGAGCTAGTGGCAGTAGATTTCGTGTCGTGCCGGTCTGTTGGATACCTTACGTTCATCCTCCACACGTTCGCATTAGAAGAGCAAAGTTGTCCAGCAACATATGCGCTGTGACCTTTTGAGATATGCGCCCGTCGAACACCGTTGCAGTGGCTACGGTACGGCACCGCGATCGCGAAACAGGATAACGACGCGAGTAAGTACGTCGAGAGGGCGTCCGCAAAACCAAAATCATTTCCCAAGCGTATCATCACGAAATGGAGCGTTTTACCGACGCCGTCAGGCCCTCTAAATGCATGGCCACAACTCCGAACGACAGAAGCGACGAAAGCCTCGAGGATAAACTCAGCGACCAATGCGTGCTCGCGGTATCCCACCGGTTATCGTACGATGCTCACAAACCATCGGGTTCGGGAAGGGCCAACACGTGACATTACCGGCAAGAGACCTCTATCACGCTAACAGCGAGAGCTGCAAGCAGTCTGTCACCCCGAACGAGGCGCAAACAAACGACGGAGCGAGGAAAAGGCACAGAACGCAAATGGGAAACGTGGAAAGATGGAGGCACGAAAAGTTAAGATGGAGAAATGAGGTGACAGGGAAAACGGCGCCTGACTCCTTGCGAGTTCCTTTCGCGTCTCGATTGAGACAGATGAGGAGCGGTTCCACGCCCTTCTTATTGGCGGCCGCGAAAACGATACACGCGTCGGTGTCCGACGCGACAACCCCGTAGTTGAAGGGCTGTTCTCCCTCCTCCCGATTCATCACGCTACCCCCGAATTATTCGCGCAATCACCCGTTCCTCAACCTGTTCCCTTCTTCTTGCTTGACATGACTCGCGAATGCCAGTGTTGCAGTTGGGGCCACCGTAAGGATACAAACAGAATCTCTCTCTTTATTTATTTCACTTGCTTTACTCTTGTGTCCACGGTAGTGCGATCCGCGAATATCAGCGAGCCTCGAGCATATGCTGGCGCGGCTGCAGACTACGGTTATCCGGTTCTGCGCGCGTAATCATGGAGCGGTCACTGCAAGCTGTCTTCACTACAATCAAACTCATGTTGCAAAGAAGCCAACGTATTATCCACAAGGCTATAAGGAGGCGTACCACGTGCCCTAGTGAGAATAGATGAATTCTTTCTAAGCTGCAATGGACGCCTTTTAACGTGCATCTGGCCGCTAATACGTGGGCGGTACTGAATATATCACGACCAGTATGGTGATAGAATGTAAGTAGCTGTGCACTTCGTAGGTTAATATTTTCGTGCATTAAATTAGGTGGTACAGGCTGCACAACGGTTGGAGCAATGCACCGGCTGCCACAGTAATCACTTAAACGATGCGCTGATTGCCATATCTCTGGCAAGTGCGTATTGTGGAAATGCCAACTTGGCACTTCTCAAATAGGTTTACTTTTGGGGGGCGCCGAAACAATCCAATACTTGAATAGCCTCAAGAAAGGAAGAGAGTAGAACGTGGACTACATGAGTTTCACTTGGAATACCTTCATACTCTCATAACCAACCAGAGCGAACGGTACATTTTACGACGTTCTCAAAGTACGCACACGGAAACAATGCACGAACTCGAAACGGAGAAGCGTACATCTCGAATGAACTGGAAGTAGACGGGCCCGCTTCCTGGAGCAGTCGGCGTATATACGTAATTAGCATAATGCTCGACGTGGTGCTATAGCACGACAAGGAAGAAGACGCGCTTCAAGAAACGCCGCTTCGAGAAGCCTAGGGGAAGAAAAAAAAAACGAGACAGGAAACGCACACAGAACTTCACAATGACATGCGTGCCCTTTCACTGCAGCTGAGCACGTATTTCTAGTAGTTATCGCAGCACACCAAGCCTTTGCCCCCTAAAAAAAAAGAAAGAACAATGCAGGGAACGAAATCTGGAGGCGGAGACGGTTCGGTCTACAGCGGGCTCTCTACCGACTGTAGCCATCAGTCAACGTCCCTAGGGTCATTAAGAGGCCAGATCATGACAGGTAGACCGATGATGATTTTTTTTTTTTGTGAAGATCTTGCAGCTCTCGCTCGGCTCCGCCAAACTAGAGATAACTTGCGCGCGAGACGACGGAAACACCATTCACGGAAACTGCACACAACGAATAAAACTAGGAAACGGCTTCACGTGACATTGGCAGCCGAAGTAAGGACTCGCTAGACATGGTCTGACTTCGTGCGCGACACAATCACCAGGTCGTTTTCGTTTGTATAAAGAAAGAAAGAAAGAAAGAAAGAAAGAAAGAAAGAAAGAAAGAAAGAAAGAAAGAAAGAAAGAAAGAAAGAAAAAAACGAGGCAGACTCGTAAAAGGAAAGGGATGACATAGGATTCTCGAATTAGGCGCAATTACCGCAGCTATTACAGAAGTTTTAGAGCACCCGCACGGGAGGGGCTTTCAGTTTACCGATTCCTTCGAGGTTTCTGATGCCTCCCGCTTTAATTGTCTTACTGGAGTCAAAGAAAACAAGGAGTCCAGTCCCGGAACGAGGGGAAAAAAATGATAACGAGTTTTCCTATCGCTTTCCATTCAAGTTGTCCCCCGAGAACAGCCGGCAAGCCTTCCAGATACCATAATGACGATTCGACGAGGAGGCATCGATAGACTCCTGGGAACGAGCGGGTCTATAAGGCGCTCACGGCTAAGCAGTGAAACGTTTACCGAATGTCCCATTTCACTTAGCTCATAACAAAAGAGAAAGGCACAAGTCACCAAAGTTACCAAAACCGAGATACTACTGGCGAGCGGACGCCAAAGACGTACCGTTTGGCGCCTATCTGTGACGCACTAGATTCGAGAATGAATGCGCGAGTTCTTTAAGACCCGTGACTTCTCGCCGCCTCACGGTGAAGTTTAATTATCCTTCAGCGTGTGGAGGTGGGGGGGGGGGGGGGGAGGTGTGAAGTGACCCGGGCATTCAGGGCGACACTCCGAAGGTCCGTTTCGCCGTCGCTTATCTTCAAGAAGCACGCCCATGCTATTCTGCCTTTGCGACGGACAAGAAGGTAGGCTCGCGACAGCTGAAACCATTCGTTCTCGAAACGTACGGCCGGTACCTATACGGCTACCCCCCTCCCGATTTCTTTGTTCTGTTCTTGCACTTTTTCTCGTAGCAAGCTCGCCGTTAATTGTCTCTTTTAGTTTCGCTTCGTATCGTCGTCCTCGAAAAACATTAGAGCCGAGTTGGCGGGTGAGGACGCTCGGCCATCGACGTCGAGGTAGAGCGAAACGAATACAGCAGAATGAAAACTGAACACGAGAACGGGAAACGGATAAAAAGAAAGGGGGGAGGGGGGGGTCTTGTGCGACAGGAATCAAACTCGCCGGGAAGCTCACAAGGGCAGCAAACGGTATATACGGAGACTGGGCGGTAAAGGGGGTGGGGGTGGGTGCGCAAGGAGTTGGGATCACTATCGCGGTGGCTCGATTAATCACGGGGCTGCCGTCCGCGCAATCCGTTTAATTTCCGCGACGCGTTCGCGTGGATGGCTCGGCGCTACGCGTTCCTTGCACTGAGCCCACCGTAGAAGAGGCCACGCCTACTCTTTCGAACTACACTCCGCTGCCCACCCCCACTTCTTCCGCCTCCACCTCTATCCTTCATTCGACCTGTTCCTCCTAAACCCTTACATCCTGAAGCACAGGAAAAAGAAGATTTTCCCCGACCCTGCAGCTATTCCCAGCCAATCAGCTTCTCCCGGAGAGAGAATCGGAGGATGCGCGTCGTCCAATCGGAATCGGACGATTCGCTCGACTCTAGCCTCCACTGTCGCCTCGAACGGAAAAGTAAAGCTCATGTTACACGTCGCAGAACACGCGATGTCTTCCACGAGGTCGCGTCGTATCGCGTTGAAGCAGCCGAACCGTACGTCACCAAGGATGATCGTCGAGCCCAACTCGATTCCTTCACGCCCGGTTTGGCAAGCTTCACTGACAGCTCGATGCGACACGAAGCAGTGGTCCCGCAGCTCTGGAAAAGAGCTACAGAGTGCCTAGAAAGCAGACGCAAGAAACAGTTCACTTGTCGCACTATAGGTTATATACTCACGCGGAAGTGTTACGAGGTTCGACCAAAGAGGGAATACGCACAAACAAAATTTTATCGAGATCTATACTAGAGATGTTAGGATAGAAGCTGCGTTCGAAAATCGAGAAAAATGAAGACGATTTCAGAAGCTGTCTCACAGTTCACGACTAGATCCGCCGCACTGGCTCAATGGCATGGAGCTCTCTGCTGCTGAGCACCATGTATTGGGTTCAACTCCTGCAGGTCCTCCACTACGCTGTCTCTGATAATCCTAGTGTTGTTTTCTGACGTTAAACACCACGAATCACTACTCGCACCTCACAACTTCTGAACGCTGCCTACATAAGAGAAGCCCGGTAGAAAGAGAGAAGAGAGATAGACAATGTGTATACAACAATGTACCATAGGTGCACAGAAATGAACGTTCGCTTAAAGCAGGCCGAGAAACAAAACGATACAAAACCAGCGAGGAACGCACAGGAAATGCGCAAGAGTCGCTGACGCAACCAGCATTTTCGGGATGCAACCCAAGCGCATCACGTACGTCGAAAGCGGACGCCCGCGACTCGACGGCTAAAAAAAAAAAGAAAGAAAAGAAGAAAGTGTCCACGCAGCGCATTGCTCATCGCAACGTGCTCCGAGACTCGGGCGAATCGCTCACGGCCACATGCGTGCAGCAACAACAACGCAGCAGCGCCTTTTGTTTGCTGCCCAGCCGACGCCTCCCCGCCTCCCCGCAGCAAACAAAGCCGCGTACGTGGCGGACGTCCGACGGCGACGGGGCGCAAACAAAAACAGGAAATTCGATGGAGGAGGAGGAGGAGGAGGAGGAGTGCTATGAGCAATGAATGCACGTCCGTCCGCTAGTGCGTCCGGCGCGCCGCGTACTATCGGCGTTTCGGAGCGTCAACGCGCGTCGACGCGTTCCCGGGCGCAGGTCGCATCGGTGATCCACGCAGCCGCAACTGCCCGTGGCCACCAGCCACAGCAGATAGGAAAATACCGTGTTTGCAGCTACAGTGCGGTCCCCGTTTAACAGGTACACTCTAACGTACGGCTGTCGCTTTGCTAGTGTTGTATCTGCAAGTGCCAGCTGAGGCTATACTGTACTAGCGAGGTATTCTGTAAGAGTCCACCTAGTGGACTGTCCATTTCGGCCGTTCCTGATTGGCCGGGGCCGCTCGTCCGCTCCTCGCCCGTACAGCCGCATCCAATCAGCAGCGGCCGAAATGCACAGTCCACTGGGCGGACTCTTACAGAATACCACGCCAGGTGTTGCAGAAAGGTGCCAGCGCTGCCACCCGCAAGGCGGTTGGTGTGTTCACATGCCAGAGTGGGGGGGGGAAAAAAAAACACGTCCCCTGTAACATTGGACCACATTGTGCGTTACGCGAGAATTAGTGCTGGTAGACTTGTCCGGGCCCGAAGAAATCGAAATGAAGTATATCGTAGAGAGACGCAGAGGAAAGCCACCCGAAAAGCGATAGCTGTACAGATGTCGTGGGAAAACTCGGCCCACTTCAACCGCTTTAGCTGTGCTTCGTCGCATAACGCTTCAATTGTGCGGGAAAGCGCACTTGCACAATGTCGCGAACTTCTACAAGTTGACGCCTCCCTCCTTCTTAAGCTGAGATTTGGGTGTTCGAGCCCGATTCTTGGTGAAGAAATGACACACTACATTCGTAGAGTGATCCAGACTAGAGCGCGAGGCGCGTTTTCAAGTAAGAGAATAGACAAAAAATAAAGAAATTAACAAAACAAATACACCAGCAACGCGAATTATGTGCGCGCGAATGCGGCATTAGGCTTCTCGAGTCTGCGGGGCAGAGAAAGGACAGCGAGAAGGGCTTCGTTCCAGGCCCGGTCGCAACGCAGAAATAAAACACCACCCCTCACCGAACTGGCACCCCGTTATACCAAACGCCAAGAACTAATAGACAGCACCCCCCACGCGGAGACAAAGAGGAAGGGAAGCGGCCGAGGGGAGGCGGAGAGAAGCGAGAACGGATGTTTGCAGCGACGGCGCGCGGCGCGTACGACTACGACCCGTGTAAACAAGGTTGCCGCAGCCTCCGCTTACTTTTGTTCTGTTCCCCCCGATTTGTTTTCTTCTTTCCTATAGCTCGATTCGTGCGTATGCTGGGCTCGGCAGGCCACAGCGCACCGTGGCAGTAGGCAACCGGATAGCAGTGCTGGACAGACGAACGACGGGAAGGGAGCAGGAGGTATGGAGACAACAAAGCAGCAAAATAAAAAGAAATCTAAGCATTATAGGAACGAGGAAGGGGGGAAGGAGAGCGAAGTTCGGCGTTATGTGCTGCAAGGATGCGGTGCATCTCGCTGAGGCTGCAATGTGCGCGCTCCGATGCACTCACTGCCCGTCAAGCCTCGTGGCCATCCGACCCCCCCCTTCGCTGCCTCTAGCCAGAAGCAGGGCTTCGTACGGTAGCCGCAGCAAAAGAGGCGCACGCGCGCGTCTTCTTTCCCGGAGACGACCCCCCACCCACGGCGGCCGGTTCCGAAGACAAACAAAGCCCGGAGCAAAAACGCCCGAAAGGGTAATCACGTACGCGGGACGACGGTAGGCGGGCGTGTTGTGCTCCGCCGCGCACCTACGTCCGTCTACCCCCCCCCCCCCCCCCCTTCTTCCGTCGTCTGAGGAAACAGCCAGCTCTTTCTCTCCCACTGTAGGTATACGATGGAGACAGACATCAAAGAGAGAGAGAAAAAAAGAAGATGAACAGCCGCCGCTAGCTGCCTGCCGAGATGCAAAAACAATGTGCCCCGCGCGAGACAACAAAGGGGCTTCCCCCCCCACTCACTCTCCCACCAGCTCCCTCGGCTTGGACAGACAAGCGAGCGAGCGTTCTTGGAAGCATCCGCTCTTGCCTTGCAGGCAGCGGCAGCGTCCTGCGCTGGACGCTGTCCTCACCCTCACACGGGGAAGACGGAGGAGAGTGCGGATGGGCATCGGAGAAGGTGCTCGGAAGGGGGCTGGGGTGGGCGGCGGTAAGCAATGGGAGAAACAGCGCCGGTCCTGCGAGAGGGCCCCCGAGAAAAAAAAGCAGAGAGCCGAGCGGCGTGGTGGGTCATCCGAAACCGTCGGACTCTGGATGCTCTGCCGCCGGGCGGGCGAATCCACCCACCCGTGGGGACCCTTCGAGTCCTTGCGCGCCGGCGGCTGGCCAAAGCTAAACAACCACGGCGGGCGGGCAAGGCAAGGCAGGCACGGTCCCGAAAACAAACAATTTCCCGTCCCAAGAAACAACAACAGTCGCCATGGCAACGCGAAGAAGGAGGAACACCGAGACGACGGCGGGAGGCCCTGCAAGGTTTCGGGTGCGCGGGCTTTGCGAGACAGAGTTCTGGGGACGGCGGCGGGCGCGCGTGTTTGTGCGCTGCAAGGAAGAGCGGGCGACCGGCAGGGGGATGCGCTTAAGACCTGCCAGGCCGGGCGTCTTTCTCACATCAACGAACCAACAGCAGGAGCTCTGCCGAGGAGGCTGCAGGCAGCGGCGGGCCGTAGGGAAAGGAAGCAGAGCCGATAGACGGGTGCGTAAACAAGCGAAGCCTTCGTGGGCAGTGTAAACACGGCGCACAGAGTCTGCTGGACAGGGACCCCGGGTCTGTGGGGGTAAGGGGGGGGGGGGGGGAGGTGCACGCGCGTGCGATCTAGCTGCGAGGAAGACAAGCGTCTCTCTCTGTGTTTGTGTATGTGGACGCGCGTGCGTGGAAGACGGGAAAACTGTCTCTCCTGCCCTGTCCGGCGCTGGGCCGCTCCCTTCGGAGCGCGATGGACCACGGGAGATCGGAGAAAACAAAAGCGAGAGCCACGGCGGTGCATCGCCACGTAGGTTTCTCCTCCTCCCCCCCCCCCCCCTTCCCCGTGGCGTCCCGCTCCTCCGATGCCCGAACGTTTGCGCAAGTTAGATGAGCCACCGCCGCTCGCTTCTCCCCCGTTCGTTCTCTTACTTTCCTCGCGTACAGTGTATATATAGGGACTCGCGCCAGCATCAAGAATCGGTCTCGCCGTGGCCGGATCTCAATGCGGCAGCTCAGCTTCGCCCCGTCCCCTTCCTCCTCCCCCGTCCCTCTGTCTCCCAGCCCCGTGTCCCGTTCTTAGAAGGACCCGAGGACTCTCCTGCAAGCGACGGCTTACTCCCGGCGATACGACGCTATAGCGTCACTGTCTCTTCGTCTATATTCTCTTTCGTTTTCCACCACATCACTGCGGTGTCCGTCTGCGCGACGTTTTCTTTGTGTTGCTTTTTTTTTCCTGTCCTGTCGAGATGTCCAGCACAGAGGGCGGGGGCACAGATCGTGCGGATTCCGTAAGCCGGCGGACCGATGCCGGCCGACGGTTCTCTCGTGCCCAGCGGCACCAGAGTCGTTCTGCTCTTCGGGAGTCGTTCTTCTCTTCGGTCTCTAGCTCCCCGTATTCGTTCGCGCCATCTGCTCGGTGCATCGAAGAGTCCGCTTACAGGCAGCTTGGCTAATAACTCTCAGAACCGCGACCGGGTGCGGAGACCGACAAGCGCGCCCCCGCCTAGCAGGAAAGGAAAAGCAAGGAAGAAGGAACACTCCTCGGGCGCTTGGTAAACGAGCTGGCAATCTCGGCTAAACAAGCCTCCGCCCTAGCGACGACCGAGCTCCAACCAGAGCGGCGAAGTGGCACTAGATCTCATGCAGGCTCGGTGACCGGCGCCGTATATAGCGCGCGAAGTGCCACCCTCGGGATCCGCTAATGACTGATCTCGAGCCCGCCGCCAGGAGCCGCTGCGATAGCTCATACATAGGTCATAAGCGAGCGGTGACGAGTACGCCCGGTACACTTAGAGTACCCCTAGCCGCGGCGTACGGTATACCTTCGTCTGTTTGCGTGGGAGGTCATCGTTGGCGCGGGAAACAAAAAAAAAAAGCAGCGAGTTGCTCGGGCGACGAGCAATGTCTCGGTCGCAGCGCTTTCGAGACGGAGCGGGTTTTTCCCCGTGCCGCATTCCCGCAGGGGCTCGGTCGTGTGTGTGAGCCGAAGCGTTTCCGCAATACCGTCGAAAGCGAGAGGGCAAACGCTGTTTGCCCGAGGAGATCGCTTCGGTCAGGCGAATCGCGCTGTTCGCGCAACGCCGGGCCGAGAGGCGTCTGATGGATACGGCACGGGCTAATATCGGCTACACAAGAAAAGCATCGTCTTATTACCGAGGCAGGTGTGCAAGCGTGCGACAGCGGGACTCGAGTTCAGGAATACGGTAGGGAGCCTACTAGGCATCTTGTTAGCCCGTACAGGGTGGAGCCCACATATGGAAGGGGACACCTCGTCGGTATTCGATCAATGATTACTGGTTATTGCAGCGATTACCTTAGAGCTCGCTCACCAAGACTCGCGAAGTAGTTCTGCTTCCGGAGGATAAATCACCTCCTATACTTTCTTAATTTCGCTTCGAAAGCAGCAATTCATTGCGCTCAAAAACGGACATCAGCTGTTCCTTTTCTTTCCCGTTTCCGCACCGATTCCCACATCACCAAGTACATTAACTGCAAATGCAGTACAGAATAGCGACAAAGTACGGCAGTAACGGCAGAGTTCTGATACCGGTCTTGCTATTTACTCGATTGCTTGAAAACCCGGCCGACCACAAAAAAAAAAAAAAGAATTTACACTGTGTGATGGGAGTCGACTCTACTTCAGTGACTCGGGATATGACAACGAATGAGTACTAGTTTCATCTACTCAGATCTCTATATCATAAGCTACACACGCCAGAGCTGGGACTGTGCGCGTGGAAAATAAAAGAGTATGAATTAAAAAGAAAGAAACACTAGACAACAGAGAGTCACTCTCAGAAGATCAAATAAAAACGGCCATTTTGTTTCTTTCTAGTTTTGTACACTATGGAGATGACGACGCGCGTCTTGAAAAATAATTATCGCCCGGCTTACTCACAGGCGCTAAATCTCCGAGCCAAATCTTGTCCTGGCTAAGGAGAACGAATTAAAAGTATACGTACGCGCGAAAGCCTCCACGGCAGCAACAATGAGTCAAAGATTTAGAAAACAAGAACGAACGTTAAACAAAAAATGGTGGCGGGGATCTCTCTCGCACCCAGCGCGAGGATGCAAATGCGCTCTGCACCGAAGCTTCAACTACGAGAGAATATATATATTAGCACAGGACGATGTCCCTCACGCGGCGAACTAGATAATGCGAAGCAGGCTCGCTGGAAGAACAAAACAAACGCTGATACGCGCCGCCGACGAGCTAAGACTGAACGGGCAGGAGAACTCGCGAGTCCCATAAGCTCTTAGGGGTCCTTTCAGCTCGGTGTGTTAAATATTGTTCCCGCTTCCTCGCGAGATGAGACGCCGAATTTCTTCTTACTTCTTTTTTTTTTTCAGTGTAATCTCCGGACAGGACGACAGCTCGTTACGAGTCTTGCCTGCCTCGGCACCGAACGTCCACACAAGAACCGTTCTGTTTTTTTTTTCTGTTTTTTTAAACGTTGTAATCTATTGCAACTTCGCGTGGGGGATGAACACGGCGGCGAAATAACGGTGGCGCTTAGACGGAACTGCATGGAGCAGGGCGTAGCGAAATTATAAGTGGGAATACCATTTTGTTAGGGAGTCAACTCCTCGAGCTTTACACTGGTAGATGTACTTTTTTTTAAAAATAAAGTGCCCGAACGCACGCACGCGTGCAAAGCGAAGCATAAGTATATGATACCAAGTCTGACAGGCTTACTGTTGCACACCTCACGCCAGGATGCCTCAAACCACGAATGCGAGTCACGAGAAGATCAAACATGGAAGAGTTCCGCAGCACGCAAGGCGAAAACGGAGATAACAGAAAAAAATGCAGCATTACGAGCGATTTCTGAGCGTGTTGTCAGCTAAGTTGTTTCCCTAACTAATGCTCAATATTCTTTGTTTCTTTGTTTCAACGCTTTACTGCCAATCGCTCGAGATGGGCAGCGATGAAGACTCGTGTTCAGATACAAGAAATTTTAATTTCACTGTAGCCACACTCAGGGGCACACTTCAATGAAGGATGCGTTGGCTACGGCGCCATCTTCCTTTCCGGCATGGTCCGTGGTACGCAAACTTTTGCGGGTCGGTGTACGTTGGCGATGTATAGTCACGCTGGTGCAGTGCCGCGAGGTGCATCTTAACTTTCGAAAAAAAAATATCGTCTACGAACGCTGAGCAGATTATACTCCGGCATTTCGGCGATCTTTCGCCGTGTTCCCGGCACCGAATGCCTGCAACGGAAGTGATAAATCATTTGATGCGTCATTAAGAGAGAAGTTTTTTTTTTTAAATGCCACCTTGAGGGTGCACACACATTGCCCATCCACGTAGCAACGGTTGCCACTTACCGACATATAAGCCGGTACTCCTCGGAATAGGCAACACCGTGGGAGGCGGTGAGGGGGGGGGGGGGGGGGATGGAGGAGCGAGGCGGTCGAGATAAGCGTCGGGCGCGCGGACAACAAGGAAATGCTCGGGCGGTTGCGTTCCCGTTGCATCCTACGGCTGGCAACACGTCGCTTCGTCAACAACAGCGCGGGCACCGGCTTGACAGATGCTCTTAGGGCGTCGTCGAGCTATTCATAGAGGCGAGCCGTCGCTCTGTGACTGTCGCGCCATTTAATACTTGTTTTTCTTTTAATAAACGAGAAGAAAGAGGGTTCACCGAGGGTCCCGATTTTTTATAACTCATATCATGAGAAGCCAACAAACACTGACACCAAGGACAACACTGTGTCGTCCTTGGTGTCAGTGTTTGTTGGCTTCTCATGATTTGTTTTTTCTTTTGAAATACGAACTCCCTGCAGTTAACGACACAAGCCGGAAAAGTAGAGTCGAATACTAACAATAAAAAATAATAATCTGTACAAGAAGTACACGCAGACGACGAAAAACACACTTCGCAAGGCCGGAAAGGTCGTCGACGCGTTTGACGCCTTCCTTTTGTTCTAGGTGGCTTACAGTCGATAATCTCTCTCTCTTTGTCCTGCTCCCTCTCTCTCTCTCCATCTAAACAGAACCATTACCTTCGTCGGGTCCGACGATTCGCTAAACAAAGGGACAAGGGGGGGGGGGGGGGGGGCTCGGCGTCGCTGCGTCGAGCTAGCCAGCGAGATCGAAGAAATATAGCCGAATTAACCCGACGGTACCGCAGCAGCAGAAAATCAATGCGCATCGCGACGGGACGCCCGGGCAATGCGTCGCACAATGGAGAAACAAGGCCCGAGGAGGGTTACGTGGCCCGTAGCTGAGAGAGAAAGCGAAAAGAAAAGAAGGGTCGATCAATAGGTGTGATGATTACGGCTCTGTTAGTGGCGAGCAACTGACAAAACACCGTCTTCGTCATATTTCCCGCAAACATTTCTTTTTCTGTTTAACTTTTTTACGTACTGCTTTTTGAGAAGCGAGTAGACTCGGGACGTGGCATCGCCGCAGATAACGCAGCTTCTTTGGAGAGGCGGTCATAAAGAATGTCGATTACGAGCGGTGTGGTGAACGTGCCGCTAAAAACACAAAAAATTCGCCAACTCTTCGTGGAGAGTGATCCACAGGGAAGCACGATGCTTTAAAAACAATGACAGCTGAGTGAAAGAATCAATAAATGAGCCAGGGTACTAAAGTGGACGAAAAGAAAACGTCTCAAGGAGCTCGCCTAAAAAAAAAAAAACGAAAAGTATGTGCAAGGTGTAGTCGCCACATTGCCTGCACATTCTCTATATCGCCCTGTCGTTTCAACAAACGCCACGCGCAATAAACTGTGAATAACGACATTTCGTTATAACGAACAACGACAAAGAAGAAGAAACGCAACGCCCCGAACAAGCCGCTACCTCTTCGATCCTTCTTGGCGAGCTCTCTTTGTACAGTATCTGGTATCTACCTATTATGATCCTACGCAGTCACCTCCACAAAAGAACGCTAACTCTCTCCCCCCCCCCCTCCCTGCTCCTCCTCTTTACAACAAATAAACCGAGGCGCTTCGCAACGATGTAGGCGTATAAATTAACAAGGAAAACTGCCTAATTAATATCGACGTGAGGACACAATGGCGCGGGTCAAATGTCGCCGCGCCAGCACTGTTGCCCTTTTCAAGCGACGGCCTCTTCGCTTATCAGCCCACAATAGAGAACAATTTGAGGCGCTAGATATTAAGAGACGAGACGGGCAAGGCCGCGGTGTTCATATATAGGAGAAATGAGAGGGTAAGAAGAGTTCGTCGCTATAGTGCCTCTTGCGGCGGTCTCTACGTGAAAAGGGCCGGCGCGCAGTCAAATAGAGACGGGCGAGAAGGGAGGAGGAGGGAGAGGGTTCAAAATGACCAAATTAGCGCCTCGCGACAAGGTTATCGCCGACAATAAAAGCAGGCGCCCCGGTACACGCATAAGACGAGGGGCGTTGTCTTATCCAAAAGGTGCGTGCGTGCGTGTGCGTGCGTGCGTGCGCGCGTGCGTGCGTGCGTGTGCGTGCCTTCGTCTCGTTAAAACAAGAGTCGCAGAATAGCGGTCCCTTATTGCGTACAAACTGCTGGTGAAGGACGCGCTTTGTTTCAGTGGAGAAGCACTTCACTTGCTGCGTTGTCGGTATTCTTCTGGCGTCTTTTGAATTTCTGTCGATACCTGCTTGGGGAGGCTAACAAACAAAAAAAAAAACCGAAAAGATAAGGTCTTACTTATCGCCGCAGGAGGTCTGCCATTGTTCACCGTAGTGCATAATGCGCGCGCTTCTCGCTGCAGGGACAGTTCCAAGGTGTAGGAGCGTTTATTTATTTTTTCTCCTGCTTTGCATATGCGTACTGCTGCATCATATTGATTGATTGATTGACTGACTGACTGACTGACTGACTGACTGACTGACTGACTGACTGACTGACTGGCTGACTGACTGACTGACTGACTGACTGACTGATTGATTGATTGATTGATTGATTGATTCCGAAAAATTTAGCAACCTTCGTCGCCGGCTTTTCCTCAACGTTCGCTTGTCATATGAACAGAGAGAAATGACCACGAGGAAATAGCAAAAAAAATTAAGAAAGAGAAGCAATGTTAGGCAGTCAATCGTTAACTACAAACTTGCGTGCAGTCGCGATAGGGCTGTCCAACGACGAGTTTGCGAATAACGGCGTTATTTACGCGGAGCAAGAGAGCTTGAGCACGTAGTAAATTTTGACGGAAGCCGAAATTTTTGCGATTGCAGCCTCGTGCGGCGGCTGCCGCTACGTACTACGAAAAAAATAAAGAAAGGAAAAAAAAATAAAGCTTTGCACTGAAGAAATTGTAGGCTCTAATGCAACTGGGTGCCTTTAGAGTCCTTAACTGTCTTCTCTGCTACACTGCTACATGCGTATCGAGAACGACAGGTGCATAAGTTCGCGAAAACTGCCCAGTTCATCACAATGCAAGCACACCTTACTGCGTGTATAGGCATGTCGTGCCACATATCAAAGAAATACGGTGACTGTCAGACCGAGTGGACCGACGTATATCCCAGCTATAACACCGAGACTGGGGCGCACCAATACTGACTTGCGCAGGAAGGCTATGCAGACGTTGCAGCGTGCTGTTCCACACGAGAAAGCCAGCGGACAATCCTCGCCGATGGATCAGCTTTCTATATTGACGCATTGACACAACGTCGAGCCGCTCAACCCACGACGTACAATACTGACTAAGACTCGATCTTCCCAAGGGCGCGCTTCCTGCCCAATGGGCATCGTGGTGGGGATCTTATAATACCCGCAGTTCGAGCATCCGAAGACGAAGTGACGTAGCAACCCGGTAGGAATTGGGAAACGAACAACGTAAAGTCGGCCGCAGCTTATAGGAGACAATGTTCCCCCCTTGCCCCTCCCCCAGTATACAGGGTAGCCAAACGGTAGCCAACCTCCCTGTCTTTCCTTTGCCTCATCTCTCTCTCTCTCTCTCTCCCTCTCTCTGCTCCTGGACTAGATTGCCTCCACGTCTCTTCCACTTCCTCTCTATCTTTTCTTTATTTCTATTTCTCTCCACGCTATCGCTACGACAACAGCCGTGTATGCAAACTTGCAAGAACAAAAGACACCTCCCCCCCCCCATTTTTTTTTTAAACAGCTGCAAACAAGGACATAGCGCTGCTTTTTCCGAGGCTGATGCTTTCGCGTGCATTCTAGGAGAGACATTTTCGTACCTGTGCTGCGCAAGCAAAGCCAACTGTTTAGGTCGCAATTCTTTCGTACTTGTTTTACTGTAATCACAATTCATGCGTTTGTGTGCATGCGAATGTGTAAGTACGCAGATGTGGATTGCGCGTGGCACACGCACGAAGTAGCTCTGTCGGCGTGGCCTCCGAGATGCGCGAGCGCGCGTGTGTGAATGTATGTGCATGTGCACACACACAGACACACACGCACGCACACACCTTTTAGATAAGAGAATAAGATACTCCTGCGATACTTTTTGCAGACGTATCGAGCGTTCAAAGCGGCGCAGTTTTGGAACAGTCTCGAACTTTACGTTTCTGTAGCGACTCGCGTTCTGCTATGGGCGGGAACTTACATCTCATCTTTAATAACAGCGTTTGTGACAGGAAGTTGGAAGGGTGTGTGAGTGTTTGCCGGTCTGTCGCTATAGGAGAGAGGGAAAGGCGAAGCGGGGGACACAGGGAGCGAGCGTCCAGTATCAAATGAAAAGTTACGTAAGCGCCGAGGCCAAATTAAAAACGAAAAAAAAAACGCCACCCAGAGCTACCAGGGGATATACTATGAGAGACTGTGATGCAACTACGAGAAAGGAAAAAAAAAGTTTAAGGAAGATCTGCCGGATTAGCATATTGATTAGACGACAGCTCAGGGAGCTGGGGCGGGATCGCGCTTCTCTTTTATTTCATCTTTATAATTTTTTTTATCTGTCACTTTTAATCTCCGTTTCACGCGAAAAGCGGAGAGCTAAAACACTGCAGCCGCAGGAAAAAAAAAACATATTTTTTTTAAGCACGAGACCAGGGAGCGTATATTAACGTTTTGTGTATGCTTACGTTTATGCGTTCCAGGCTTTGCAGGTGAGCGCGAAGCTCGTAGATTACTTCCCTTACTTATTTTTTTCTTTCTGCCACCACCACCCCAACAGTCCCCGTCGTCCTCAACCTGTCTTCTACCGGCGTTTCCTTAATAAACAGCGACGCGAGAGCTAAGTTTTCCCGTCCTTTTGTTTTCTGCGAGTTTAATTGCTCGTCCCGCAGTCTTCATCTGGTTTCTCTTCTTCGCTCTCGCCTTGTATTTTATTTATTTGTTTTCCCTCGTTAATACGACGGGTGTTGGTGTGGGGGCGGGTGGGGTGTTTCCGGCCCGATAAAAAATAACGAAGAGACGCTATAAAGACAAAACGTAAAACCCGCATCAAAATGCCTGCAGACCTTTGAGAGCGCACGCGAACGCTAGTCCCTCGAAATCCACCCAGAGGGCGCGGCATGCCCACTTTGCATAGGGAGCACGCAGGCTCGTCTCGTTACCCTAAGTTTGCATTTCATCCGGAAGGTGCAGCCTCTACCGATAAAAAAAAAGAAAAAAGATGCAGATGAGAGTAAGAGAAAGATGAGAAACGTAACAGTCGGATACAAGCTAGCGTGTGCATTTGTGCGCTTATGAAACGCATGGCAGCATTTCCTTCTTGTTATACCTTTTTTTTTTTTTCTAGAGTACGCCCGTACATTATTGCCGTTCATGTGAGGATACACTGTTTCGAGTTTTTGTGGTCCTTTTCGGCTGTTGCGATGCGATCGCCCCAAATGCTGTTATTTATCGGTCTCTTTAACAGCGACAAGAAGAAAAAAAGGATAAACGAATGAAATAGCAAACTGCTGGTGAAACAGACCCGTCTGCTTTGAGAGCGCAAAAGAAAACAAAAATATGGGGAGTGACTAGGAAAAAGAGTTTAGAAAAGTTTGCTAATCGACACGTAAATGTAGATGTTGTCAAACGCTGCCCATAGTAGCTTGATAAAGGGTTTTCTACCCATAGCACCAGCATCTATATATCTTTGTTTTTAGGGCATATTATTCGCAGCGTTCAAGCCACACTTTTCGATGGACTAAGTTTTGAAGCACTTCTTTTTTCAGTATGTAAAGAAGATGTAGACCTTTCCCATTTTATGTTTAAGCCTTTTCACACTTTGTAGATTTACGAAGAACATGCCTGAATTCTCTTTCTTTGCTTTAGTCCAGTTTCATATTCTTCTCTTTATTTCTTTATTTCTCTCTCTCTCTCTTTCTTTTTCTTCCCCCGAGGTGTGCAGTAAATAGGCGGCGCCCATCTCGTAAGTAGATTCGAGCGGACGCCCGTAATTAAAAATATGCAAATGCGCAGTAGCTCCCCCCACCGGGTGTGTCAAATCTGATCTTGCACTTTTTTCTTCTTTTTCTTTCTTTTTTTCCTCCTTATCATCTTGTTGCTTGCAACCCGAACATAACTTTTTGTCTCCTATGATTTCACTCCATCCAGTGCGGCTTCCAAGTCTTGGTAGCGTAGCAAAAATACTCTGCACAAAACTAGCAACGTCGCGTCGCAATTTCGGTATTGTAATGAAGGAAGAATTCACATGTTCAGCTAAGTGTAACAGTACAGCGCAGTAAATTTTTGGAGGTAGCACCTTATAACGGTATCCGGTTATGACGATAAGCTAACGTAGCGCCGGGTGCACCGCAAGCTGCCAGGCGAATAAAAAATCAAGGACGCAACGACCCAGCATGGTTATAAAGGTTGCCGTCATCAGTTTTTCTGACTATTCTCAGTGTCCTTTGAGGTACGATATGCTGTAATAGCGTGACGACCGATGCATGGAATTCCCGAGGAAAAGACCGAAGTCTACATTAGCGACGCTAATGTGAAACGCTCAGAATTTTCACCACCACCCGAGGCTATGGAACGTGCAGCTAAATTTAAGACTACACAGGCATTCTTAACTCTGTCTCTTTTTTTTTCTTTTTGCTTCCGCCATTATGGAATTGCGAGTTTAGAGGCCACCACCTGCAATCTTCTGCTTGCCAGCAGGTGGTGCAATAGGTGCAAAGCCGTCCCGAAAGCGTTATCGAGGCTGTTCTTGCTAGGCTAGTGCGGTTCAGTTCTGTCTCGCCCTGTGATATGCATTCCTTGAGTCTCCTGCTGCTCCTGCCAAAGGTCGAAGTTATTCACATTGCTACGGTAGATTCGCAAGGAAGCAGGCATCGGATGGAAAATGGCTACCTCCTATCGCTTGGACCCCCATCTCCATATCTTCTTTTGTTTGTTTTATCTTTCTGGTGCGCTATCGAAGCACAGTGCGCCGTTCGAGCGTAAATGCGCTACACGTTCCTTTCGGCGCAAAAAATAAAAAAAAATTGCTGGTGACAAACTTAAAACAACACATAAAATGACAGCCTCACATCAAAAAAAAAAGAAAGAAAGAAGGAGGAGGAGCTAAACTGGCACGTAAGAAAGCTAGCACGTCGCGCACGGTAACACGCGAGTGGAAGGTTAAACAGGGCGCCGTCGTACAGGGGGGGGGGGGGGGGGGGGGGGGGGGGTCGCTCCTTGACGGGTGCGCGGACGATATTGAGGTGAAGGAAGATCGCGAGGCCAGCGTTCCGCGAGAGGTGCCTCTGCGCCAGGCCAAACAAGCGCCATCGACAACGTCAGCGAAGACGACAACAGCAGGAGCAGGAGCAACGCGGCAACGGCTCCAGCGACAAGACAGTTTTCATATCTCCGGCGTGGGCCCGGGCGAACGCGTGTACTGGTTGCTGAAAGGAACGCGACTTTTAAATTCGTATAGCAAGCGACGCCCCCCCCCCCGCTGGGACGAAAAAAAAAGAAAAACAGAAAAAAAAAGGAAAAGAGAGAGAGATAGATGCTCTCCGGATGGGGTCGGCCGCGATGCCAAACACGGACGCTCCGAAAGCGAGGTGGATATCCCCGGGTCTCAATCCTCCGAGAGGCCGCGCGAAGCGAGAGAGAGAGAGAGAGAGAGAGCAGGCACGCCCGTCCGCCTAGCCACTTTCACTATCAACACGAGCAACACGGGATGATGCGCGGCCCGCTGCCCCATCCGTACGATTGCGCGCGCGGTCCTGCTTTCCTGATTTACGTTTTGCTTCACTTCGACGCGAACGCGGATCGCGACGCTTGCTTCACTTGGCATTCTCTGGACTGTGTACGGGCCGAGAGCCCTGATCTCCTTTCGTTGGCACATGCAGGGGGCGTCCGGTACAGTTTTTGGTTTTGTTCGCTTCTTCTGCAAAGGAGCTTGCCTCGGACGGACTCCCTTCTTGCTTCTTTCATTCAAACTCGTCGTTCATACGAATGCCTTTATCGAATAGAGACGCGCGAAGCGGGGTAACAGTATAGAACGTGTCCCCAGCTTGCCGGAAAGAGTGCGGCTAAAAAAAAGGGGGAGGGGGAGGAGGGGGCTTGAGTAGTGCTGGAAAGGAAAGGAGGCACTGTGGCGATCCTCTTTGAGAAGTGGCCAATACCTTCGCAACAAGAATCCCAGCCGGAGCCGTCGCCAGAGAGATTCGAGAAGAAGAAGGTGGCTGCGAGACACTGCGAAGCAACGAAAGGAAGACGAAGATCTCCCGAGAGGAATGAGAAATCGTGAAACTCTCCAGCGATAAGTGAAAGAAAGAAAAGAAGAAGAAGCAGAATGAAAGAACGAAATGAGGAGAGACGTGGTGACAAGTCTGGGGAGGCCTGCGCGGGCTCCCCGGGGGGGCAGGCCGTAAATTTAGCGAAACCGTTCGTCTCCGAAACCTGGCAGCCACTTGTCCACGCATCCGTGTTGACGATAAGAGTCGAGCAGAGAAGGCAAATAGACCACTCTTTATTTTTGTTTTGCTGCGGACAGCGCTGTGCCTTGGAAGAGACAAATGTACACGACGACGCAAGGTCGGAGTTGCCAGGGTTCTCACCCGTGCACGAACCGTGACGAGCTCAGGGTGTGCGGACGCGGAAGAGTTGCGAAGTTGAATGCACGCGCCCTTCGGAAACGTAAATTCGAAACGAGCAAAAGCGAAAAGAGATAAGTGATAATAAAAGCAGCGGGGTGACCTTAGGCATGCGTAGACGGAAAAAAGCTTTCCTGACGTTCTTTTTGTTTTGTTTGCTTTCGTCTTGATGTCAAACGCCGACGTTGCAGGAAAATCAAAGGCTGCCTCGTGTCGAAGGCTAGCGAGGAATTGCAAGGCACAGCGTAAGATGTGGACCACACGTGCAAGGCGCATACGTGCAAGCGCTGCAGGCACTGTCAACAGCAATTCAAACGCGAATTCTAAAACGACTCCAATTCGTTGTTTAGCCTTCAGGTTGACTTGAATTTTTTAACGGAGGCTTAATTTAGACTCAACAATGTATACCACTCCGTGCCTACAAACTTGCGACAGAGCAATTACACGTCGCACTTCGATATAACTAACGTAGCAGGCGGTCTTATCAGTTGTTTCCTGTTGGTGTATTCATTATCTGATGGTACCTGACAACGTACTTTGAAAAATAAGATCGACTTCATCTCGCAGCCACTTTCTTCATTGAAACCTATCTTTACCTATATTGAAGGATATACCGCCAAGTAATTAAAGGTTAAAACGAAGGGATCGCTATTTCACGTTCCATGAAGCCTTCATTGTGATAATCAAAAGTCCGCTGCAGGAATCCATCACAGGCTTCCCGGTTACGTCTGTGCCCCGTCAGCCGTGCCTGCCCTGTAGCAGCAAGTATCTTTAAACTCACAACTGAATCCAAGCCGATCCTTCCCTCGGCTGTTTCGCTTCCTCTAAGCGTCCATTTTGCTCCTGTTCATACACCACCGGTTTCGTTGTATACCGGCTATATAGCCTGCCCAAATCAATTTCCTATCATTTGTCTCAACTAGAATACAATGTACCCGTTCAATGTCTAATATAATGATAGTGCTGCCTTTCTGTGTATCAAAGTTATTCCTATCGCCCTTCATCTCTCCGCGCATTGAATAGCTTTGAATTTGATTTTATCTCTCTCAAGTTCACGGTGTGCGGTTCCTTGGCTCTTCCCTCGTTACCTTCCGAGCTTCAGCCGCACAGGCAAGTCAGTGCTGTAAGAGAACACAGCGATTCGCACCACATACCGTGAACACATGCTTTACTGCGCCGTCATAAACAGAATAACAGCCTTCTCAGCGCCGTGTTTGTCTCCTCTCTCTGGTCCTGTCATCTAGCGCTGTTTCAATTTTATTGTTACCATGGGACACCAACTCGCCCAATCCGCTGCCCTTCTGCAGTTCTTTATCGCAGCGACAGCAAAAAAAAAAAAAAATGGTGCGAGACTAAATTGCAACACCAACGGATCCTGTTCAAGGCAAGCAAAAAAAAAAAAAAGAACGACAGCGCGCTCGCGCTTATCGGGGCAGACAACGAGACAAGTAAAGCGGCAACACATTGAACGGAAGCGAAGCGAAAGTAGCTGCGACAGTGCGACAGAGTCACGGTCCTACGTCCGGTTATAACCGACGCGTCAAAGATGGCGCGAGCATTTCCCAACCAGCGTCCAGCCCCACGCACAAGGACACACACACAGCCAGACCGTTCTCTTTGCACTAAAATGTGCGAAGAATGCCAACGCATGCTCCACAAACTCGAGCTCTGAGAACTGCTTGCCTGTCAGAGCAAACAAGCGATACAGTTGCGACCGACGGAAGAGCTGGCGGGCAAATAGGCAGAAAAATACGCCGGGCGATCTCGGAGCAGGCACGTTCCTTATATATATATATATATATATATATATATATATATATATATATATATATATATATATATATATATATATATATATATATATATATATATATATATATATATATATATATATAGTACAAGGAAAGCCTCGTAAGAAAGAAAACGGCACCTCGGCTATATGGCCAAAGACGCGCGCTGCAATAAAGTGCAACCTCAGGCACACTGACTCAAGTGTTTTATTAAATGCTGCAGGTATCTCCGAGACATCGTTCCTACCTTTTTCATACATCGTAGGTTCCCGATTATATATTGTAAGGCCTGTTACACTCTGTGATAGCGATGCGTATATTTGTTACTGGGGAACTGTTGAACAAACTGCACGTGAAGTCTTGTGCAAAAGTTTACGGAACAGTGCTGGTCGAGTAAAAATATTGCGAGGTGGCGTAATATGATGCGATACGTGCAAGACAACACGCGTACGTGCTTTTTTTTCTACTCTGGGGGCTCGGCCTTATACAAAAGTACCGAATACAACTCTGCAATTGATTCGTGGCACAGTTAATATGCAGCACAAATTCAAACTTTGGCTTTATAACATAGCCTTTCTCTTCCTCTGTTTTGGCGATTAGCAGTAAAAGGACCGAAAACAGAGTAAGCCGAAGAACTAATCCAAAAGCAGCTTAACTGAGAAGTAGATCAATACACCAAGCTGAAGAACAACAAAATCCCAAAGGAATCTGTTGGTCAACCAATTTGGCGCGGCCGTGAAGACGGGTCGACGAAAAAAAGCAAGAAAGCACATCATCGCGAGCAATACGTCAGCGCTCGTGCATGCAAATGAGTAAAGAGAGAGAGAGAGAGAGAGAGAAAGAAGGCTAGAGAGTAGGTAGTTGAACAGGAACAAAAGCAAGAGCGCCGAAAAAAAAGAGTAAGAAAAAAATCGAAAGCGACGTCCAGTACGAACCCTTCTCTTACCTCGCGTTTCGGCCTCACCAGAAAGGGGATGACGCGAACGGGGACCGGCGAAGGCGCAGAGCGCGTGCCGTCGCTTCATTAATGGGAACAATTAGCAAGGGTTAATCGCCCATTAACGCCATCTGATACAGCGGCTAATTAGAAGGCTTCATTAGGGCGAAGAGCAACACCCCCCCCCCTCCCCACCAGCGTCGCCCGCGCTACGCCCGCGGCATTCCTTTCTGCCCCTCGCGACCCGCGCGAATCTCTCCCCTGGAGACGCGTCGATGCCCCCTCTTCCTTCCCTAGCTTCCCGTTTACTCCCTAGCGCCACGCCGGCCGCCTGCTTGTTTGTCCGCGCTTTTGAGTAAGAAATGCTTCCGGCTGTCTGTTAGGAGAGGGGGCGCGAATTGACTGACATATATGCAGAGAAAAGATGAGCGCCACTACCCACTGTTTCAACAGACCTTCCAAGTTTGCCTACATTTTGCACACGGTACTTAAAATGCGTGTGCAACACCACAAGATCCCAAGCTTTCTTTTTTCAGCTATGGTCTTGCGGTTCTGCGCTCGTCTTTGAGGTTTTGTGTGCAATATATAGCCAAACTTGGAAAGCCTGTTGAAACAGTTGGTAGTGGCGACAGTGCCCACGGTTCTGCTTGCGTCACCACCTCAGGCCTGTTTGCCATCTTTCCAGGACGCGGTGTGTCCCCATATAATCCTCGTGTCTGCACGTTATTCGTCTATTTGTTCATCTAGGTAGGCTTCTCTAGTTTAGCGAAACGGACCTGTGACGTTAGGGACCGCGTTACCCGAAACCTCGTTTCGTGCCTCGGTGCTGAAGGACACCGAAAATACCCTGGCGCATTGAGCCACCGTCCGGCACTGCAGTCCCAAAGCGCGCCGTGCACGCTTGGTTCAAGCCGCACACACCTTGATGCGAGTATCCCACCAACAAGAAAGCGTCCGAAAGAACGTGACGGTTATACTCTAGGCAAAGGTATACTCTAGACTCGGTTATACTCTAGACACGCGAAGAGGCACGTCATGGGTCGCAGGTATGGGGCGGGCTCTGCCGGTGACAAAAAAAAAAAAGAAAAGATAGATTGGCACCATTAAAGGCAGCTCTTTGTACAGCCCGCTACGGTCTGTCGAAATAGAGAAGCCGACGAGCGTCGCCGCGTGAAATAAATGAAGAAAAGAAAAGAAAGGAAAGCGTCGTCACATCGCGTGGGGGCGCTTTCCTGCACCAACTTGGACGGGTGGTGCAGGAAAGCGGCCTGGAAGGGAAGTAAGTAGGGGGATTGCTTCTAGGAAAGCAGGCACAAACAGCTGGAAGGGCAGCATTAACGGGAAAAGGAACGGCGACTTAGGGAACAGGAAGCCGCTACAGCAAGGGTACATATGGGGAAAGAAGGAATAAGAAGCAACGATGAGGGAGGGGGTAGAGCGAGAAGGGGGGAGCACACATCGCGCAAGCTCTAGAGGCGTGAGCCAGAAGCGGCAGCGACACAGCGTTATTTTGGCTTCTGTCTCACCGTGCGGCTGCGGCGACGGCGGGGGCGTACACTCCGAGCGACGAACGGAACCGGCTCACGCACCTTTCGCTCGCAGCGCGGGATCCGTGACGGCGGCCAGCGTCAGGGATGCGCTGCATCACGCGACGACCGGGGAGGAAGGCGTGGGCGCGCAGAAGACAGGCTAGGGTTTCGGAAGGCGGCACGGAAGCGAGCAAGGCCTGTGTACCTTTGCCGGGCCGGTAAGCTTGCGTGAGACAGCACACGCGTGGCCGAGAGTTTCATGACGTTGTGCTATCAGTTACGCGGCAGGCTAGCTTCGAACGCGCAAAAAGGTGACGGAGTCCCAACGGTGCACGCCCTCGCGCAACCGCCACGTGGCTTGCTGCATTAGGTCTAAAGGTCAGGTAGGGATCGCGGTATACCCGGTCGTAAATGTCGCGTAACTTCTTTCCACAAGTGACGTCACCAGTGGCGTTGTGACCAACAGAAGCTCGCTGGTCACTCCTTTTTTTTTTCTCGCTTACGTGGCTCCAGCAGCTAAAGGTGATTCATCTGTGAAATCATCCTTAGCTTCGTGCGCGTTTAGTCGGGAGGCGGTTCGTTAGTTTTGAAGATTCAAAGTAGTTTCGTTACCGAAACCACATAACTTAAACCATTCCAAACTGGAAAAACGCTTTAAAGACGACTGCTTCCACTGCTAGGCACATTTCTTAACAACATCACGTGAGCGAATAGCACTAGCCGGCGTCTGCAGAAATGTACCATACCTGAACAAGGAATGAAAGTCCCACTCGGACGTAAGGCTGCAGAGGACGCGCCGGACTTGTGAAAAGTATACAGACAATTCTACTTCGGCGAGCTAATAATAGAGTGCGTGGTGTGCACGGGGCGAGAAAAAAGTCGTTCCGCTCCTAACTACCGGAGCCAATTCTTCCATCGGCGGCGGTAAACGATCTTACCGCGCTTGCGCCAACTGGCATGGAGAGACCTCCACGAGACGCCCAAGTCGCCGCGGGGTGCAAAGTGACGTTCATTCGGGGATCATATTTCATCTTCGAGGAGACCCTCCTGCTGTAGCCCCTCCCAGGCCGCAGGATACACGGAACGCAAGAAAACAGAAGACTTTGGAAGGAAGGGGGGGGGGAGGTGGTATATACCCGCTGCCACCTTTTTTGTGATGAGACCGACGCGCGGTAGAAACTGCACACACTTTGGTCTGGCCGCTACGAAAGTCAAGCTCGCTGAAAAACAAAAGCGAGAGCTTGTAGAGAAGAAAGTAGTATCATCCGGTCCCGCTCCCGATTGGCGGCAGAGGCTGTCCATCGTTACGGTGTTCATCCCTCGACGATAGAGGGAGCCACGTTTGCAGGTCGCGGCCACCCGCCAAACACAAAATGAGTAAGGGAGGCCCGTCCGACTCGGTGTCCCGTTCCTTGAGCGTTTGTGTGCGCGCCTCAGTTTCGTAACACACTCTCTGCCCGCCGGTCCCGCGAGTTGTGATACATGCGAGAAACTGCCAGAGAAATGCGCCAGCGATCCGCCGGAGGAGGGGGCGGACAGCTTTTTCCTTTTAGTTGTTTCTTTTTGTGCCGGGAGCCCGCGTTGTATACGAGGTGTCCCGACGGTGAGGCGGACAGCTCCAAAGAAGGTTAACAACAACAACACAACTACTACCAGCTGCACAGGAGCGAGGGCGCGTTCGCAGCCCTACTTCTTCTGGAATTGAGTGAAGGCGTTGCTGTTTGTAGTTACGTATGTGCAACGTCAATGGCGATGGCAAATTGACCCCCAGGGACAACGAGGAGGACCGACGGTCACCACGGAAGTTTCATCTCAGTTCAGGATAGCGAGATAGAGAGAGAGAAAAGGGGAGAAAGAGCGAAAGTAGGAGGCGAAGGAGAGATGGCCTCGCTGGTTCTCCAACGAGCGTTCCAGGCCAGCGCGCGCCTCTGTAGCGCTCTGTTCTTGTTCTTCGCTTTCCCGTAATTTGTTGCTTTCCACATTTCTCGCGATGGGATGGTTATCACCATTGACACCGCCATCGTCGCCCCCTGGGTGCAGGAGCGCGAACTACTTGACCGCAAGGTGGACTCGGCCGAAAGTCCGCTGCGCACTTTGGCTAGTACCTCCTGCTTGCCCTCTCGCCCTCCTGTGTAGCAGCGTCCAGTATTTTGCTGATCCCAATTTTCTCTCAGCTGAACCGCGTAGTTTTGAGGAGAACCTTGGGTGAAGATGGGAGCTCCAGGAGGGGGCGTTCTGTTTTGTATGTTTTTATTTTTAATTTTTTTGCTCGTATAGTGCTTGTGAGTTGACTGCTGCCGTTTTCTCCCCTCTCCCTTTCCTTTTGGTGCTGTTTGTTTGTTAAGCAGCGATTGCATTTTGTTTTGCGGGTTCGCGTCGCTCGAACGCTTTAGAGGGCTGCACACATCCTTTTCAATTTAGAGCCGACCTCAACTGAAAACAAGTTGAGTATACATGCAGCGAAAGAAAATTTTGGGAAGAAACACCGAGAAAAAAAGAGACGCCGAACGGTCAGCGCTTAGCGACAACTACGCGCGGGGGGTAGACTGGAAGCCACTGCAAAAGCGACGTCTATAGTAATGGCAAGAAGGGACGAATGAATCGAGACAAATACGGGGGGGAGGGGGGGTAAGTAGACGACTAAAGGAGGCGGAGACGGGACAAACGGCCGGTGCTGCTTATTGAAACGAGTTTTGATTTCCACAGGGAAAAACTTGCACCGGGGGCCATCTCGGTCACAGAGAAACCGTAGGACCGACTACGGTGGCTAGAACGACCCGCTTTCTCCCGAAGAGGGAGTGGGGGGGTGGGCCGGGAGTACGAGCTCTCATTCGGCGGCCTTCATCAGGTTTATCCACTCAGACCGGCCATTTGCTGTCCCTGTTCGAAAACTTTGCCCGCATAGCGAGCGAAGAACGCAAACAACTTGACCCCCCCACCGGGCCCCGAGAAACTTATTATGGCCGCTTAGGGCAGCCACTGCGAGTGTTCTTGTGTCGTTTTCTATTGGTTCAGTTATGAAGCCGGACGTCCGGAATAAAATTGAGGAAGGAATGCAAAAAAAAAAGAACGCCTTTCGAAAGTAACGTTCATTCTGGAAAGCCACCTCTCTCTTCTCTTTTCCTTGCGTTTCTCCTTTTGGGTGTCGCATTTAGGGTCAAGTTGAAAGAAACTTTTGTCTTGGGGAAAGCTACAGTAAAGTCAGCTTTTCGACGAGGCGCTGCGTTGCGTTGTAGTGCCGTTGAAACTTAATAGTTCCCGGCAAAACTCGACTACGACGAGGCAAAGGTGAAAAGTAAAAGCAGATTTCCTTCCATGCGAAGATACTTGCTAAATGAACGTGTGGCTGGTCCTCGACATGATTGATAGTTAAGCGCGAAATCGACGTTTAATAACCTTCAATGTGAACGTGAGACTTCGCCTTCATTCTCACGCTATAACTTCACAAGCAAGCGATGTATAGTACAAACGCGTGCGTAAGGACCATCGTCATCGTCGTTTTGGTAGAGAAAAGGTAGTTTTCAGGACCTCTCCGGACTCCAGCCCGTTTCGTGTTTCCTGCGGAAGCAACCAATCACGAATGCCTGCCTATACAGCAAAGCAGAAACGCGTAGAATGAGGAGTCCTTTCGTAAGGCTTCGAAGAAGCAGCTACACGCACGTAGAAAATAGTGACAGGCCTGCAGCATGCGGCAAAAGAAAACAACGAGCGTTTAATGATAACACAGCCCTTCAGCGAGGACTGCCGTAATGCGCCGCGTCGGTGTAGGCTTCGAAAGAACGAATGATGCAAACGCCGAAAAACATGCGACTCCTCGAGAGTTTACTAAGACAGTACGGGCAAGCAAGGAGACAAAAACAAAAGAAAAGAAGTGGCAGAGAGAAACACAAGCAACGTCAAAACATGCACCTAAGACGAATCTGATACACCGCGTCTACGCGAACTTGGAAAAGAACGAATGCCGTCAACATTTGGGAAACTCCGCCCATTCCGCGGAATCAGTGGGAATGCGAGCTAGCCTGTAGAAGCCTGTAAAGCTTATACATTCAGGAATTTCAAGTGGGCCATACTTGTATTTCGGTATAAACGAAAAAAAAATACTAGAGAGAGAGAGAGAAAGACAGAGAGAGGACGCTGCCTGCACTGCTACTACCAAGTTTCTAAGCGGACTCCAAGACTCGCGACCACGCGTGCTACCGATAGACAACATGCCTCGGAGCGACATTTGAAGCCTGAGCTATACAGAGAAGCACGCGCCACAACTCGACGAACTCGTAAACTACAAAACCGCACGAGAACCGAACGCTGGATCTACTCTTCCCGAGAAATCGCGAAGTTGGGGGGAAAAAATAAGGAAAGCAAGCATCCTCAACGCGACACGGTATTACCATACATGGCGTATGCCGGGAAAGCTTCAACATAAACGCTGGCGGGCTCCAGCCGCTGAGATCTTCGCTGGCAACGCCGCCCATTTCGTGTAAGCGGTGTGATCCTTCACCGGCACCGCAAGCTGCCTTCTCTTTCTCCTTTTTATTCTTCTCCGGGCTGGAGGCAAGCCCTTCCCTACAGAGAATGGCGAAAGAAATACTGAGCTGTCTCCTCTTAGAACTGCACTAAACCTCTGATAACTCTGCTAAATAGTAATATTAATTGAAGTTGTATTGCTAAATTACGTTTCCGCAATAGGAAAACGGTCATATAGCCAGGCATGAAGCTTGGCATGGCAGAAAAAAAAAAAACGAAAGAAAAAACGTAAGAATGAAGGACAGGTGTTAGTTCACGTGCTAGTTCGCCGCAACGTCACCGATATCGAACGGCTTATACGCGGGTCTGGTTAGCCTAAATAGTTATCGGTGAAGGACGATAACGTTGCATTCTAAAAGAATCAGAGATCCGCAACGTAGCAGCTTGTGAGAAACGTTTACTGCGACGACGCGCCCCCCCCCCCCCCTCAAAACAAAAAAAGTTCGAAACCTGTGACGTCACACTGAAGGACCGGTGGCGAGGGTAGCGCGGCAAATTCAACATGGAAAGTCTGACCCTTCATTATCTGCATTAATATTGCGAGTTTGTTTTCGCAAAACAAGTTAAAAGAAATTTGGTCGGTTTGTAAGAGTGCTCGCTAAAGGCGGTATTGAAAACGAAAAATAACAAATTAAAGCAGAGTTTTCAAGTAGCGATTTGCCAATATACACCCATTTAATGACCCTGTGAAGCGACAGCCTCGTGAAGCGTATTTCGAAGCACGAGGTCGCGGGATCGAATCCCGGCCACTGCGGCCGCATTTCGAAGGGGTCGAAATGCGCAAACACCTGTGTACTTAGATTGAGGTGCATGTTAAAGAACCCCACGTTGTCCGAAATTCTCGAGCCCCCCACTACAGCGAGCCTCATAATCAAATCGTGGTTTTGGCATGTGAAACCCCAGAATTTCATTTTAATTCTTAAGCGTATTTCAAGCGCCTTTCCGGCGTCAGCGTCGCGAAATGTAGGCGCGTCCCCATAAAGCCATGCAATGACCTCTCCGTTGTAGACTTCGACGCACCTCATATGGTTATCGATTAAAGCGGCTAACCTGTGGTGAGTGTGCCTGACCACGATAGCAGCGATAACTTCGCGCGATCGAACACATCGATGCCGAACGAGGCTAGCGCTGGAGAAAAGGAAAAAAAAAGAAAGAAAGAAACGCCAGATGTATGTTCCAGGTGGTTGCAGCTTTAGGCTAGCAATCTGTGCTTTTTAGTGTGCGTAGTTAAATCGGGGCCTCATTTCCTTGTGATCGTTATCAGTCATGTATAAATGGCCATCTGTAGCAATGAAACTACCACGCCGAGTTCTTATCAGCAGCGATTAATTACAGCGTGGCCGAAACGTGGCGTGATGTTAAAGAGCTTACACTGCACAAAATAACCGTCGTAAATGCGTTTCGTGTGCTTGCCGTTTAAACGCAAAGAAAAAGAAAATGTAAATAGACGTACAAAGAGCAAATGTGCGAAGAAACTCACGGTGTAATGCTCCTCTTTTTTTTCTTTCTTTTTTTTCTGATGCCAATAATAACGGCAATTTTTCATCGATTCGTACACAGAACACTTGCGCTATTGACAGATTCGCATAATGACATCGAGCACAATTCAACTCTAAACGTGCACAATAGCGACAGATGATAACGGGATGTAAATGACAATCGTAACAACTAGAGTTGTGCAATAATGCATTTCAAGGGGGAGGGGAGGGGGAGAGGTGATGTGTTTTTTTTTTTTCTTAACACCTAGTGACTGCACCGCGATACCATTATGACGTCCTATTATGCTATCTAGCAAAGGCGACTTCCTACAAACGGCTTTTTTATATCTAAAAAAAAAACGAAGACAGAATGTCCACCCAGTATGCATGTACTGCAGTTGTCGCTACATACCAATGTGAGCAATCTACAATTCTTGCAACAGCACAATGAGTCCGGCTAGCGCGATCAAACACCGCACTTGTGGCGTCATGCACAGTACCTACGTGGTATTACATTTCTTGCGAGAACGTGGATCGTGTACTGGCATTAGAATCGACCCACGTATGCCTTTGATGGCATCGCCTCCGAGATCACTGACATCGACCTGCCTTGTACAGTGCTATTTCATTTCAAACTCACAAACATGCATCAGGAGACGCAAGGTATAGCAGCAAGTCATTGCACGTTAACGTGACATCACAAGGCCTAAACTTCGAAAACGGCTTCAACTTACGTGACGTAAGATGGCGGTTCACCTTTTCACGACGTGAGGTGTGGATCCTCTCTCTAAGGCGTGTGTACAGGCTTCACGTGGCCTTATTGTTGTGGTCATTCCCATTCTCCAGCTTGTGGTGGTCAACAGCGAAAAACACTAAGTTCACCGATACGTCCACAGGTCCGCCGTTGTGTCATGGAAGAAAGCATGATTACGCTAACCAAGCTGCTTTACTGCTTCGTGTATAAGCGCATAGTCGGCACCTGAGAGCAATACACATGGGCGCACATTATACTGACCACTCGCCAGGCTTCATGACTACTGCCTGCCGAGGCTTTCTTACAGGACAGTGTTTTCAGGGGTACACTTCACGAAGCTGTTGCGTTGCCACGGTGGCATTTGCATGGCCGCTTCAGCGAAACGCTCAACTCTCGCTGTTGCCGTTCCAAGACGACTGATGCAACTCACATATCCAACAGAACAACCAGTGACGTTGAACGCAGGCTGATTTCCTGCCATCAATACTTTCTCTCACGGGCAAAACTTCTTCAGAAGGCGTTCTGGTTCGTTTACGCCTTCTACGGTTGTTGAGAAAGCAGCGAAGCAGGCCCTGACTCTTTGTTTGGTAGGATGTCTGGTGAAACCACGATGTCGGTTCATGAAGATGTATGCACGATGCCAGCGAAGCAGACGGCGATCCCAAAGCAGACGACAAAGAAAAAAGAAAAAAAGAAAGAGCCGACGCGATGCAGACGACACGGCTACAACGATACAGTTAGAACGTAACAGACTGCGGTTTCACCAAACGCACACTTTCAAACCATGGCGCGCGCGGCAACCGGCCGGGCGAACACAGCATCCTCTGTTGACGGTGCCGAGAAACACAGCCGAAGCGGCGAGACCTCTCCCAACGTTCTTGTTGGGTGCGGTTTCCTCTTTCTCCTTACTCGTTCGTCTCCCTCTCCGCTCCTCGTTTCACATATCTCCCCGTCGTCTTAGTTTTGTTCCACGTGGCATCCTTCGGAGCCGCGTTCCCTGCTTCACCGTTTCTTCCTTACCGTTATTCCCCTTTCACCCTGCCCCCATGGCAAGAAAGCCAGCCCCGATTTCCCTGTTTTATTCCCCCAATGGGAAAGTAGGATACATGAAGACGTAGCCTCTTTTTTCGGTTGCTTTATTTGCTGCAGCCCCGTTTTAACCAATCGGCCTCCGCTTCACCGTGGCGTCTTCTTTGCCAGCCCGAAACGGCCTTTTCCCGAAACAACCGTCTTCAATTATTATTTTGCTGCGCTTCACGTTCAATCCTGACAAAACGCGTTTGAACTTGAAAAAAAAAAGAGGAAGAAGGATCATTTACCATTACGAAACGCTTTATAAGCTCAGAGTATAGTAAAAACAGAAAGAGAAGAGACGCAAAATAAAAAGCTACAGGTTCTGCCAAATAACGTGAAACGATGTACGCACAAAGCAGTCACGACTCTCAACATCTTCAGCGCAGAAGCTGCACAAACCGGCGCAATGTTCTTCGGATGGCATCGGAGAGTGGCAAGGGAAGAAACTAAAAACGATACAAAATGCAAGGGGGCGCAAGCAAGGTGTATAACTTAGCGAGCCACATGAGGAAGAACTCCGGAATCGCCTCAAGCGCATCTGCCAAGAACGCCTGCAAGGCGTCGACGGAAGGGATTGGCCTAGCTTTTTGCTGATTAACTCTCGCCTTGTCGTTTTCGAAAGCCACGGGCGCCTCAGCGTGCCGACTTTTGCAGCCGCATTTAGGCGAGTCATCGGCTGTCGCATAAGCATGCAAGGCCTATTCCAGCTGACAGTTATCTCACGCAGTTTGGGTCTTCGTTCTGCGCGCGATGCGTGACTATACCAACAAAAAGAGTAAAATAAGAGGTACCGATGGCGGGTACATAAAAAAAAACAAGAAAGTAAAGCAAAGCTAGCAGATTCGCGCGTGACGGTCCATTTCGCAAACTCCGATGAATCGTCGAGCGCACCTACCAACAGCAAAGAAAAAAAAAAGAGTGAGTCAGAACGAGGAAAAACCAGAGCTTTCACTGCTGGCAGGCACCCACGATGACAGTATACACAGCGGCGACAGAAAGCGGGGCCAGAAACAAAGACAGAAATCAAGCAAAAAAATAAATAAAACAAAACGAGGCAAACCTAAAGTTGAGGTGGCGGTAAACGCGAAGCTAGGAGACAGGAGGACAAACAGAGTCGTCCCAGCAAACACGCGAGAGAAAAAACTTGTCGGGGCATTGGAGACGGAGAGAGAGGCGGGAGGGGGGAGGGGGGGCGAAAGCAGCAAAGCGAAGTAGGCGAGCGAACGAGCTGAGCAGAAAACACAATAACCGGGAGGAGGCGCGCGAGTCCAGGACCCGCGCGTCCAAGTCTCAGCGCGCGCGAGCGGTCAGCGAGGCCCGGCTCGTGCATGCAATCGATAAGTATGCCTAGGCAATGCAAACAGCGGCTCTCTCTCTCTCTCTCACTCACTCCAACGACGGACGAAAGACGCGATGCATCATTCAAACAGCACTGTCTCGCTTCCAGGCTCTGGCTTTAGTCGTCGACTCGCGAGAATCCAGTTTCCAGCAGAGAAGAGATCCGACGGCACTCTCGAGCCAACGTTCGGTGAGCGGAGTCGGTGACGGAGACGAGTGGCGAATGATGAGCGTACCGCAGCCTGGACTTAATTAAGGAGGGGGAGGAGGTAATGTCACCTCTTAGCGCGAGGATGAAAAAAAAAACAACAACAAAATAATGTCGAACAGCATGAATACTGCTACTTGCTTTTAGGCTAGGCTGCATGAAAGAAAAACAGTATTTGTTGCTTTTTCATTCTTTCACTGGCCATCAGCACAATTTTTCCCAGTAATTTTATTACACAATAGCTCGTTAGCGTTAGCCGGCGTAGAAGTGAAATGGAGGAGAAGGAAGCGCAAAGGCTTCCAACCTCTCCACTTAATCCTTCAGCACAATCAATCAATCAATCAATCAATCAATCAATCAATCAATCGCTACGACTGTCAATGAAGTCACTCTATAGCTTAAACAACTTGTAGTTAATCACGTGAATGAGTCATCGAGCACTCTGACAAAATAGGGTATTTTTCATATTATAATTCCACAGATCCGTAGCACTCAGGTACTGAACACTAACAACCGGCGTTAAAAAAAAATGGCTGTGGCTTAGGTAAGGTTAAGCCCAGGATGCGAAGCATACTAGCCTTTATTTTAGTTGTTGAACCACTGTTTAGCTTTGTGAACTGCTGTTGCTTGGCTATATTTGGTTTGGCAAGACGAAGAAACAACTCATGCGTTACTCTGCTTCGCCTTGGACGCCCCGCATTGGACGCGGTGAGCGTCGAGCAACGCAGCGTTCGGCGCGGCAACGAAATGTGCGCCTGTGCAAGCGACGCACGCCTGAGCCTTAGAAACAGCTCGTTTCTAAGGCAACACCGCATTCACTAGAGGCGCTTTTGTACCGCTTTGAAGCATCGTACTCGTGGCTCAGTGGTAGCGTCTCCGTCTCACACTCCGGAGACCCTGGTTCCATTCCCACCCAGCCCATCTTGCAAGAGTTGAGCCAAAGCCACTTCTCCTCTGTCGTGACGTCACGGTGTCACGTGGTATTCAAGGCGACACCGCCGTGCCTGAGGAGCTGGGTTGAGCTCTCGTAATATGCTTCGCATAAAAAAAAAAAGGTTAGGCGCATCAACTGCTCCGTTCTTGATGAGCTGCACAAATGCGCCATTGACCGCTAAAAGATAAGGGGAGGGAACAAGCTTCCTGTAAAGGGTGTTTTTCTGCACAATGACAGCGCTTGTGGCGTAGTAAACGTATCTGGGGGTGGGAAAAACCCGATGATTGAAGAAGGGTCGATACAGTTTATTTGCGGGCAGAGAAAAGGACACGGCCGAAGCATGGTGCTTTGCGATCTCATGGTCTTCCACGAAACTCGGGAGGCAATGAAGTGGTGACGCGTAAGCTCCAGTTTGAGCCGCAGCCTTGAGGGGTGGTTTAAATGCCGGGAAATCTTAACTCGATAGCGAAGTCAGTATCGTGTACAAAAGCTCAACCGTGCTTGCCCCATTGCCTAAGGATGACTAATTTTGCAGAGTGGAGATTGCGACAACTAGGAGCACTTAGATACTGTACGTGCTTATAGCTCGCCATCGTAGCAACGAAATCGAAGCCTGTCGATTTCCTTCTTTTCTTTTCTTTTTCTTTCCTTCCCTCACCTTCTTTCTTTTCTCTTCTAGTAGCGTTGTAATAACAGAGAGTTTTAGCTTGTCCTTATACGTATTTGCTGTTTAGGGAATTCTGCGTTACCGGGGACATAAATGTAAGCAGCCGGGCTGGTGGCATCATATCGTGGCGAAGAGTTTAACCACCGGAGACGCAGAGCAAAATATCGCGGTCAACTAACCATGTTCCACTTATCTGCTGGCGTAACGCGTCGGCAGCGACGAAATAGACAACATGCAATCTAGTTTGTTTCATATCGCTTGGACGAGAACACACATAGAACGCGAAAGCGTTTCACGCGCTATCGTTGGACAAAGCGTTCCCAGCTATCGCTGCTAGATTTATTAACGCTGCCCACGCTTACCGCAGCCTAGTATTTGCGTGAAGACGCAATATGTACACAGGTCAGCTAAAACTGCCTAAAGCTATTGCCTAGGAATGTATGGCGAACACACAGGCACAAAACCTAAATTCTAGTAGGCTTCCGAAAAAAAAGATGCTAAGGTTAGACACGTGGCCACGTATCAACCTGCTGTCGCTGTTTTCGGTGCTGACAAAATTCCCAGCTCAACGCTGCTAGAAATCAGTCGGAAATGTATGCGCGCAGATAATGACAAAACATCCGGCTGACTCACGCTATCAGAGAGAACATGAACTGCGATATGCCCTTCGCATGGCGAATAAACGGCATAAAAAGAAACCCAAATACTCTGCAACATCCGCATGTCCCGAGTGTTCTTTTCAAAAAAGAAGAAAACTGCGCATTTACAGTTCTTGTTTCTAATTTTCTTCTTCGAAAATAAAGCAAGGCAAATAAGACAGATTACACGGCGGCGTGGTGGGGCGCGAAACCGTTGTTTCCCGTTGTTTCGACGGAGAGTCGGGGTGCATATGAATCAGACGCGCAATGATCCTGTCCGAAAATGAACAATGGTGGTGGTTAGCGGAGGAGGTTCGAGAGGGGGGGAGGGGGCGGTAGGGAAGGAGGAGGAGGAGGTGCGTTGCATCTACGCGGAGACGTGGGCGTGGGCGGAACGCAGCTCGCCAGCGTCGACCAAAAAGACAACACACACGCACACACAATAAAAAAAGAAAAGAAAAACAAATCGGCGAAGTACATGTGACACGGACACGCACACGCACACGTTCAAAAGAAAAAAGAAATAAACAAGCAAGAGTGCTGGGCTGCTGGGGCAAGCCCGAAAAACAAGATTCCGTATTCTGACGTCGCGCGCGGGCCCCCAGGCCGCCTAGCACTCTCGACGTGTGCGGACGAATGCTGACCAACACGCGCCCCAGTGCCGAGGTTTGCCGGCTCCCGTCGAGTGGACATGGGCGCGGTCATGTGCGCCCGCGTCAAGGCTGAATGAAGAGCGCCGAGGTGGTTGCGAGTTGCGGCGGGCGAGGGTAGCAGCGGGTTGCTGCAACTGACGTTGTTGGTGGGGGTTCTCGACTGTCGAGCGAGTGAAAAGAAGTGGGGTGAGGGGGGGGGGGGGGTGTTGTACGATTCGTTCGTGCCCGACAAATGGAACAACGCCCGCGCAGTATACAAGACGAGTGGACAGCGGAACGACCGATCATCACGAACGACAGTCCGGCGATGGCGCTGCGAGCGCTTTTATGCGTGGTACGTCGATGCCGGGCATTAAAAAAAAAAAAAAAAGGCGCAGCGTCACACGGTTGGAGCGGCGGCGTTGGTTCTGTCTCGCGCGTGTGCGCGCACTTCCCCCCCCCCCATCTCTCTTGTTTTTCTTTATTTCTTTTTTATCTGCGACTGTTACGGCGTGGTTTGCGCTGGTGCGAGAACAACCGTGCGTCCGTTGGCGACGAACGCGGGGCGCATAGCAAATTTGTCTCGTCGCCGAAGTGGGCGTGGCACCGCGGACCCACTCGTTCCCGGAGTCCAATTCGACCGTCTCTGCTCGCGGGCTGCGCGAGCTTGATTTCGAAACGCAGCTGGCGCGCTAATCACGGCTTGCTCCGCGACCTCGCTTCCCTCGCTGCCACGCCTGTCCAATTATTATTATTATTATTATTATTATTATTATTATTATTATTATTATTATTATTATTATTATTATTATTATTCAGAATGGTCGCCAGAAGGCATACTACGGACAAATACGGGCAGAGTGAAACAATATTCTGCTCCCATACCTTGTTCACACACACACACACACCGAAAGAGAGAGAGAGAGATTGGACTATGCTTCTTGTCTCGATGATCGATCTGAATGATTCGATGATGTAAACCACGGTCGCTATTGTCATGGTATACAATTGCTGACCACAAGACTGAAATAGTACATTTGAATGAAGAATCAATGTTAAATTATACAAAAAGAAAGATATTTTTAAATTAAAATCCTCGAATGAAATTGAACATAATGAAGCGCTCGCCAGCCCGATACACAGGCAAGCTATCGGGCAAAAAAAAAAGAAATGATTGCGCATGTGTGGAGGAAAAAATTGTGGCTTTCCGACTCGACAGTGGAGTAATAACTCCGCAGCTTAGGCACACACGCTTCTATGATAATCGATTTTCAGACTTCGCTCTGTACAGCGCAGCTGACCCCGAATGGCCTAACACTCGAGGTTTTTTCTCGCTTGCGCGATCATCTGGAGCTGAAAATTTATGCTGATTAAAAGCAGGGCAGGACCTACGGAAAAGCCGGAAAAGCCGTAAAGAACAGTGAGCCCGTGTGGAGGAATAATAATAAAAAAAGAGAGAGACAGAACTATATATATTTTAAACGTTCGCTCTTCGGTACGTAAAGCATTTGACTCCGCTGAAGTTCGAAGTGTAACTATGGCCTCTGCTGCCTTTGGAAGGGCAAATCTTGGTCACCGGACGAATTCGGAACGAACGTTACGTCTGAGCTTTAGTCCTCTTTTCCATAGTTCGAAGCCTTCCAGGCTAAACTAAACAATATGACAAAGCTACGAAACTCAAGAGCTGCAGACAAAAAAGGAAAAGAAAAAGAGAAATGAAAGGAAATACATTCGAACAAACGTTTGTCGTCCCCTATATACAGCACTTTCTGAAACTGCGCTTATGCCTAGCTTCGAGCTTTTTTTTTTGCTTCTTTCGTCGGATTAAGACATCTGGCAGTTTTCTTTTATTATTGCTATTGCCATACGCTCGATGCTTCTCCAACCTATTCCGGCGCGCAGTTTTGTCTAAATGTACTGTGGAAGAATCGACATTTGGGCAAGTTGGTACTGGTCGAATATCTTGAAGATGGCAACGCAGTACGACAAAAAAAAAAAGAAGAACGAAAGAAAACACAACACAGGTCCTTCCAACTTTCTGTTTTTTTTTCTTTCTTTCTTTTTTTTCTTTTGTCCAGCGCTGCCCACTTCGAGATGTCGTCGAAATATCGCAGTCAACGACGCCGACTGTACGACAGGCGCGACGAACTTTTTCGCGCGCTCTCGATGACACAGGACACGACACAACAAGTCGCGCGGAGTCAGGTAAGCTAGACATCGAACCAACCAGTATACGCTCAATTTATATCTTGTGGCGCTTGGAGGATAAGCCACGTTACGGTGAACACACACACAAAAAGCCAGCATACGAATTGCCGGGACCGAACAGATAGAGCAGACAGTCGCGCAGTGATCGCTTACGCCATTAAACGTAATAGTTATTGCCGGCCTTTCTCACACACCGCTCAGATATAACGGGAATGCAGCAGTGAGTCACTTAACGCGCATTTTATTGGGTACACGTGGCAGTTGACGTCCACGTTCTAGATCCGCACAGGAAGGAAACTATAACGAAACCAAATGCACAGACCAGTTCTGAGAGCAGTGGTTAATCCCGTTTAAATTTCGTAACTGCCCGCACCGCACGATCGGGGCTAAAGAAAGAAAAGAAAGAAGGATCGGAGAACGCCGAGCGGAATTAATGAAGCAGTTAGTTCTAAGCATCGCGACGACGGAAAACGCGCCCTCTTTGCATAATAAGCAGGGCTTTAAACGGCACCGAACGAGCTAGAACGCGTTCGCCCAGAATCAACAGCAGACAGGGCGAGGGGGGGAGGGGATAATATACATGTCGCCGCAGAACATTCGTAAGAAACCTGTTGTCGCGTAACCGCTTCCCTGGCATCCGTAAATCGAACCGCCGAGAAGCGACCGCAGGAGGGCGCGCGCGCTGAATTGAATAAGCAGCACCAATCGCGCCGGCTTCGTCGGACACCTGACCTGGCGTCCCCCAATCTACATACGCACAGGGCCCAGCGATTGGAACGCGATACTCCGGAGAGCATGGCGGCCGGCATCGCCAAGCACAGTCGCAATGCGTCACAAAAAGGCCCTCGCTTCCATCCCATACCGCAATGCATCAGATACCGTGTCCCCATAGTAAACGAGTGGTGCAAAAAAAAAAAGAAGAAGAAGAAGAAGAAGAAGCGCCGGCAGCCATGCAATCCTACAGTATCGCTTTTGATTCGATAAGCTATGTCCGCGTAGCCGCCTAATACAACGCTCGAATCCCCAAAAAATCTAACATAGAAAAATATTAATCCTGGGGTTTCACGTGACCAAATCAGGATGCCAGTATGAGGCGCACGCCGTACCGGGGAGGAGGGTGGGGATAATAATAATAATAATTATGGGGTTTTACGTGCCAAAACCACTTTCTGATTATGAGGCACGCCGTAGTGGAGGGATCCGGAAATTTCGACCACCAGGGGTTCTTTAACCTGCACCTAAATATAAGTACACGGGTGTTTTCGCATTTCGCCCCCATCGAAATGCGGCCGCCGTGGCCGGGATTCGATCCCGCGACTTGGTGCTCAGCAGCCCAACACCATAGCCACTGAGGGGGCTGGGGAGGACGACGACGACTCTGGATTGATTTGACCAGCTGGGGTTCTTTAACGTGCACCCCGCGCACGGTACACGAAAGAGAGAGAGTGTGTGTGTATGTGTGTCTCGCATTTCGCCTACCCTTTCCAAGGAAATGCCGCGCCGCTACGAAACCGGGAGTCGCACCGGCGACCTCGAGCTCAGCGGAGCAACACGAGAACCACAAGGGCTTCCGCGGCGGGTTCAGAAGATTTCTCCCGCCTTACATCTTGAGTAGACGGAAGCACTAAGGAAACTGTGACCGGGCGAGATAGACAACAAGAAAAAGCAAAGAAACAAGAAAAAGCCAGTAGAGGAACCCGACACAGCGTTTGCCGGCAGCCACTTGCGCAGGTTATAACGAGCAAGCAAGGAAAGTCCAAGTTACGACGGTTCCGGATCTATAGCACATGCCGAATAAATAATTTAAAAAAAGAAAGAGTCAACCTGATTGGGGAACGTACCGTACCCTCCAGAACTGTAGCCGCATTTGTCTACGCAATTCGCCTTCGCTTTATTCGTACATTATTCCTCCGTCCGTGCCTTCTCTATTACGAAACTCGCATTCTTTTTTCGATGCCTCCGTGCCCGTGACCATGAGAAACGAACGGGGGCGAATGAGACAGGAAGAAAGAGAGCCGGCTACATGCGTAGACAAGCGATAAGCTAAGAAAACTAGAAGGCGATGCTAATTCTGTTCCGAGAACATAAAAGAACCGTGCCACTTTGTTAGTTTATTTATATTTTTCTCTTACTTCAAGGTCTACCGGCGCTAGACACACACATAAAACGAAACAAGAACGCAGTGGCAAGGAGAAAGAAAAAAAGAAATCGACGAAAAAAATCCGGGCCGATAGATAACGGAACTAGAAATCCGGTCTGGCACCGGTCAAGCTTTTCCATTCTCGCTTACTTCATCGCTTTCTTTTTTCTTGCTCATCGCATCTTTTTTTTTTTAGTTTGAACTGGCTTATGAATTCGCCATGCACACAGTTGCACCGCTATCAGCAGCCGGTATACATTATACAAAAGGGCGGGAGGTGTTCGAATGAGCCGGAGGCGTAGGAAAGCGACTGTAGAGAAAGAAAGAAAGATACAACAGAAAGACAATGAAATAAAGAGAACAGAGGCGCCTAGCGACAGACATCGCCTCTATAGAGGGAAGACGGGGAAACAACTAAAATAACGAGCCGCGGCGAGTCCACCCCGCCAAACAGGCAAATAAGCAAACGCAACGCACGTTCGTAGGAACGTTGCCAACCCGCTCTCGCCGAGGCCAGACAGAACAGCGGCACTATCTTTTTTATTCTTCGTAGAGCTCTCTTTTCCAATCCGTTCGAACTGAACCGCAACTTCTTTTTTCACGGTCACGTTTGGCTGACCGGACAAGAGGATGCAGTGAGAAACTGTCCGGTTCTCCTAAGCGTTGCGCGTTCTTTTATTTTTTTTTTTGTAAGTTAGCCCTGAGTACACACCCTTCGTGGGATACGTATTGAGGAACGATTTCACTTTAGACGAAGCATGAAAGCAGAGGCAAGCTTACCAGAAAGTTGCTAAAACGTTTTCTTGCGCGCGCGCCGACACACGCCGACACACACACACACACACACACACACACACACACACACACACACACACACACACACACACACACACACACACACACACGCACGCACACGCACACGCACACACACACACACACACACACACGCACGCACGCACGCACGCTGCTTCCGAGATAAAATTACGCTGCCAGTGCTATATATACAGTCTAGAGTGAGTTCGAAAGTCTTCTAACGTGGAAGTGAGAATGAACGTGCTTTGGAGGGAATCTAGTGCGGAGTGCTAAATCTAGCCGTGCCTAATACTGACATCTGAGCAAATCCGAGCGAGTCTCGCGTTCAGACCAAGGAAGTATGCGCTTTATGAAGAGATGCGAATCAGAAGAGTCTTAGTACGTCGTGTCTCACATCCGAAATGTGGCAAGCAGCGCCGACACACCCGTTTCGTACAAATTTCACGACGAAAGAATCAACGTCGCAAACGTGAAAGGAACTTTGAAACTTGCAGTGTGTTACGGCTTCATTGAGTCGGATAAAGGCCATACATACAGTCGTCAACCTTGCGTCACACTCGAATGGTGTGGCACAGTGCGGCAGCGTTACCTAGCGTCGGATCGCGGCGAACAATGATGGGCCGCAGAGCCTACAAAAGGACGTGGGGAGAGGGGGGTAAGTCTCGCGCGGTTAAGCTCGTTAAAGCTCAGTCAAAAAATCCGTGCATTCACGCACCGCTGGAGCGGTGGTCGCCGGCTGTAAGCCGACGACAACGGTTAAAGGGTCGCGACGGAACGGGTCGAGGTTCGAAGGTTGCAACGGCGGGGCGTCAGGAAAGAGAAAAGCGGATGTTGTTATCTCGTTTCCCGTCCACTTCCGCCGCGCCGCGCTAGGGTACCGGCGCCGTAAACAACGCGCGGAACAACAGGACGCGGGCAAAGGGAGGGGGAGGGTCACGGGACAGAAAGACCCAGAAGCGGAAACGAAAGGAGTGAGTTGATTAGTTGGTCGCGAAAGAGAAAAAAGGAAAAGCCGCGACGGAAGCAGACAGTGGGCGAAGGCACGTTGGAAAAGGGAGGAGAGGCTGCGGCGAAGGCTAGCAGCTACGGCTAGCGTCTGCATAGGATAGCGAGCGCAAATCTTTCGCGGTCGCAGGAGTGCATTGGGCCGGACGGCCCGAGGCTTTTCCAGGAAGTCCGCGATTGCGTGCAGACAGCAGGCGCGAGCTGCTGCGTGCGCCTGGCGAGCGGCGTGCCGATAGATGGCGCTGCGTCGCCGTCGCCGCTAAGTTGCCGCCGGCATGCAGGAGGCTTGCGCAAAGGCGGGGAACGAGCGCCGTCGCCGATTCGAACGCTAACATTCGAAGATGTACGATGTATGCTCTCGCGATACACAATGAGCGAGAGGCAGACGAAAGCACGGGTATTACGACAGACACGGGCACTCTACACGAATCGGAGCTTGCCTTGTTCTAGCGCCGCCTCGAGTCTTTGTATCTCATTGTTTCGTTCACCAAGCTGACATTATGGAGTCCAACTATACCAAACGGTTGCCGCCACAGTCACTTTTCCCAAGAGAGACGTAATCTCCTTCGCGACGCTCCAGACTGCATACGCGAGAGTGCTTGAGTAAACACGAAGCACAGCACAGACGGAGGCGACGACTTCAGTTCTAGGAACTGGGGAACTCGGATGGCTGATTAGTCAGCCAGTTGTGTGTGTACGCAGCCGCCTGTTCGCTTTTTTTTTTCAATGCCACGCGTGCGAAACCAGCTGCTCGCTTGGTCGGCGCGCGCGCATCGGTCTTGCGACGAATGGCTTCGTCGCTCGATACCTCGAGCATGAAAGGGCGGTAGCGAAGGCTGTCTCCCGGTTGCCCCTTCAGCGATAGTTGTCGTTGGACATAAGCAAACCCCTTATGTTTTCTCGCAGTTAAAAAAAAAAAGAAGAGACAGACAAACACACACCATTTTAGCCTTAACTGCTACACTGCGTCTGTCGCGCATGGTGTTGGTCCTGAACGGGTCGCGTCCATAGCGAATACCGCCCATCCTCCTCCTTTCTTTCTCCACTCTCGGGAAACGGCAAAAACGCTTTTCCTTCTTTTTTCTTTTCTTCGAGCACAACAGCTCGCGGCGACGGCACGTCACGGGAAGCAACGACACAAACGGCAAGCGTCTTCCGTGGCCATGCTCAAGCACAAAATGCAGCGCACAGCTTCGAATCACCGACAGAAACAAAAAAGTAAAAGAAAGAAAGCAGCGCCACTGCAGCGTTTCAGTGCATTGCGGGCATCCACAGCAACGTGGCCGCCTTATCTCACCAGCACGAACCCATATACAGTCGAACGAACGACTTTGTAACGAAATGATTGGGCCCTCCGAAACAATTCGATATACAGGCCACTTCGTTATAGATGTCACGCACCGCACCACACTGGAAGCGGGACAGAATTATTTCTTCGCTATACAGGTCGTTTCGTTACAGAGGCGTTCGATAGCGTGAATCGCGTGCGTGAACCTAACCCGCGTACGCGCGAGACCCACACTGCCAGCCTCCTCGGAGGTGCGGAAAAAAAATAAAAAAGAAGAAAAATGGGCAAAACGCAAGGGAAGCCCCCCCCCCCCCCCCCCCGGGAGATCGGCCGGTAGCAATAAAGATACGCATTGAATGCCGGCGAGAGGACGAAAGAGAATAAAAATTCAAACAGCGCATAAACGACGGGACCAGAATGAGGAGGAGACAAACACGGCGCTGATTCCTCCTCATTCTGGTCCCGTCGTTTATGCGCTGTTTGAATTTTTATTGTTACCATATAACACCAACTCGCCCAATCCGCTGCCCTTCGACGAAAGAGAGGCGGCTCGAGAAGGACTCCCCGCGAGCGAGGAACGGGCCCGGCAGGAGCGTTTCTTTGGGCGTCGTCGTCGGAGGGGGGCGGGGGGGGCGGCGAAGACGACCTTGGCCCGTACGCTCCTCGCGCCGAGCCTCCCAAGGCTAGCGAGCCAGCCGCGACGATGACGGGGGCCTACGCGGGACAGCGCGCGTCGAGGCGAGAGAGGGGCGCTTGCCGTCGACGCTCGCCTCTCACCCTCGGCGACGTTGACGGCGCGTGAGCAGGACGACGGTTACGTCACAAAAAAAGAGATGAGGAGGAGGAGGAGGAAGAAGAGCGGGATGAGCCCGAGAAAGGCGCTTCCTCGGACGACGTGACGATTTAACTAGCGCGCGCGCGCGCGCGCGCTCCCCCTCCTTCTCGGAAGACACATATTACCTGGCCCGGACGCTATAGGGATGCTATGAGCGAGCCCCCTCCGACGCTGGAGCGTACGCGTCCGCGTGGTAACAGCGTCGCCGATGATGCCCGGCTACGGGCGGCTGGGCGAGGCGGAAGGCAGCTCCCGCTCTCCTACTTGCCCCGGAGGGGCTTCGCTCGACTCTCTTTCACTGCCCCACGCTAATAGCGTCGCCCCGGAAAGGAAAGATAACGTGGCACCATTTTACACGTGCTCTTTCGCTCTTGTTCCCCTCCCTTTGTAAGTCTCTAGAACCGCGTGATGAACGCCATGGCGCGCCACCATAGCGGGCTTTTTTTTTTTTTACATAAAAATTGTTACAGCGCAAACACATGCAACCACAAAGTATGGGGGACGGGACACAAGCGCTTGTGTCCCGTCCCTCATACTTTGTGGTTGCGTGTGTTTGCGCTGTAACAATTTTTATGTCAATATGCACCCACTCACTCAGAAAGAAGTTTTAATGAACGTAGCGGGCTTGTCAGCGGGACGACATTTTTTTTATAATCGTGGAGCTCGACAGGCGGCTCTGGAAACGAAATTGTGGCAATGCGTAAGGTTGAAGGAAATTAACGGCGAGGCATTGGAATGGCCGAGTTGAGAGAGGGGACAGCGCTCAATGGCTCGGTTATTTAATGCACGTAATTACTTAGTCAAGCAATTAATGCGTCAAATTAGGCGACAATGTGTGACTGCTCGTGCTGCAACACCAGTTGCGTCCGTCAACACGACTGCGCAAATATGTTGCTACCGGGGTTATAGATCAAGCACCGCATACAGCAGTTGGTGACCGCAGCTAGAAATTCTAAAAAAATGAATAGCTCAACTATTATTCTGACAAAAAGTAAAACATCGAAAAACAACGTTAAAGCGAGACTGGCAAATAAAACTTCGCGTGATGCGCATTTCTTCAGCTTCGAATTCAATGTAATAGCGCATTCATATGCTAATAAGCGATCACGTAGACTCGATCCGGTGGTGCCCCCAGATCTATGACATAGACGGAACCGAGCGCGACAATTTCAGGCCGGTGTCGCCACCTGTCTTTTGCTTCCACGGCGTCTCTTGGCGCACAATGTCTCCTCTCTAGGTGAAGTTAAGTGCCGAGCTTGCCATTCCGGGGTTTGCATCTACCAACCATTATATACTTTCCTTCAGCGCCCTGTCTCAACTAAAGGTTTCAAAGCTACTGACGTCTGCTCAGTCTCGACCACCTCGAACTACGCGCCCCAACACGCCTCGCACGTTCCATTCAAGGGCCAAATATTTCGAAACGGAGTACAGATAATAAATGCAGTGCAAAGAACGCCTTTTACACGGAGTGACTTACACGGAGTGTAAGGGGTGGCATGTTTGACTCCGTCTTCGAGAGTTCTCATACAACCTCAACGGAGTACGTTAACTTTGACTAGAAGAATGTAAATGTACACCATCGTGAGGTAATATCGAAAAATGAGTTAACTGCAGGTCAAGTCGTTATTCCGGTCAATGCTCCATTTTTTTATGTCTAGATCACTGTTAACACGTGCGTCACGTCAATGCCGCGTGCGTTAGTGTCTAGCCCCGCTAACACTGACGCATGAGGTGCCGTGTAATAATATGTTTAGGTTTTTATGTGTCAAACTTCGTCACATTAGCAGTCACGTTTGTCGAAAGTCTACGTCGCGCTATCCCATGTGCAGGAAATTCGGAGATTGCCCCTGCGGTCTTATGTTGAACTTCACCGCAGTACCCCTGCGTAACACAATGTGCTGCGTTTAAGAAAAAAAGATGGTATTTGAGAAGACACCCGAATTTCAATAACATTTAATCATGAACGGCGAGAAGGTAGGCCCTTTTATTAACATGCGTATTTACGGTACTTAGTCGTTACGCCCTTGCTGAGTTATATCAGAATTTTGGTCAGGATTAAAACACTGTGATAACGCAGCAGGAAAGTTACGAATAAGTGCCGCAAATGTGCCTGTCGATAAAACGGCGTACCTTCTCGACGTTGCTAACTGAAAGTTACCGAAATTCGGGCGGCTTTCTGAAATATATTTTTCTTAAAAATGATGTCCATCGAGCTTCGCTGCAGCAGTGCGGTGAAGTTCGCCAAATGGCCGCAGGGGCAATGTAAAAAAAAAATTCTTGGGTCTGTCCCCTTTTTCCGTTGAGCTTCGCGCTGCTTTTAGGCAGTGACGGCACTTTTGCGATTTCTCAGAACGTCTGGTTTGCGCGAACCACTTTAACTCACGTACTGCCCGTACACGTCTCCACGCCTTCTCTCTCCCTTTTCTCTCTTCCCGTTCTCCCTTCCTCCAGCGTTGGGTAGCCAACCAGACTCTTGTCTGGTTAACATCCCTGCCTTCCTATATTCCTCTCTCTCTCTCTCTCTCTCTCTATCTATCTATCTATCTATCTATCTATCTATCTATCTATCTATCTATCTATCTATCTGTCTATCTGTCTGTCTGTCTGTCTGTCTGTCTGTCTGTCTGTCTGTCTGTCTGTCTGTCTGTCTATCTATCTATCTATCTATCTATCTCGCGCGCTGCTCGTTTAATGATGTCCAACAAGCCCAAACATGCCCCTTCCTTTTCGAGTATACTATACGACAGCCGTCGGCACAGGGCGTCGAACCTGCGACCTAAAGGAGGAGGAGTGAAAGCAGGCGCACCTGAGCGGTGATGTCGTCCTCGTGCGGCACGCCGTTGGTGGTCGGAGTGGCGCTGGACGCGCGGACGGCAGCCGTGGTCTGTCCCGTCGAGAGGTTGATGGCTGCCTCGAGCTCTGCTTCATGGTCCATCATGCGCTCATCTTCCTGCACGGCCAAAGCAAAAAAGAAAAAAAGAAAAGGGTTGGTCAGCTCGCAAGGGCGGGCTCCAGCTCGTATGGATACGCAAGCGCACAACAAACATAGACTCCACAACGCCGGAACTGCATCGACTTCGTTACCTAACCGAGGCCACATGCGCTGTGGAGGGATTGAGCGCACGCTACAACTCTCGTTTATTATTATTATTATTATTATTATTATTATTATTATTATTATTATACCTGTGTATGAAAGCTTGGCACCATGTATGATGCCAGTTACTCTTTCTCGGTTAATCAAACAGTACACATGGTACTTAGACAGGCTCGAACAAGCAAGCAACCAAGGAATAACAGTTAAAAAAAAGAAAGAAACGTTTAACGAAAGTCAAATCGCGCCCACGTCCTGTTCCCGGAAAGTTTCAGCAGGCACGCCGAATGTCAAAACAAACACATATTTAACACAGCAAGCAAAGAGAACGTTGAAAAAATAGCAGAGAAATAAAAAAAAGTAAAATCGACGTCGCAGTCGCTGTCAGATCACACAAAGTTCGGGGTAAGCTACCCTGCAGCGTCAGAGTGCGTACTGCTTGTTCCATTTGCAAGGCGTTACAAGCGTGCGTGTGACAGACAACGCAATGCGGCGGCAGCGCCATCTCGATTACCTGAGGTAGCAAACATCACTTGCAAAGACAAGGCGTGAGGGACGCGGTGTCCAAGGTTTCGGTTTCGGGACCAGCGTTATAAGCAACGTATAACCGCTGCATTGCGATCGCCATCCCCCACAGACGTCGATGACGTCAGCATGCGCACGTAACCCATCGCGAGCCAATAGGCGCTCCCTTGCCCCTTTCGTCGCCATTTCCTTCCGCTGGTTGGTTAGATGCATAGGCTGCAGTCACAGCTGACGTAATACGAAGATAAGGGGAGATCGCTGGCAGACGCATTTGTCGTACAGCCGACATGATTAAATATAATTATCGTGGTGAAGACGACGATGATGACGATGTTTAGACCTCGTAAACGAGCCCGCGAACATGGTAACCTCGCAAGAACCAATAAAGGGTAGTCAATAGCCACACCTGCACAAGTTCACTGCTCGTGAATTTGTCGGTGCTCGAGGGCGGGAGCATCGCGATGCCAGCGGACGAAGCAGTTGCGCAATATTGGACCAGCTAAGGAAGCAAACAACTAAATGGCCGATAATTGCACGGCGTCGGTTATACTCCACCTCACAGACTCCATGCCATACAGCGAAGTCTAGGGCTCTGGAGCAGAATGCGTGCTCCAGAGAAACGGTGAAACGGTTCGCCCTCTGGCACTACACCGATCTTTCTTTGAAGTTTGCGTTCAGTCGGCGTCGCGCGATCAGGGGCGGACAATGGAGGAGGCCTTCTTCTGGCTCCCGATTGGATGACGTGACCCATGGTTTTCGATGGGCGGAATTCGTGAGAAGCTGTATAGCGATGTTAAATAGTCTTTCTTTATTGTTTTTGCTTCCTATCACAGAATGACAACGACATAATGCAAAAAAAAAAACTGACTCGCCTAAAGATGCATTATGTCTAGCTCGACGCGTTTCGCTTAGCTGAGCAGTGGCTTCTGTGGTTTCTGGTGAATTCCTGAAGGGCGTGGCATGTCTTAAATCTTTCCTAAAGTCCTTGTTCATATATATATATATATATATATATATATATATATATATATATATATATATATATATATATATATAGAGTGTCATATCATAGGAAGCCAACAAACATTGACACCAAGGACAACATAGGGGAAATTACTTGTGCTTAATAAATGAAATAAAGAAACGAAGAATTAATGGCAATTAAAGTGGATGAAAAAACAACTTGCCGCAGGTTGGAACCGAACCCACAACCTTCGCATTTCGCGTGTGATCCTCTACCAATTGAGCTACCGCGGCGCTGGTTTCTTTCCCTATATACTCTTGCTGCGCCGCATAAACAGCGCCCTCACAGCTACCAGGCGTCACACAACTGCTGTGGAATTACGCAAGCGGCGTCGTAGGCGTCGCGCGTCATTGGCGCACGATATAGTGCACGCAATCAGACCGAAAAGAAAGCCGTCGGCGTTCGTAGCCCGAACGTTGCTGTCTGTTTTTCCGCTCGGACCTCCGTATGGGCACAGTTGCGCTAAAGATTCAAGTGCATGCAAAGTTTGAGGGGTCCAGCCTCTTCCCGCATGGTCGGGAAGAGGCTGAACGAATAAAAAAAGCAGAACGCCGAACGCCGCGCTCTGGCTCCGCTGCATGCAGATCCGATTGAGCAGAACACGCGATGGCATGCGTCCACTCAAGTACGTCATCTTTCTTTCTTTCTTTCTTTCTTTCTTTCTTTCTTTCTTTCTTTCTTTCTTTCTTTCTATGTTTCTTTTTTCCTTTCCTTCTTTCTTCCTTTCTTTCTTTCTTTCTTTCCTCCTTTCTTTCTATGTTTCTTTCTTTCTTTCCTTCTTTCTTCCTTTCTTTCTTTCTTTCTTTCCTCCTTTCTTTCTTTCCTTCCTTCTTTCTTTCTTTCTATGTTTCTTTCTTTCTTTCCTCCTTTCTTTCTATGTTTCTTTCTTTCTTTCCTTCTTTCTTTCTTTCTTTCTTTCCTCCTTTCTTTCTATGTTTCTTTCTTTCTTTCCTTCTTTCTTTCTTTCTTTCCTTCTTTCTTTCTTTCTTTCTTTCTTTCCTCCTTTCTTTCTTTCTTTCTTTTCCTTTTTTTCCTTTTTTTTTGCAGCCAAACGCACTGCGAGTCTGAATCAGCCGCGTCTCTGGAGACCTACCCTTCCACGCGCGAGCCGCGCATCCACGGAGACAGCACGGCGGCGACGGCGGCGACGACGACGGCGGAGGTGGCGGCGACGACGACGGCGGAGGTGGCGGCGACGTCGAAAACGCGCCTCGAACGTCCGTACAATTGCTCTCGCAATAAAACATCGTTTCGACATAAAGGAGGGCGCACTCCCGCGATAGAACTTCCTTCCCTCCCTCACCCCAACTCCCCTTTCCGTCTCCTCCTCCTTGGCCCGTACCACTTCGGCTGGCACTCAGTGAATCGCGAACGAAGCATTCGGCGCACACAATCTGGTGGCCGGCGCACAAGCGGCCCCAGCGGCGGTTGTGAGCGCTGTGTGTACCCGTCGGCCGTACTCGCACAGGTGCGCTGTGGCCGCGGCATATCCAGCGCGACCCGCACGTGTCTCCGACGCAGCGAAGTAAAAAGGAAAAACAAATACATATGTACAGAAGTGGGGCAAGCAGGGGACGAAACTAAAATAACGTTGAAAAACAAACGCGCGAATAAATGACGGCTAGGAACAAGTGCAGTTGTAAAACGCGTGATGAAAAATGAAGAAAACAAGGAACCAGGGGAGGGGGGGGGGATGAAGAGATCAAACCAACTCTCGAATGCTGAACTGGATAGAGAGAGAGAGAGAGAGAGAGAGAGAGAGAGAGAGCAGGTGATGTTTCAGACTGCAGTCCTTGCTGGGTAACTAGAAAGAGAGCGTGTGCGCGCGCGTGTGTTCGTGTGCGTCTGTCTGTGCGTGGTTGTGTGTGTTTGTTCGTGTTCGTGCGCGCGTGGCGGGCTCATAAAGCATCACAGTGTACTTGTTTTTGTTTTGTTTTTTCCTGCAAGCGAGAGAAGCTCGCTGCTCAGGGGCGAGTGAGGCGCAAGGAACGAACGACCTGTAAACCAATGTAACGGCACCTATTTGGAACAGAGACAGAAAGAAAGGACACGGAGATACGGGTGGAGAGAAGGGTGGGAAAGGGGAAGCGATAGGCAGTTGAGCGGTACGGGAAGACACGGGTTCGCCGTGGCACAGGCAGCAGCAGAAAGAGCTGGAGCGGCGGCGACGGGCCTAGTTTCTCTTTTTATCTGAACACACGTGGATATCACAGCGGCGGAACGGCCGGTGCTGTGTTTCAACCGGGCGTACACTTGATGCCGCCGCGGGCGACGGCGCGAACTCTTGACGGGCGCTTCGTGATAAAAAAGAAATAAAGCAAAGAAAAAGGAAAGAGCAGTCCACGCGCGGACAAGCGTTCCATCCGCCATACGATGCGTGAACAAGCAAAGCTGGACTAGGATTGGAAGAGCTTCAGTTTGGCCTAGTTGGTGTTTACTGCGTATCATAGTGGCCGCAAATAAAGACGGGGACAGCTGAAGAGAACACAGACCGGCCGCGTTGTTTTTGTCTTCTCTTCCGCCGCCCCCGTCTTTATATGCGGTCAGTATGATATGCGTGGACTAGGATTGGTTGGGTCGACCGTGCTAAGCTGTGTCAAGTCATGCTGAGCTCCTCTAGGAAGAGTTAAAAGCTAAATTTTACAACAAAGCTGCAACAAAGAGAGAGAGAGAGTGAGAGAGAGATGAGTATAAAGCAGGGAGGTTAATCAAGGCCATGCTTGATTGCCTACCTTACATCTGGGGAAGAAGAAAAAGGTGAAAGACAAATGAAAAAAAAAGGAAAATCAATAGAGAGAGAGAGAGAGAGATGAAATGCAGGGAGGGAGGTTAACCAGATGCTTGTTTCCGGTTTGCTACCCTGCACCGAGGTGAAGGAATAGGAGTTGGAAGGAGGACAGAGATAAAGATAACAAATGTGGAGCCAATGTGGTCACGCTCGCTGAGAAACCTTCGCTGACAGTCACAGGCGTTCGTACAGACCGGTATAGCCTTCGAGGAGCGCAATTGGGCTTTCGTGGCCTTGCACACGCGAGAGCGCTTAAGCCAGAGATCCCCAGAGTCCTTTTCCTCCTACGGTGGAGCGTCATCTAAGCGGCAGAAATTGGCCCGCACAGCACAAGCTTGAACGTGGAATTATTGGAAGTCGCGAGAGTTGCAACGTGGGCTTGTTGGTAAGAGAGAGAGAGAGCAAATGATAAATGAAAGGTAGGGAGGTTAACCAGGACTGAGCCCGGTTGGCTACCCTACACTGGGGAAAGGGAAACGGGGACGGAAAGATTAAAGAAAGAAGAGAAAGTCCACCGGGGATATCGTTCAGTCACTCAGTCCGGATTACAGACGCTGACTCAATCCGGTCGCTTTCAAATATCGCAGCAGCGCTTTTGTGGCCTTTTGTAGCTGCGATATGCGAGGCCATGGTCCCAAGATCTTGTTCAAGGTGAACGGTTTTCTATCTAACTGTTTGAGAGCTGCGCAAAGATCTTGTCTTTCATTTTCTTTCATTTTCAGTGTTGGTAATGCATCCTCAAGGGGAGTGCGGTAGCGCGATTAAAAGACGGGACAAAAGAAGACACATAGGGACACACATAGCGCTGTGTGTGTCCCTATGCGTCTTCTTTTGTCCCGTCTTTTAAGCGCGCTACCGTACTCCCCTTGAAGATTGGAAGTCGAACAGGAATTCTGTCAGCCTAGGCTAAGGTAAACTCGCATGGATTAGGCTAGGTTCTCGCGACTTGCCTTTGCCGAGCGGTGAAGCTAGCCCACAGGGCCACCACATAACCGCGACTTCACGCTCCTCTGATTGTCACTATACAGACAGGCCTGTATAATCTTGGGAAAGTGGCAGCAGTACCAGTTGATCGAGAACAGAGCGCGAGCGAGAGAAAAAGAGGGGAAGAGGGTGCGATTGAAGGCAAACTACTCCTCCCCCTCCCCCTTTCTTTCCTTTTTCTTTTATTCGTTCGCATAGGGGTCACAAGACCCCGCAGGGTTAGTTCTCGGGGGCAGGTGGCTGCAGCGCATGGCCGGGCAGTAAAAGCTGACGCGCATTTATTTTACTTTGCTTATACTGCGAGGTCTGGTTACAGACAAAGCAGGTGAGATTGCGATTCAAGATTTGCAGGGTTGTAGCGACACGTGGGTTGGACCGGAGTAGACAACTTTCACGAGTCGCGTTAACGAAAATAACGAGAATATACACAATTACACGGTTATTATTCTACATCAACGGCGAAAAAGATACCAGCGGGGAAGGTTTATCACTGTACGAAACATAAAGAGTCCCAGCAACAAGTTCCAGTCAGCGACGCAAAAGAAAATAAGATTCTTCAAGTCGCGTTTCTTTTTCTTTTTCTTTTTTTTTTGCAATGGTCATACTTAAGCATCAGAGGTTGGGAACGTGCTGGAAAAAAAGGGAGGGTACAGCGAGTGGGGGAAGGGAGAGGGGCGGTACACGACCATGGAAAAGCCCACCTCTCTACAATCGTCGTGCCTTGGTTTTAACTAGCAATCCGAGCGTCCTCGTGTGGCAGAAACAAACAAACAAAAAACTAGCTCGACATGCCCACTTGTTTCTTGCTGTTTTAGCAGCGTCACTCCCACTCTGCCGCCTACCCGAACACGCAAACACTATATATAAATCACCCGAGACAGTTGGGCTGTTCTACATGCCTTCATAGGAAAGAGGAAAGGGGAAAAAAAGTAAATACATTTACGACTGCTTCGCACACTTACTGCTTTATAAAACAGCATCGCAGAACGCTGTATTCGCAGCCCATTGCGTATGATATCGCGAAACCGAAAAGAAAACATTTATGAAAGCCGGCGTTTCCATGAAAAAGCGCGCACTGGAGCTCCGGCCAGCGGTACTTGAAAGACGCAAGGCGCATTTAGTTCTCGTTCTTCGGCTCGATATTTACACGGGTATTGTACCCGCTTTCTCAACAGGCCTACTGCATTTGCCGTAGATTCAAGCGCGCTTCGGAGGCGGGTGCTGATCACGCTGATAATTTTGTGCGTCTGTGTTTTATTTCAACATTTGCCCGTGTTAATCCCGCTCGTTCGTTCGAACGTAAGATGTCGTCGCAGGTGTCGTCAGAGCTGCCGTCCGCTAAAGTTGCCAAAATTTCCAATATAATCAAAAGAAATCAGTCACTACGTGACCACAGCAACGGCCGAGCTGGCGAGCGGGCAAAATATACAGAGGTATCAAAACTGCCGCAACAGCGAGTGCCCACACACTTGTGTATAGATTCCGAAATCGGGCTTCGGGAGACGTTTCCTCTGGGCCGGGTGGTTCAAACAGCGTGACGAGTGAACGATACAGGCCACGCTTATGTACAGGCGGAGTCACTCCTGTGTAGAGCGCGGGCTCGGCGGCCTTCAGGGCGCTCCGGAGGCAGCCAGCGTCGTCTAACGCTTAGCTGCTGGATACGTTTGCGGCCAGCAAGCGCCGTTAGATGTCGCTGCAGGGCTGGGGTCCTGAGCGCCCCGGAGGCCGCCGTTCACGCGCTCTACACAGGAGTGACGTCGACCGTACATAAGCGTGACAGTAGCGTATAAACACCAGCGGGATAATAAGCCGAGAATCCTGACTGAGCTGACAAACCAAATGGTGCTTGTATTCAAAGAACTATATGACACCCGGATGACGGCGCATGCGCACTGAAGGCGCCAGACGCAGTCGCCAGCGGCACAGATATCGTCGAGCCTGTACGGTCAGAAGAGCACGAAGACCCTTCCAGATGCCAGTGAATAAGTGATCTATATTGAGCGTGCATAAAAGGGTGTCGCCACTAGTCGAGAAACAAATTTTGAGATTGCGGCGTTTCAGTGTAATGTGCGCTCGCCATAGACTGTTACCTCCAACTCGTCGCACAACGAAGCAGACGCGTTATTGGGTCTTCAATCAATCCTGCAGATTACGTAAAGCGCGGACGTTTTGTTGCGATAGCAATTACAAGCGCGCTCGAAGGTCGTTCGCCGTCGGCGTGACGTCACGGCATCGATGCGCATGCGCAGCCCGCGCGTCCGTGGGAGGCTTTAGAAGATCTCAAGGGGCGCGCAGCGCGCTTGGCTGCAAAAGCGACGAAGCCAAGTGTATGCATGCACCGTCATTCTCCGCTCCGTACTGGTATGCACTACTGGTGTGAGCGGACTGGGCGATATCATCATCCTCAGCAGCAGCAGCAGCGACGTATTTTTTTACGTCTATTTGTAGGACGAAGTCTAATTAATTACCCCTGTTTTGCGCTAGCTGATTACAGCTTACGCCTGCAGATTTCTTCGTTTTATCACCCCTCCTAATTTTCCGCCATCCTCGACTGCGATTCCCTTCCCTTGGCACCCATTTTGTTACATCAGTTGTCCACCGGTTATCTACCCTACACTACACCTGGGCCTTACGTGGCCTGCCCAGCTCCACTTCTTTCTCTTAGTGCCAACTGGAATATCGGCTGTCCCCGTTTGCTGGTTGATAAAAGCCGCAATGATTAATGCTGTACGAAATCTAAGCTTTATACCATGTGTCCCGCCTAACTTGTCCCAAGTGCCACGTAGCTGTACAGAACAGCGGTAGTGTTGTTTGCTGTCGCTTGGAACAAGTTAGCCCTTTTTCGTATTTAGCGGGCTTTTTTTAGGCGTGGAAGAAAACTTTCATGTCGCACGTGTAGAGCAACAAAAAGCTGGATCGGGTATTGTTTTTTTAGGATGGTCTACAATTTTCTCCCTAACACTTTCGTGCAGAATATAATATTTTGAGTAGTTTATTTTTATAGCAACTAGTCATATAATTGGGCGGAATACAAAAGAAAGAAAAGTGAAGACAGTCTGACTCGCTCCAAGCGACGGCAAAATACATTAACTTGGCTCTGCCCGGCTACGTGGCACCTGCATATTTTAAAATTTTGGCCCAGCTTACGTGGGACACCCACTATAAGCAAAGAGAACGGGAACAGTGCAGGACAAATAAGTAGTCTCAGATGTTTCGTAAAATCTAGAAGCAAAAAAAAAAGAAAGAAACATAACCAAGGTTGCCGGCTTAGCAGTCCCATACAGCACCGCGTAACATGCGGTGCTATGGTTCAGCTTAGCAGTCACATAACGTCAACGACGCATCATTGCTGAACAATGGCGTACGTCTGAGCGTCACAGCCTAAACGGTCGGTGCAATTGACAGGATTGCTACTCAGGCTTACGGTACCTTTCGACATGACGGCAGACATAAGGAAACCGTCAACGATTCAACTAAATGAAGGACAACTTACACGCCTGCCGTGAAGTGGTTCGAATCCGATGCGAGTTCCGTCTGTCGTGTTAGACGTCAGTAAATGTCTTTCCTCCTCAACTTTGTAGTCCTAGTAGCCTTTCATATTCACTGGCTTTGCAGACATGTAAAGCACCTTCTCGGCTCCCGCGGTAACAAGACTTGATTTTAATATACGCTTTCGCCGCACTGTGGCCCGATCGTTTTTCGTTGTCGCTTTGCCGTTTACTGCATGCAACTGTCGCGTCTTGTGTCGGTCGGGGCTCGTGCGTGCCTTATGCGTTCCTGCAGTGTAAAATTCACTCGAGTTCGTCGCCCTTGACGCTGACGTCTAGCACTGCTTGTTTGTTGATCGAACGTATGTGAGAACCTTTACTTTCTCTTGCCACACTGTAGAAATGTGCGCCCCTGCAAGAAAAGATCGCGCCCTTCTAAGAAAAGATCGCGACTGTGACAAATTGTCTGACGCACGTTGAAAGGACCTTGAACACAATTAGCAGGTATGAAAACAAAAAAAAAGGATCGACCTTCTTTTCGTGCATACTTCCTCACCTTCTCATAACTGCCCTGTCAGGATTCCTCGGAAAATTTATTCCAGGAACGTGCGTTTTCGCATTTTCTTTTCTTCAAAGGCAAACGAACAAACAAACAAGCAAGCAAAAGCCTGTAAAGAGCTGCGTCATTTTGGCGTTATTCTAAGAAATTACTGATTTTTCCAGGAAGTAAATTGATCGTGCCAAGGCAAAAAAAAAACAGAAAAAAATGGCTGTGGCTTAGCTAAGGTTAAGCCCAGGATGCGAAGCATACTAGCCTTTATTTTAGTTGTTGAACCACTGTTTAGCCTGGTGAACTGCTGTTGCTTGGCTATATTTGGTTCGGCTAGACGAAGAAACAACTCATGCAGGCGAGCGCACGAGCTGAGACCCGGCTATGTAGCTACGCGGCCGCAAGCGAGCGCACGAGTTGAGCCTCCGCTTTTGCGGCTCTTATGACGTCATATGGTATAGCTACGCGGCCGCGCGCGGCGCAGCAAGGAAGAGCATGGTTGTGCGGCTAGTATGCTTCGCATAAAAACAAAAGCGGGCGTTCTTGGATTGTAACGTCGTAAAGACCGCAACCCACAGATGCAATCCCAAACGTTTCGGTACGCATGCGCGACAAGTTTCAAATATAATTATTTCCGTCAGCGCTTTCGCTCCTTTCGATGCTCCGCGAGGGCGCCCGAGAAGGGGCTCTATCGAAAAGCGCTAACGCGCGTGACGTCAGCGAAGGTCGCTCTCCATTTCTCCGGGAAGACTCCACCGCGCGTCGCCGCCGCCTTCGCCGTCGCATGCTGTCGCGACGGCTACGGGCGACGTTACCACAGCAGCTTCGTGATTCACCGGCCGGCGTTGCGCGGACGTTTCCGCGTTGGCGACCATCGCGATGAGGGTCGCGAAAACCAGACCGCTGAGCCCGATTAGGCTTCACATTTTATGGAAATTATAATGCCCGCGAGCGTCCGACGCGGCGTTCTCCCCTATAGAACGGGCCGTTTTGGGATTGTGCCAATTCCTGGCCGGAGTGAGTGGCGGTTGGCGTTCTCTTTGGTTCGTTTTTTAGGTGTTTCCTCGGTGCAACTGTGGGAACTGGCCTTGCACGGGCGGCACACAGCCTTAATCTCGTTTCGCGTAGCTGTTTACAGGAACACGTTTGCGAAAATGTTCCGTACATTGGGTGGAACGTACACGTGTAACAAACACTGTCATTGTGCGTCGGTTCCCCACGTTCGGTGGAGCTGCTTGCCGCTTCTTGTGCCGTGCATGACCCTTGATATCGTTCCGCATAAATTTCGAATTTAAATTTCTTCCTTATACCATCATCATTCATGAGCCCTTTCCCTCCCCGTCCCTCTTCCCCAGTGTAGAGTAGCAGGCCAGAGCAAGTTATAGCCCAGGCCGACCTCTCTGCCTTTCTGTGAATAAATTTCTCTCTCTCTCTCTCTCTCTCAAGAGGTAAGCGGAACATGTTTGCAGTAATGCCCCGCTTACTTAATTCAGCTTTTGTGTAACCAGATTAGGCGTGTACGAAGTTTTTTTTTTTATGAGTAAAGTAAGTTGAAAGACAAATTAAGACGGAAAATTTTGAAACAAGGAATGAGCCCATACATAGAGTCAGTGAAATACTAAATGACACACTGGAGAAAATGAGAGAACGAAAATGAGAAAGCGGAAGAAGGGGTTACTGTGGCTAAAAACCCAGAGCGGCCGCACCAAAAGGAGAGAGCCAAAAGAGGTCAAGGTCGCGCGAAGCTTTCGAGAGGATTGATGGAAAAACATTTTCCTTTGAAGATTGAAACAGTGACGTGCTATGAAAAAAAAAAATGAAAGGTGTTCCAAGATTCACCCTCGTAGCAGAAATAACATAGAAGCGATAGAGCCAGACCAGGGGCCAACCTCACAAAGCATTTCGCTCGTAAGTGCTTCTTACGAGTGCCATACCCCCTCATGTGTTCATGCGGTATATTATAATATATGTATAGTCAAACAATGACAACAAGGAAAGAATTGCGGAATTACTTGTTTGTTTAATTGAAATTTATAAATTATAAATAAATGAAAATGAAAGTTGACGAGATATCAGCTGGCCGCGCAGGTGGGATACGAACCTACGTCTTGGTATTGCGCGTGTAATGCTCCTTCCAACTGAGCTATCGCGGCGACGTTTTCCCGTCCAATTTGTTCGGTATTCGTGCATATGAGCAAGAGTTAGGCCGCTGGAGGCGTTCGCCAGTCCCACCCATGTGTTGAACACCAGCATGTTGGACGTCCTTTCTCCCGCAAGATGTCACGTGGTACGTGAACTTGGGAGAGGGCAACTGGCCAACAATTTAAGGGGGGAGAGAGAGAAACGACCCGAACTTTGCAGTGGGGGAGGTTCGGTCTGAGCCAGAGACGGCCGAACGTAACAACCTGGCGACGAAAGAAAGGTTATACCACGTCAAGACGGAGAAAGCAAAGCGTGCAGTTTGCGCATGCGCGCTGAAGCGGTCAGCTGTCAACTCGACGCGACGGCCCGCGCCACGCCCAAAGAAACGCTGAAAGGATAGAGAGAGAGAGAGAGAAAGAGCAAATGATAAATCAAAGGTAGGGAGGTTAACCAGGACAACAAGGAAAGGAACGTGCTAACGCATACATACTTGAAAATAAATCGAGAGGCACATACTTCTAGTCGCGTGATGAATAAGACGTCGCCGAGACGCATTGTTTAGCGGTGGCGCCGCTTCTGCGCCATTGTTTTTCTTTGCGGATACTATGTATCTGTGTGTATATACATTTTCTTTTCTCGCTCTCTTCGCAGGCGACTCTTGGGTGCGCGTTCATTAAGCGACGCGTCTCCGAGCAACGGATGCTCCAGTGCGGCTAGCAACCGAAGAGAATAACTTAAATCTTTAAAAATAAAGATTAATGAGCGAGGCGATCCGTCGGCGAGGTAGCAGACGACCTCCCAGACGATCCGCCCGCGAGGTAGCAGACGACCTACCAGACGATTCGTTCACGTCTGCACGAAAGTAGAGGCAACGCTGTACAGTTGTTTTTCTCCCGTGCCTTTTTTTTAATTTTTACTTTTGTTTACTTTATTACTCTTTTGGCTGGCTCACAAGGCATCGAAGGTTTTCCGCATTTCGCGTTGACGTAGGCTTCGACTCCGCGACATTTCCAGCTCCGCCCGATAGACTGCGATCTCCAGACAAAGCGTCACTCGTCGATTATTCGACCTTTTGTTGTTCCATCTCAGGTGCGCGTATGCGATTGTTCTTTAAAAAAAGGCGGTGCGTGTACAAACGCACCGAATGCCTACGCTGAGACTTCGGTATTGCGGCTGTAAGTTAATTCCCGGAGAGACGGGAATTGCGGTTGACACACCTTTTGGCGCTTGTATAATAAGCGATGATTTCGGGTGGGGGGGGGGGGGGTAGAAAAGAAGTAAATACACAAATGAAAGCCAAGGGCAAAGCACTGCTGTTTTGCGAGTGAAGGAATTCCGCGTACTGAACGCAGAACCGCGTCCTATTGGCGGGTGAACACGGAATGCATGCCGAAGCAAGGGAGAGGGCACGGGATGCGGGAGAGGAGGACGACAGTCGCCCTTTGACTCCGGCGCTCATATATATATATATATATATATATATATATATATATATATATATATATATATATATATATATATATATATATATATACATATGACGAAGGCATTCCAATGGCGACGAAATTGTGAACCGCGTGTTTGAGCCAGATGTCATTTGCACCTCGCATTAAAGTGAGCCCCGAATTTTTGATCGCACGTTCTGGGAGCAAGTGAAGGTATACGATGGGGAAATAAAATAAAGAAAGAAAACGCGGAAGGAGGAGTTGATTCGACTAACAAGTGAACATGGAATAAAATTGGCGCAGATCTGTGAGATTGTTTCTTTTTTTTGTTTGTGTGTGTCTCGCTCTCCCTTTAGGCAATCAGTATATCCTCAAAATTTGCTCTCACTAATGAGTTTCGTGAACTCCTGTGTACACGAATGCGAAAGCGTTCGTCCAACCTTCGCGATCATTCCCGTAAGCACGCTCGGCGCACAGCCGTCACCCGGACCGTGCTCTATTTTCAGCGTTTCTCGCCGTCCGCAGCAGCTAGGTGGTTTTCGATTTCTAATCGTGAAACTGAAGAAGCACCCCCCCCCCCCTTTTCCTCACCCACACCTCTTTCTTTCTCTTCAAACCTTTCTCTCTCTATTCCGACTGTCGATCACTGTGAGCCCTACTCGCACACTCGCACTGCGCATGCGTGCGAGAAGTTGCCAAAAAATCTACCCTCCGCGCTCATAAGGATGGGTGAACTACCAACTTTCCGAGTCTTTTCTCTAGTCTATACGCCTCTTTCCTGTCTTCTTGTATGCTTCCTGTGTGCGTCTTCCTTTTTGGCTGTTTTGCCTTTTCCTAAATACAATGCACCAACTAGCCCAACAACGTGTTTTACTAGAAAGGATGGGTGAATCTACACAGAAAGAGGGGCAAACGGGAGAGAGGTGTGGGGGGGGGGGGGGAAGTGGTCAGCTTCGCCGCATCGCTTCGGAGCCCAGCAGCGGAGCCTCTCCATTCATTCTCTTCCTCTCCTCGCCAAGCCTCCTCATTACCCTTTCCCCCTACACGTGCCGTTTCTGCCTCGCAGGTCGACCGCCGCCGCAGCCGCTTCCTCCATGCGGCGCGTGTGACTGGGCTTCGCTCGCCGGTTCACCCATCTCTCTCTCTCTCTCTCTGCCTCGCTCGCTCAGAAACCCGTTCTCTTCCTCAACCTCCTCGACCACTTCCAATCCGAAACGGGATTCCTTTGACGTCACCAGGGCGCAGCCGCTCGGCGGTGACGCCATCCTACAGAGAAGGAGACAATGCGAGGAGGAGAGGAGAGGCGTGCTCGCTAGTGGAGAAAGATACAGGAGAGGTTGGCATCGCGACTATATGTATCTCTCTCTCTCTCTTTTCCCCTCCCTCCGTCGTTTTGGCGCGGCAGTGCGATTCTTTCCACCTCCGCTCCCCGTTGCATCGCCGCGGCTGGCGCGATTCGAGTCGCAAGAGACGACGCCAGCACAAGGCACGGCTGTGTTTAATATAGTTTCCGCGTTTGGGCGTCGGCGTTGCTTCCCCATCTCTCTCTCTCTCTCTCTCTCTCTCTCGTTTCCTTTCTTAACACAGCTGGACCAGTGGGAGACGCCGCAGAGGCACGGAAAGACTGCTTCTGTCGGCCCACGCCCGCTTCCCATTGGCATATACAGCGTGCGCGTGCGAGCACGTGTTAGTGGGCCAGGCGTACCGGTCCCACGTCTTCGGCTCGCAAGGACTAGGGGGGCATCCCAGCATGTCGCGCAATAACGAAAAAAAAATAAGATTCCGGAATCGCCGTAGGCCGGTGCCGAAACCTGACAGACGCTGCCGCAAACATCGTACGGTAGGCGGCAGCGAGCGTCGAGAGCGACGTTGCAACTATGCAAGAGATGCATGCATATTTAGCGAACATTGTCCGAGACACATTGGCGATGCATCCCAGGACACGACGGCGGTCGTAACGGATTTTCTGTACCTGCAGTCGCTTCCGGCGGATGCAGTCAGCGAAAGTACAGCCTTCGAGATTCACGCGCGTGGCACTTTACACGACTTGGCGTTCCATAACGCTTTCGCGAATTAGCGCATCTCACAAAGACTGACGGAAGAAGACGAACACGATTAAGCAGGTTTCTTGTTTGTGTTGTATATAATCCACCTTTCACAGTCTTCAACTTGCAAATGATCACTGTTAAGTTTTCACGCCTTTAAGAACACTTCTGGGAATTGTCTGTCCCAGGACAAACCCAAAGATCCCCCTGGCGGTCAAAATCAATCCGGAGTTCCCTCACTACGGCGTGCCTCATAATCAGATCGTGGTTTTGGCACGCAAAACCCTAGAATTTCAATTCGATTCATTTTTTTTTTTTACTCAGTCAGCCTACGTTTACTTCAATTCATACTGCCACTAAAGCTACGAGTCTATAGACGTCGCGCAATATCCCAGCATGTTCCTACCACAATCATTGTTTTGTCCTTATGGCCAAACTTTGGTATTTATCGTTTGGTGTCGGGCTGCTGCGCACGAGGTCTCGGGATCGAATCCCGGCCACGGCGGCCGCATTTCGATGGGGGCGAAATGCGAAAACACCCGTGGCACTTAGACTTAGGTGCACGTTAAAGAACGTCTGGTGGTCCAAATTATTCAGGAGTCTCCCACTACGGCGTGTCTCATAACCAAATCGTGGTTTCGGCACGTAAAGCTCCATAATATAATAAATTGACGCGGATATAAAAAAAAAAGAACGAGAAGGCTAATACAAACGCCAATTGTCAACACATTGCAAGGAATCAAGGACTGCACAAGAGCTATCTGCAAAAGCTCATCTGCGCAAGCTCGTGTCAGCGGCAAGCGGTCAGTCGCGGACGCTTTGTGGCGGCCACGCGAGGTTAGTGTGACTGACGGCTTGACACTGCTTTTTCCTCGAGCACGCGCAGGCAGTTACTGTGTATTGCTTATTTTCTGCCACTGCGGAACCTTTCGGTAGATCGTCCAGGACCTCACGCGGTCTTCCTCGCTTTTATTGTGTTCAAGGCTCGCGCGTCTTCCTGGTATTCCTTGTCGCATACCATGAAACCGAACAAAAAAAAATTATGGGGTTTTACGTGCCAAAACCACTTCCTGATTATGAGGCACGCCGTAGTGGAGGACTCCGAAAATTTTGACTCCCTGGGGTTCTTTAACGTGCACCTAAATTTAAGCACGCGGGAGTTTTCGCATTTCGCCCCCATCTAAATGCGGCCGCCGTGGCCGGGATTCGATCCCGCGACCTCGTGCTCGGCAGCCCAGCACCATAGCCACTGAGCAACCACGGCGGGTAAACAGAACAAGCACGTGAGCCAATATGGCACGGCTTCCTACACGGCTGTCAAGACACGACTCTTGGAGTATGCTAGGAGAATGCCAACGAACTAGAAAAAGGGGAAGAAAAATCGAGAGGCAGACATAGACAAAGCGACAGGAAGGTGGCTGGACTAACAACTGAAGTTTATTCATGAAAACGACGCCCCCCACGTCCGTACTGAACATGCGCAAGGCACAACATGACGTACACGCGATAATCCATTTAACTAAACACGGCGATGTTGATCGAGAAATGCAAGCTCTTTCTTAGTTAGGAAAACCGATGTCGAGCTTAACACACTTCTCGAGGCCAAGTTTAGAGATGTGATAAGCGCCGATCAACTCTCTTTCTTGCCGACTCTCACTCGCGTATTCATAAATGCAACTTGACTTGATTTAAATTACGCCTGTCGTGAACGTGCCAAGAGACGCTCCCTTAGCTTCCTTCGGCGCACTGACGATAGGCGTCATTTAGTTCAAGTCAAGCATGGGCTTCGAGTCAAGATGCATTTCTGCATACGGGGGTTAAGGTACGGACACACTAGCGGCAAAACGCGCGCGGCGCGCCGCCGGCGGCGCGCCGCGTGCCGCGAAACCTGCCGCGGAACCGGTTTGGTCTGCCGCGCAGAGGATGGGTCCAGGACCCATTTTCGGCGGCTTGCCGCGTGCCGCGAACCAATGAGAGACGTCCGGGCTTTCTCCTAAGCGCCACCTCTTTGCTACTGCCGAAGTTAACTTCCAGCGGCGGCGGCGGAACCACGATCGACGACCGAGCGCTCCGAGCCAGCCGCGACTGCTTTATGTGCATCCACGTGCTCGTGTGCATCCACGGTGAAAAATGAATTTGAACCGGCAGAATATGATGGATCAATTTCTAGAGACTGTTCGCCTGTTCCCCTTTCTATATGATAAAACCCATCCGGATTATAAATACAAGGACGCCAAAATGAACCGGTGGGTGATCATCGGCAAAACATTCGATCTGACTGGTGAGTTGTTTTCATTCTTTATCTGAGCTTCCGCTGAATGTTCACGTCGGCAGGAATGTGCGGGGGTGAGCACACTTGTTTAGAGTGCTCTAGCGGTGTGCTGCGGAGCAAAACATTCGCTTGCCCCTCGACGTCTCGGTAGCGCCAGCAGAGGTGCACCCAAAACCTTCGTCTGCGTGCCTTTTGCGCGCGCCGCCGTCGCAACAGCAGAGAACACACAATGATCAAAGCGCTCATCGTCGTCAGAACATCGTCGTCTGCATCTGCCATTGCAGGAATCAACGCGATCATCGCGGTAGATGACGAGGGACGAGGAGCTGGCCTGCTCCGAGCAAGGAAAAAGCGCGCGACAACGGCGATGTCGCGCCTATGCTCGCGCAGTTCGAGACAAGGCGAGATCAGCGCTGTCACGTGACTCGGCGGCGGCCGCCGCGCACACAACCGATGTGGCCTCTCTGCCGCGCGGCGTTCTTGCCGCCGGCGGCGTGCCGCGCGCGTTTTGACGCTAGTGTGTCCGTACCTTTAGACTTCCCCACGACTGATACGTTCAAGAAGATGAGAGTGGAGCCGCACTCCTAATAACGTAACGGAAGATTACCTCCCGCGCCTGTGGGTACCAGATTATAATGCTCACGATTATGCCGATTATAATGCTCGCAGCGGAGTAGTTTTTCCTCGTCGTTTCGGTTAGGCAAAGCAAAAAAGCTTCCTTAACGAAGGACCCTAGAAAATGATGCATGCCTCTCAATAACACCAGGAAAGGAAGCGTGAAACAGCCGTAATTGAAGCCGGTGGTAAGTGCATAACAACCGTGGTCAGATTCGTGCACCGCGCGTACAGTCGCGTTCAATATAAGCTGCAGCCCCTCGCGGTGGGGGGGGGGGGAGGGGGGGGGGTCGAAAGGGCTCTAGAACGGCACTGCGCTTTGTGTTAATGCACAATTTTCATCGCCCGGTTGTTTATTTTCTCGCCGTCTTGTAGATCTTCATGGGTTCAAGAGAGCACGATGATTATGGGTACATGACCGGGGTTGTTGGAGAAATATGGGAGAGGCCTTTGCCCTGCAGTGGGCGTAACTAGGCTGATGATGATGATTATTATTATGATGATTTCTGTATGCGCAGCGTCTACCAGGTTCTGCACCTAGCGAGCTTGACATTGGGTTCACACGACAACAATGCCATAAGCAGACTCGGCTGTGTTGGGTGGGAGTGTGGGGAGAGGAGAGGGGATCAATGTGGTGATTCCAGTACACCTGCCGTAAAGCACAGGCCTATTCCGAGAAACGTTAGTTAGTTAGTTAGTTAGTTAGTTAGTTAGTTAGTTAGTTAGTTAGTTAGTTAGTTAGTTAGTTAGTTAGTTAGTTAGTTAGTTAGTTAGTCTGTCTGTCTGTCTGTCTGTCTGTCTGTCTGTCTGTCTGTCTGTCTGTCTGTCTGTCTGTTTGTTTGTTTGTTTGTTTGTTTGTTTGTTTGCGTCCGTGGCGCCTTCGGGGGTGACAGCGAATCCCCGAGAACGGAGCAACACCGCCGCCAGCTGCACAAGTGGGACTCGCAGAGCCTCATTTGCATATGCCGCGACGTTCGTCGTTTTCTCTGTTTTCCGTTCTCCACACCACGGTAGTCGCCCGGCGAGCGCACTCCCGGCAACTTTTCTTCGACTAAAGCAATGAACAGTTTGTGCCTTTCGCTGTTATTGCTGCTGCTGCTGTTGCTGCTGTCGTTACCGGCCTGCGCTTTTTCTTTTCCTTTTTTTTTTTCAACACACTAGGTGCTCCTTAGGGCCAGCGTTGCTATGTAGCGCGGCGCAGACGAACACCGTCTAGACGGCGTTTCGAAAGAACAAGATAACGCTAAAGAAAAAGGCGCTTTGAGTTACAGTGTTATTCAGTGCGTTCCTCTGCTGGACGCATTGTTAGCGACCTCGACCTTCTCAAAAGGCTCACCTTGTTTCTTTCTCTATTTTGTTCGCACTTCTCTTCTTTTTTTGTTGTTGTAATAATTATCACTCCGAGGCACTGCGTCTAGCAGGATTACGTGTGTCGGGGTTCGAGACTGTGCGCGGCTGGCGTTATTCGCCTCTGACGTTATACGCGGCGGCAGGTGGCTGGACGTTCGTTATCGCGGCTGACGCCAAAGTCGCTAGACTTTGCACGCGTGTCCAGACGCGCAGCGAGGGACCGACATATTGGGTGCATTCGATTCGCCCGGCCAGTTCAGTTGCCAGTCCTTGTTCGCGCCGACACCGGACGGCACACGGGTCACCTCTTGCACGAGCGGTGCACTATGCATACCTAATCGGAAGAGTGCAGGGAATGCTGCGAATTCGTCCCGAACGAAGCCTGCGCCGAGTGAAACGAACGGTCACGTGCAGAGGGCGCCATTGTTGGACTGTCGAAACGGATAGACAAGTGCAGCACACCGCGCGAAGCTAGTTCTAAAAGTGCAGGCGAGTCGAACTGACCTACTGTCTCAGCCTGCCCCGCGACTGCATCTCAAGAGAGAGAGAGAGAGAGAGAGAGAGAGAGAGAGAGAGAGATAGATAGATAGATAGATAGATAGATAGATAGATAGATAGATAGATAGATAGATAGATAGATAGATAGATAGATAGATAGATAGATAGAGAAGTCGAGTGGGCAAATGAATGAAATGGGTAGATCGCCGGAATACTTTTGGAAGGTGATAACACTAAGATTGGAGGGGTTGAAGCGCGCACAAAAGTTCGAATGGACTGAAAGTCGGCGAGGGGGAAAGGGGAAACGGTAGACACGGAAGAAAAGAAGGTCACCGTTGGTGACCGTCACCGTTGGTGACCGTCACCACGGGAGCAAGTTGCAGAAACGGTGGACTGGCTGTCGGTGACAGCTGCCCGCGTGACTGACCGCGGCTCAATTTTGCGACCGCGACATAGAAGAAAAAAAAAAAGAAGCCCTGGAACTAAAAAAGAAGAAAGAAATCATGAACACCAGGCTAAAGCCGTGTGCTACAGCTTACGAATCACGCCGCCGCCATATAGAAATCTTTTGTATTGATTTCTTTCGCGCCCATGGAATTGCGGCCGCCGCGGTGGGGATCGAACCTGCCACCTTGAGCTCGGCAGCGCAACGCCACAGCCACAAGTGCTACTGCGGCTGGTGATTCTGATCCTTGAATTGAATTGCTCGAAGACGTGGACAGTAGTTTCACAATGAATCGGAATGCATAATCGGCTAATTAACAAACTTTCATCCACCAGGCTTCTAACAAATTACATAGACACATAGTATAATTTAAATAACGATATTCCAAAAATGATGTATAATACAGCAATTTCGTACACATTAGATGTATTATCAAGTGCTGTTCACAAAATTGTGATATCGTTCTCTTCTTTCTTTCTTTTTTTTGCTGAGGTACAGAGTTGTAAGCTTAATACTTCGTGCTTATTTTTGTCAATTTTCCTATATTCAACAATTCTTGTACAAAAATTTTTTATGGCCTAAATAAAAATTTCACCTCTTACACTTTCTGGGTAATACCTTTTTTTTTTTTTTAAATGCAAGAAACGTCACCAAAACGGGCGAAGTGGTTGTCAAGATTTTTTCCGTCTCCATGTTTAGGTAAGGAGCACCCGACCTACAAGCTTCCCCTCACCGCACTTACTGAAGACCCTGCTCTTGCGTCACGAGATTCCGTCGCAGGTACGGGCGTCCCCGACGCGCACTGTCCGAGCAAACAACAGCGCAAAATTTCGGCCGTCAGAGGAGTTCAAAACTAGCGGCAGCCTAATCCGGCAGGACGGAACGATCGCGTTCCCCTAAAGGGGCACTAAGGACAACGATAAATTGACCGGCGTCAGTTATTTGCTATATAAAACTTTGAATAAAAAGGAAGGAAAAGAAACGGCCTTCCCGTGAGCAGGTGCTTGTTGAGCCAGCAAATACGCAAACACCACAGACACGTGGCGACGCCGCCGTGAACTTCTCGCACCAGCTGTCAGTGACGTCACGAATTTAGACATTAAAAAAATGGCTGTGGCTTAGCTAAGGTTAAGCCCAGGATGCGAAGCATACTAGCCTTTATTTTAGTTGTTGACCCACTGTTTAGCCTGGTGAACTGCTGTTGCTTGGCTATATTTGGTTCGGCTAGACGAAGAAACTACTCATGCAGGCGAGCGCACGAGCTGAGACCCGGCTATGTAGCTACGCGGCCGCAAGCGAGCGCACGAGTTGAGCCTCCGCTTTTGCAGCTGTTATGACGTCATATGGTAGCTACGCGGCCGCGCGCGGCGCAGCAAGGAAGAGCGTGGTTGTGCGGCTAGTATGCTTCGCATAAAAAAAAGAACTACGTTGCATATCTAAATGAGCCAAAGACTGAACTTGTCGAGTTTTAGGAACCTTTACTCAGCCACGACGGCCCTAACACGATAACACAAAGTTGAAATCGGTGACGTCAGACAGACGCACCGACGCTGAATTATCGGCGCGATACTCACAAGAAAAAGACAGATGAAGAACAAGACGAACTTTCATTTTCTTACCACTGCCACAAAATTAACGAAAGTACAATTATAGAAAGGATGCTCTATCAGCCGAAAGTGATTTGGCGCCTCTTCGGTGTTGCTTTAATGAAGCCCAGGTGGCCGAAATTAACCCTCAGCACCCCCCCCCCCCCTCGACACCGCCTCCCACCCCTTTACACAAACACACACGCGCGCATAGTTTGTATGTTACTTTGTATTGTAAATTGTCTCACAATGAACACAAAATGGACCAGCGCCCAAGACAGTTTGCATATGATTGCGCGAATAAACACAATCATCATCGTCGTCGTGGTCATCATCATCATCATCATGATCATCATAAATATGGCTGCGTTCTCTGTCCCTATGTCAGTGGAGGCTAATGAGGCGTCATTATTTCACATCCGCTTCGATTTATAGGCTTACCCGCCGTGTTTGCTTAGTGACCAAGGCGTCGCGCTGCTACGCACGAGGTCACGGGTTCAAATCCCGGCCAAGGCGGCCGCATTGCGATGTAGGCGAAATTCAAAGAAAAAAAAAAATCTCCCGCTTTACCGCGCATTGGGTGCACGTTTAAGAACCCCAGGCGGTCGAAGTTCCTTCGGAGTCCCGCACTACACTGTAAAATAATTTGCACCCTTAAAAGTGAAAAAGGGTGTAAATGTGTGTATAACTCACGCCCTTAGGGTGTGATTTATATAACTGACACCCTAAGGGTGTGAGTCGTGGACAGATTTACACCCTTTTTCACTTTCAAGGGTGCAAATTATTTTACAGTGTATACGGCGTTCCTTGTAATCAATCAGATCGTGGTTTTTGGCACGTAAAACCCCTTGATTTATTTGCTTTGATTTAATAGGACGTACACACGCAGGATCGCCTCCGACGCGGGACCGCGCCAGCGAGTCCAAGCCGATTACTCCTCGCCTCGTGCACAAACGCGAGGACGCGTTCTATCTTTATTCCGCGCCCATTGGCTGTTGTCCTTTTTTCGGCGTCCTCGGGCGTTCGCTTATCTCGTTTATCGCTACCTTCGCTGCCCCGCGAAAAACAAGCTCCGCGCACAAGAACCCCCTGTTTGCGCTCGCCTAGCGCAATACTTTGCCAGTCATGTATACATGCATGTGAATTCCCTTTGCTTTTTCGCAAAGGTAATGCCTTATTCTGGGGTATAGTTCGCGCAAGTCGGCTGGGTAAAATTTGGGCCAACAAGCGAGTACAAGCGTCGAAACGAATAGTCGAAACCGAATAGCGCTAAGATGGTAAGGGCTGTATTCATATGGGAGGTTGTGGCCAAGTACTGCATCAGGGCGGCGAATCCTGCTCTGGTGTGGGAGTGCGTTACCGGTTCTGGTCACCGGGATCAGACCACACTCGAGGCCTGTTTATGCAATTTTATCAAGAAAAAGAAATGAGTATGGGCAGGACATGTAATGAGGAGGGAAGATAACCGATGGTCATTAAGGGTTACGGACTGGATTCCAAGGGAAGGGAAGCGTAGCAGGGGGCGGCAGAAAGTTAGGTGGGCGGATGAGATTAAGATGTTTGCAGGGACGACATGGCCACAATTAGTACATGACCGGGGTTGTTCAAGTATGGGAGAGGGCTTTGCCCTGCACTGGGCGTAACCAGGCTGATGATGATGATGGTGATTATGATGATGATGATGGTAAGGGCTGACACAAATAGCGAAAACCCACGGCGCCATCTTCCGACCATTTATTGCGAAAGCGTACACGTCTTTATACGTATGGATGTCATTGCGCATGGCAAGTAGAAAATTACGTCATGTAACACATGGCGCGCGCACATGATTGTTGAAAAAAAGATCTATAGTTCCACAACAAAAGCAGCAGAGATGCAGCGCTCACAAATTTGTCTGCTTCTCGACAGCCATCTGTTAAGGAACTAGCGTTTATTGAATGGTCACGAAGGGACGCCACCTTTGACACGACGTCATGCCACGATGCTCATGCACAAATTTCGGCCATACTCCTCATAGAGTTATGGAGTTATATAGGGTCATAGAGTCCTATATGGTATAGAGTCATAGGGTCATAGAGTTATATATAATTATTTGAGAGAACTGTGGCGCTAGTGTCTACGGGAGCTTCAGGCGGGGCAGTTCAGCCAGAATGGGAATGGTGGGTAGTACGTGGACGTGCCTAAATTTCGTCCTTTTGGCTTCAATTGGCTTCGTGACGTTATAAAGTGATCTTTTTTTTTTTAAAGTACTGCGTTATAAAAAATTTTTAAAAATACTAAAATTCTACAACGGCAGGATCCCAACACAGGACCTCTGGGCACAGAACCCCGATATCGAAACCATTACACCACGGACGCACGGACGAGCGGCAGCAGTGAAATTAGCAGTGATTATGCGTATCTGCATAATCTTATAGCCTTCTGCATTTAAAAAAAAGAGTAGAAATTCCTTTGCAATTTAGGTCAATTTCGACACAGATAAAGCGTAACAAACGAAGCCAGAAGAACGTCTAAAGCCTCTAGCATGAAGATCAGGCAAATCCATGTGCTACTCATCATTCCCACGGTGGTTGAACGATCGCAGCGCCAAAGTTCCCTCTACACTCTTAGAAAAATTTACACCCTTTGGGGCGTATCTTGTCCCACAACAATAATCGTCATCCGTGCTGCCCGCGTTTCCTTTCTTCAACGCTGCGAGCCCGGTACTTTCCAGTCACGAACGGCATGCGCCTTATCAGTGTAACGCAGCATTCTCGACAGGAAAGTAGCGAGCGCCGAGTTTTCAGGAAAGGAAACGCAAGCAAGGCAGATGACGATTATTGTTGTGGGGCAAATGTACACCCCAAAGGGTGCAACCGTTTTAGGAGTGTAGTAATTATTGTAGTGGCGCTCAATTGAAACAAGCATGCATGCAGTTTGGGCGCATTGATATTCTATGGCGACTAAAGAAATGACAAATGGACACAGGCAGAAAAAAAAAGGCACGCGCACACGTACAATATCGCTTTTGCGTGCGTGTGTGTCCATGGGCCTTTCTTTTTTTTTTCTGTCTGTGTCCAGTTCGCGGTCTTCTTTAGTAGTTTAAGTGAAATTATAGTGGCGCAAAGGCCGAGCTTCATCCACCTCTGCAGAGGTAAGTACTCAAGTACTGTTGCAAGTCGTATACCAAACGTCACAGCCTATAATAAAAGTCGTATACCAAACGTCACAGGCTATAATAAAAAGACGAACGTGAGATCAAGAGGCCAAAGGCGGCTGAAAAAAAGGAGCAAAAAAAAAAGAAGGAAAGAAAAAGAGCACTGGCGCAAAATTTACCGAGATATTGTTGCCACGCGCGCTATCACGAGCTATGGGCGATCGAACACCTAACGCTCCGCATAACCTCAGCCGAACTGTCTGTAAGCTCCGGCAGACCGGGTTTCGGCATCTATAGCTGAATCGAAACAGTTGAGCTGTCAGCAGTCACGGTGTTTAAAAGACCGGGAAAAAGTCGGACAGGTAGAAGAGCTGGAGTTGCGCCGCTACGAATTTCCCTTCGACTTCGATGACAAACTCCGTTTTAGCCTGCCCAACTTCACCGGCTAACTCCTTCACAACGCGATGATCAGTAGTTCTAGGGCGTTTAAGAAGCCAACCAAGCAGCCAGGAGGTGTTTGCCTCGTGGCTGCTTGGTTGATGGCACTGACTGCTTTCTTACAGTCCCGGCACTTCTTAATGCCTTATGTTACTGTGTAATAAATCGCGATGAGATCGCAAGTATTTCATATTCGTCGTTATTCGTTCGCGGAGTTAGTTAACCATTTCCTTGGCGCCGGACGCGCACTCGTTTACTAGTACAAGTTACCCGCTACTGTAGCTTTCTTCACTTTCCGTTGCCAGGCTAATTTGTATTCACGCTTCCCCACCTAACCCCGTCCCAACCTTTCCGCCGTAAGAATAAACCCGAACTTGGCGACTGTGGATACCAAAACAGGAGGTACAGGCCAAGCTTGCGCGATTCGATGCTGTCGTGGTTGGTTATAGCTGGCACGAGAACAGCTCTTTCGACGACCGGGGCTGAAAAACAGGCGCCCGGGGCAGAAGGTTCTGTGAGTTTAAGTAAACGATCGAGGCCGCGGAAAATAAACCAGTACTTCGCGGGGCAGCGGGAAAGTATAGAAGAGGAATAAATAAACAAACCGCTTGGCACGCCTGATGCTTTAAAGCTGCGATATTAACATTCATACGAGGCGTTCGTTCTCGGAGGCATACTCAAAGCAGTGCATGACGAGAGCTGAGAGGCTGGCGTGATCTAGCTATTCGAGAAGGTAAAACACGTGGAATGAAGCACGCATGGAGAAGAAAAAATAAATAAAAAAAAGAGAGAGAGAGAGACAGATAGAGAGAACTAAACTTTTATTTTCCGAAACGGTAAACCGAGTCAGAACCCGGTTCACCCTAGGTGGGAGGATTCCTTATTCCAAGAACCCTCTGGCTTGGGCTCCCACCTTGGCCCGGGCGACGAGACAAATAAAAAAAGGAAAGAAAAAAAATGATGTCTCGATAGCCCTTGCTTCTTTACGGGAGTTGAAAACGCAGCAGACATAGCTGCTGGAAACGACGAGATGCAAGTTCAAACGCCATCATTCTTTACTTATTAATATGTTTTGTTGTTCTAAAGAGCTGCAAAACGGATCTGGAACAATGGGAATGTGGTAGGTGTGCGAACGTATCCGAAACATTTGAATAGCGAAGCGAATATTGTACAGTATTCGATTAGGTGCTCGAATCGAATAGCCGTTTTCCGAAATACGAATAGTTCTAGAGAGAGAGAGAAAAAAAAAACGATCATTTCTTTTTTTCACTCTGCCGCTGCGGCAAGCGACGATTATATTGAGTTAGTTTCGACGACATGCAAAAGTGCTGCCTTTCTAAGCTCCCTCTGAAAATGCATGACTACCTAAACTACGAAGAGTGCTGTAATATGCGGGCAGCCTGCTCATTCGCCCCCTATTGCTTCAGCTGCGCTCAGTAATGCCCACTGTAATTACAGAAACTCGTTAACGCTGTGAGTAACTAGGATGTGAACATCGTTTTAGATTATTAGCGAAAAAAATTAAGGACTATTTTTTTCTTATTTGAAAACTATTCGAAAGGTATTCGATTCACTTTCGGGACCGTTCTATTCGTGTTCCATAATAGAGCCTCGAAAATCACTATTCGCACGACAATATAATGTGGACTTGCAAGATTCGACAGTTCTTACACTGCACGTTCACATGGTCGTTCAGTTTAGCGAGAAGTACACCTGCACGAGAGAGATTTAAAAAAAAAATGCCTCGAACGCACACTTATACGAGAACCACTTCCGAACTGGTATTGCACACCTGGGATAAAAGTTACAAAAAGTGAAGTTAAAAAAAGTTAAAGTTAAAAGTCGGACGAAATCGGACCACGTGATCGCCGTCACATGTGTCGACCTGCTGATCACCGCTTGATAACGACGCGAAAATTATCCCTGTCACAAATGATGGACGGTTGCCCTTATAAAGGCAGCGGCGACTTTACTATGCATTGCAGCTGAGCACATTGGGTTAAGGTATCGTGCACCCGGATACAAACGGCAAACGGCCCTTCTTTCTTTTCTTTTTTTTTTCTGCGTCCAGATCTATGCGAGCGCCGACGTCAGAACGAACGCTCCGGCGTCGCCAGCCCTAACGAAATGCAGAGAAAAAGAAAGAAGAAAAAAAAGACAGTAAGAAGAGAAAAATAAAAGATCGCCGGATGGTGACAGCGACACGGCCCGGTAAAGGAATTACAGGCAGACCACCGCCAACTTCCAGAGACGCCGACCTCGGCTGAGTACCAGCCAACGGACGGAGAGACAACTGCACTCATCGCCATTTTGTTTCCTGTCGGCAAACGGTGCCAGGGGGCGTTATCCGCGCGCTGCTGCTATTGGTGGCGAAATGTTCTACTGGAAGCAACAAGTGGGACCGCGAATTTCGGTTCCCATCGCACGCTGGGATCGCCGACGGGGACCCGCCGAGTGCAATTGATGCACGACGACCGATCGGTACGATCTTGCGCTTGCCGCTTCCCGCCAGTGACGTCATACGAACCGGTGTCCGCGCGTGACGTTTCGCGGTACGCCAGCGTCTGTGCCAGACGGCACACGGTTTAGCCATTCAAGGAGTTCGGTTTCGCACGACATAGTTCGTCCGGTTGGTTAGTGGTACCGGCGTATTCCGCGCCCGACCAAGTGACCAGTTATTGCTATCGCCCGAAACCCAAAAATTTCTATACGTTCATCACCATTATAAGGTCTCATTAGCGAGTTGTCTGTCAATCTGACAAGCCCCTCTGACAAGCCAGGTGCCTTATCAGGAACGAGCTAACTTGGAGTGACTGGAGTTTAACTTGAGCTCACAATTCCTTTTTTCTTCTGTCGTGCCTCAGTACCACGAACGCTTTGACATCAACATCAGCTTGTTATACTGTTTGGGTAATAGCAGTGATAATAACCAAAAAAAGCCGGTACAGTACCCAATGGAAACTCGCGCAAAATTACGAATGCCCAATCCAAGGAATAAAAGAAGGATGTAAACCAACAGGGTGAAGGCTAGATACTGATAATTGGATAATAGTGTCACGGTTCCGTATGATCCTTGCACGATGAACAGTCAGCGCAAAATGTACTAAAGACCGCACGGCGAACGCCCGGACCACCTACGAAATTTTTGCACCTCGGACGAATGCCGTTTCAGGTTGAGTTATGGAGTGCTAACGACCTCCGCAATGCGAATGAATTGCCGACAAGCACTCGTGCATCGTCGCGTGGTCGCCCCAATATTGCATGCTTTGCGTTTAATTACAGCAGGCCACAGCGATAGCGTTTCACATTTGGCCGACGGAGCATACACTTAACCCGGAGGGCCGGGTGCGAGTAAAAAATGTGCAGTGCTTACTCGTGAATGGCGAGCAAGGTATAAGAGCCCAGCTACGCGACTCGAGTATCTGCTGTTGGGACGCCCTTTCCAAGGAAGGCTTTCCAGATACCGCTAAGAAAGTTCGAAGCCTAGCGCCGACAAAAAATTAAAAAAGAAAGAGAAAGAAAACTCCCGTACAAAACTCCCGTATTTTCTGTCCGCGGTAGTCAGTGCTGGTAGAGAGAAAATCCAGCCCCCAGATCTTTCCAGTTAATATGTGTGACAATTCATGGCGTCCACGCCGACTGAAACTAACACCTCCACGATAGTTTCTTCCAAGTGCAGTTAACGTGTCCGGACAACCATGTGGCAAAATGAGCAGCGGTGCGAGAGACTGTCAGCCAAAAAATAACGTTGCATTTGTGGAAGCCTTTCAAATCCACTTACCAAAGTCATTTTGATCGGATAGGCAGAGGGCTCGAAAGGGGCCCTCAAAATCACCAGGGTTGCCAGGGCAAACGGGTGATATCCTTCTTCATGAAAAATGTGTCACGGGCATCCACAAGCCGCAGTTTCGGTGGCGAACACACAGAAAAAAAAAATAATAAGATGAGGTAAACGCGAACTAGGACGACGCCGACAATGGGTCACGATGCACTACTGCCAAGTGCTTCTCAGCAGGGAAGAGATAACGCTCGAATTTCGCACGCCCGAACACACACCCCACACCGGCACAGTAACACACGATCATGCGCCCCGGCGAGCCTACTGCGGGAGCACCACCAGGTCAACGTAGTCCGCACAGTCGTCGCGTCTATGTTTGCCAGCTGCTGACGAAATCAGATGCGGGTGATGGGGGAGGGGGGCGGGCGGGGTGCACTGCCTGTAGAGACGACGTCAGTTCCACCGGGTTCAAGCGGTGGCGGAGAACCCAAACTTTCACGACACACCCCGGCGACGACGTTGCAGAAGCATTCGCGGAGAAGCGATCGAGCCGAAGGCGTACGACCCGTCAATCAGCCGGTAGGCCTGTCCATCATGCGAGTCCGTCAGCGGAAGACAAATAAAAAAGGAGGACCTCCGGCGCTGAGGAAGCCGGAGATGCCAAGGCACTGAAGTCCACGCACAGAGCCCCAGCCGAGAAGTCTCGGCCTAGCAGACGACGCGAACGTAGGGGCGCACGCACACCGCAGAGCCGCCGCTAGCAGACGACACGACCGAGAGAGTCGTCGCGCGCGCGCACACACAGACACGCACGAGGAACCGATGCGGGGCAGACCAACGCTAGGGGCAGGCGGGCGTTCAAACGAGCTCTCTCTCTGTATGAGAGGGGGGTGGGGGGAGCGAGGGGAGAGCCGTCGGCGGCGCATGCACTTCGCCAGAGAGAAACTTGTTTACGTGCACACACAGACAAACAGAACCGCGCGTGGAACGACAGAAGGATCGAGCGTCCACGCGAAAGTAGGGAACACACGCGCGCTCGCGACGCTGCGCGGGGGAGGGCAGGCTCTCCGCCGTCGCCGCCGCCGGCTACACGCAGAGGCCGCGGCGAGGGGCGGACAAAGACAAAAAAGAACGGAGAGAAAGATTCGCGAGGACAGGAAGAGAAGGCGCGGTGGTCGAAGCGGAGAGCTACAGAGAACGGCGAGAGAGGGATGCTCATACACCGGCTGCCGCTGCTGCTGCTGCTGTAGCGACCGAGAAACACCGCTTGGCGAGGGAGCCGAAACCGCCTAGCTACAGCCGAGACGGAGGCCGGGCAGAGGAGAGGGAGGAAGCTGTTTAGTAAACAACCTCGCTAAATTTAGCGGGTTGCGGGGCGCGACTGCGCCAGGGCGGCAGACAACGCTGGGCGCACACGCGCTGAATTTCCCTCGCCCGGCGCGCGGCCGTGTTTCTGCTGCTCTTCGCTACTCTCACGTACAGTTCCAACTTTATTGCACCGTATTCGTCTCCCACCCTTTCCCACAACCTCCACTTGCTTCCCCCCGCTCTCTCTTTATATCTCTCTCGGTTCTCGTTCTTTCTCTCCGGTACTCGCTCGCACACGCTCGCACCACCCGGCAAGCGGCAGCGGCAACCTCGATACGTTTCCCGCAATAGCCTCCGTGGCAGTGCCGAGCGATCGGAGGAGGTTGAACAAACAATGGCGAGGGGGGCGGTGGAAACGCAGAAACAGCGAAAGACAACAAGTGAGCCAGGCAAACAAACGCGCGGGCGGAAAAAAGAAATGGCCGCTGACGCTGTCCGTTCCGGCCTGGTCCGAGTCGGTCGCCTCGCAACACTTCCTCTCTCTCGTTCCAGAGTCAGATGGGACCAGAGAAAGAAGCGAAAAAACTTTTTGTTTTTCGTTTCGTTGTTGTTCTTCCCTTCGGTCTGGTATCTCAGTCAGCCAGCTCTGGCGCACGGACAACGCCCCGCACCATTCGCGGCCCCAACCCACCCCTGGTGTCTTTTTCGACGCGGCCTGTGTAAACAGCGCGTCCGTTGAAGGCTGCCTCGCGTCGGCGGGGCCCACGCAAAACGTCAGGGGGGTTGGGGTGGGGCGGACTTTCGCTGGTGGAAGAATCTTCGATCACACGACCAAAAAGAAAAAAACAAAAAATACATTTCTATTCGCAGTGTCCCGGGCATGTGCCTGCAGAATAAGTGAGTACCCATGCTCACTCCCCAATATTTTCGCAGGCTCTGCACTCATTCACGCTCACGAGTGTGTCGCGACTTTCCTACCAACGCAAATTCATACCGAGTTAACACAGACACGCTTTCGCACTCACCACCACTCAGACGCCGTTCATGACGCTCAAATTTGCGTCCACTGCCTATTCGATAGCACCCACACACACAAAAAGAAGAAAAATACTGAGGTATCACTTGCTTATCTTTTTTTAAACGGGGCTTCAGGTGCCGAAGCCACGATCTGATCATGAGGCACGCTGTGGACGGGTGACTCCAGATTAAGCTTGACCTTATTGGGCTCTAACGTGCGGCCTAAATCTAGCGTTTTTTTTTTTCGTTTTTTCCCGACCGGCCGGGGCGGCCGCATTTAACATAATCACCCTTAACCCGTAACCGTAATTTATATATCATCACATTACTATTATTATTAATAATAATAATACTCTTATTATTATTATTGGACTACCTGGGGTTCTCCTTTAACGTGCACCTAAATCTAAGTACATGGCGCTTCTTGCATTTCGCCCCCACCGAAATGTGGCCGCCGCATTTATGCGCATGTACATTGTTTTGCCAAGTGCGCCAGCACCAAGAACCTCGAAGTCGTTCCTGGGAACTTTAATAAACACAGTTTACTGATTGATTGATTGATTGATTGATTGATTGATTGATTGATGGCGTTGGCATTCTTGCATATAAGCTGTTCTTATTGAATTTACTTAGCATGTCACCAGTCTGTGACCCATTGGCATATATGTACATTGTACACACGTAATTAGTTTTTATAGTGCGCGCCCTGCAGTTTGAGAGCCTACAGCCTTAAGCCTGCGAGTCATGCTGTCATTATATTACTCCGTTCTTTATTGTGTGCTTACATCGCTTGTTTATTAATTACACGTCAGATTTATCAGAGTCACTTAGTACGCACTGTAGAAAGCCTCATAACTGTGTGCCAGAACGAAGGCCTAACAGCTGTTCCTGGTAACTGCATACAGTGCCCGCTCTCTCCCCCTGTCCTTCTTTCTATTCTCCATTTCTCACTTCCTCATTGTAGGGTAGCAAACCGGACGCTCGTGTGGTTGACCTCCCTACCTTTCCTTTCCTTGCTTTATCTCTCTCTCTCCCCATGTAGTACCTTTTATAAGCATCGATTGATTGATCAAATGATTATTAAAGCGAAGGTTCCCCTGTGTGTTATTATGTTAATGTATTATATTATTTTACAATAATGTGTGTCGAAATGTGTGCCGCTCGTAGTTATTGTCGCCAGCTTCTTTTTTTTTTTTTTTCGTAGTGCTCAGCGCTGCGTTTACAATTGAAGAGGCGGATAACAGCAAGTAAGAGTGGATAAACCTTGAGCTAGTCAGCGCAGATTGTAGTACAAGGTAACGTTAAGGGGGAAAAAATACGAAGGCCACCTTTTTTGCCTATTTATGCCTGCTTATGGCATACTTCTGTCATTTGGCCTACTTATGCATAGAAATACAATGAATAACAACGAGTACGCGGAGTTTGGAAAGCAAAACGGGGCACCACTCTCCGTTTTGTTCGCCAGGAAATTCGCGATTCCTTGCTTGTAAATAAGAAGCAACTGAAGGACCGCGGTCACGTGCTTGTCTGTGAAAATATGACATGGCTATCACGCGGTGTTTTATCAAAGGCAAAGGAATGGGTACCGACCTCCGCATATGCATATGTCTGGCACTCAAGCGGCAAAGTTTCGGTGCGAAAAAGGAGCGGTGACCATGCCGCTGTCATACGTGGCGAGGGGGATCTTGTCAATCTTACAACCTTGAAGTGATGGCGGCATACGTGATAGCAATACATGCATTACGTTTACTAAACCGCAATGGCGACCTTGGAATTCCAATTTTCCCGTTATCTCGCGTCATTAAAGAACCAGCGTCCACTTTCAATTTTTCATTTTAATGTGCGAAGTTTAAGGAATAAGTTTGACGAAGGAAGTTTGTATCTGTCAGAACTGCAACACTGCTTTGACTTGATTTGTTTTAGTGAAACGTGGTTTACATCCGAGGATGAATGTGTTTCTATTTCTGGTTAGGACTGTATCTCTGTTTGTAAAACGAAGAAACGTGATGATGGAATTGCTATTTATGACCGTTCTGGTTTGCCGTATAGTATAATTCCCGACCTCCAAATTGTTAACGAATGCTACGAATGTATTTATCTTCAGTGCGTGAACATCCTGATTTCGCTTGTGTACCGTAAGCCATCTGGATCCCATGTGTGAGTATTTAGAAGTTGCTGAAAAATTATTTGAACTCAGCATTGAACTCAAATTCGAAACAATCTTAATGGGCAATATTAATATAGATGGTTGCCCAGACAACCTAGAGTATGCGCATTTCCAGGAAACTTTTGAATCATATGGGTGTTCAAATGTCATCGACATGCCAACTCGCATTATACCTACAACCCAGACAACGCTTGATCTCTTTGTGACGAGCTTTTTCTGCTGAATATGTAAGAGCAGGAGTCCTCATGTGCGATCTCAGTGATCGCTTCCCTATATACTGTCTGCTACCTCATAAACAACCATCCAATATATGCCCTGAAAGCTTAAAAAAAGCCTATTCAGAGCAAAATGTGAGGAAACTTGTAGAATCTACCTCTGGTTATCGGTGGGTCCAAGTGACTGCGGAAACTGATGTAAACATTGCTTACGATGTTCTTATATCTACCTTATCTACAAAATACGGAGATCAAAAAGTTGCAGTTTAACCTCCTAGGCTTCTAAACGATCCCCCTTACTTAGTATTGGACCTGCTAAATACTGGAATTTTAAATCAACGTTGTAAGAAGGCGGTAAAAGGAATGCTACTATCTGAAGACCAATACAAATGTTAAAGTACAAGTATAAAATATTTCGTATATGTTTTTGTTTTTGTGTTTCAAGTGCTTAGCAAACTTTGTAATAATAACCTTCTTCCTTTCTTTTTACGTGAGTTGTGTACTCAAGTGTTTAAAAATGTGTACGATAGTTTAACTTCATGTGTGCTCTCCTGACTGCCTGCCATTGCCACATTGCTGCCGCTGTACGGGTGGCACGGCCGAGACAGGCAAACGTTTGCCTTTAGCCGTGCCCCCAAGACAATCTGAATATTGTCTTAAATATAGAAAGAAAGAAAGAAAGAAAGAAAGAAAGAAAGAAAGAAAGAAAGAAAGAAAGAAAGAAAGAAAGAAAGAAAGAAAGAAAGAAAGAAAGAAGACCAGCTGTCTTAGGCTTAAGTATTTCTGTTTCCTTCTTTTCGACCATTCCTCCGAAAAGAGCCGAAAGGAAGAGTAATGGGACCTTACATGTGCTTGTGCGACATCGTAATTACTTCTTGGTGCCGGTGAGAATATGGGAAGTAACCTCTTGTCAAATTGTGCAGGGGAGATGACTGCTTTATTCCTTTGACTGCTTAGTGCAGACGCGCCAACTTCGTGCAGATGCACCAGCATCAACCGCAAATCATCAGTGCACCGAACATTCGTTCGGTGCGTCAGAGCTGTGAAGATTTTGTGGCGGCCGTTATTGGCCCTCTTAATGGTTCTTAAGATCCAGGTGTGTTTCAGAAGACGGGACACACAGTGCTGACCACATAGTTTGTCACTGCGCAGTGGCTTCGGAACTACCTTTATAAATTCCTCATTAAATCCACTGGATTTAATGAAACCCTAGCCTCATGCTAACGATGCTATAACAGAAAGAATGGCGTACACAAGAACGCATAGAAAGTCTACAAGAAAACATATGTACAGAAAAGTACGCAAGACTAGTGTACAAGTGCACTGTACAAGAAAGTATACTTTCATGTCTGCATCGTTGTGAAAGCATTTCTACAAGAATGTTTCATGAAAGGCTGCACTCGTCTGTACGACTCCACCCTCCTGCAGGTCGAGTGCGACACGTGCTCTGTATGTGTGACCTGATTTCCCGCTCTGCGCATGCTCCTCTCGCGTCCCCGATGAATACAATCGCCAAGTGCGTTCATTGCACCGAGGAGGCTTATCTGCATCGCGCAGGCGCTGGGAAGATAAGGTGCCATCTGACGCATTTTTTTTTTTTTGTGCTGAGACGCCCAAATCACGCGAATATGACGAGATCACGCTATGCATGCATGCAACAAGCCCTCCCATTTGTCTATGAAACAAGAACCGTCATCGGTGGAGTCCACTTTTATGCTATCTTTCCAGTGGATTGCAGGTCAAAGCTGATTTGAGCCGCCACTGTGATATTGTAGCAGCGGAGATGCGTGCGACAAAAGTAAAAAAAAAAGAAAGGAAGGTTATCAGGTTATCAGTGTGACACTTTGGCTGGGACGATCGACGTTCGAGTGGTGACAGGATGAACAGTATATCGCACAGTAGAGAACACAAGTGCCTGCCGAATCAATGATGCCGAGTTCTGTTCTCGAAATTAAAATAATTAAGGTGCGGGCTCGACACCGTGCAGTCGACGGCTACGGATTAGCTTTGACCAATGAGCACCAGCAGCACGGTACACTAACATTTTTCGCATTCCGTCAACTTGGGAAATCATTTGCCACGCGGCGAGAATTGAAACCGCGACATAGTGCTTATCAGCGCAATACCGTAGCCAAGAAAGCATGCGCGGTGTTTTTCTTGTCTTTTTTTTTGTTCCAACGAGGACCGCGCGAAAGAGTATACCCACCCTTAATAGTAGGCGTCGGTATCACCCTTCGTCGTCACGGTGTTCACCGTTATCGTAACCGCTACCACCAGTATGAAGTTGAGAACAAGGAGGTGCTCATAACATAAAGGTAATGTGTTACAGTTTTACGAAAATGCTTCCAGAGTTACAATTGTGGTCGAGAGTAAAACGTAAAGGCGGAAATTAGCCAAACAGTTTACCAAGCGACAAACGACCCACAAAAGGAACTACAGACCATGAAAGTTCTCGAGCCACAGAGACCAGGTCGGGTTGTTTGGGCAATCAAACACGATAAACAAACGGAAATTACGTGGCACGCAAAACCTTGGCATTCGAAAGACTGAGTAATCAGAACAGAAAAGTGGAAGTATGAGATATGGGAGAGGAGAATAGCTGGTAGCGCGACGAACAGGAGGTATACTGTTGGTGACAAACTGGACAAAGTCATGGACAATTTCGGTGAGTTATATAACTCCACATTTAACTTTACAGCTTCGGGAAGCGGCGTGTGCCCGCGATCAGTCCCAGTTCGCGCACAATGTGCTGCGTATAACTACATAAATGCGCAAGAAATGTGCATATGTGCACATATCCGTGTTGGAGTATAAGTGTGACAGCGCCTCCTGTTCGGGTGATGGGCAGAAGAGAGACAGCGCCGTAATTCGCCAGCCAATTTCTCCTCATTTTGTCGATTGCTAATGGGGTTACAAGATACGACGTAGTGGGTTGCTCCGGATTAATTTTGACCATTCACGTTTTTTCAGCTGGCACACAAAGCACAGCACGACAATCTTTCTCGCATTTCACCACTATCACATTGTGGTCAACACGGCTGAGGATACGATTCCGTGGTCTCAGGCTTACCAAGCGCCATAGTCGCTAATATATGAACTCAAAAGAGCTAGGGCACTCTAGAGAGCCGTCAGTGTAAAGAATGCTTCATGGGATGGTTCCACACATGTGTTGATGGAAGGCATATGCCTAATGAATGCGTTCAAGATAAAATTAAATCGAAACGGCGTTTACTTTTTCCAGTGCACCTGGAACGGTCTCTTGGGCTCAAATAGCTACGCTTAGGTTTTATTTCGACGATACGTCGAAGCAGTCGGTGTGTGTAGAAGAGTTGAAGGAACGCGACGATTAAAATACGTGGAAACGGTGACGTACGTTACACTACAGATATTCCACAAGGGGGAGAGAAAAATAAAGTCTATTAAATATAAGTAAGAGATAATCCCTCTGGAACTTCCTCTGCCATGCCTATATCGGTCAAGCTAACTCTCTTGTTCAGCAGGTGGGGCAGCGAGGTATTATATGTGATTTCCCGGCGGGCAGGAAGGATCTCTTAGAAGGATCCGGATATTTCTTGTAAATTCTGAGCTCTGCAGCCCAGCAAGAAGTCGATGCATCGGATACCTATAAGATGCATCTGCGTTCTGCAGATGGACTTCCACCAGATCCTTGTAGGTCGGTCACACCCTTCGCTTGCCCACCCCTTTCCGTGGACGTAACGGAACAGCAAATACGAAAAGCGAAGGCTGGCTAAATCGCAAGATGAAGGAAAGGAACAGCAAGATGCAGAAGTCGCAAGGTTGAGACTTGGTTGCACCCTAGCAGCGACAGATGAAATCGGTAGGCTGCTCTGAAACTGTCACTGGCTGACCCATTTTCTCGAAATATTGCTTAAAGATTCAAGTGCGCTGGCGGCAAGTTGCATGACATGTTTTTCGACAGGATTCTTGCGGGAGATCTATATGCATGTAAAAAAAAAATCTGCGTTAAACATGTATTCGTAGTTAGACAAGTTTTTTAAAGGGCTACCGTCAGTCATAACAAGGTAAGGTTAACGCGTGTTTTCGGTCCGATCTCCCGAGGAATTCCAAGAACCGCAGATGCTCCTGCGCGCACTTGTGGTAAAGTGAGAGAAACGGTCAAGTGTAGGTGCTATAGCTATGTCGTACGAGTTGCTTAAACAGTGCTTCGCCTTTTGTGTAATCACGAGTCCTTCGCGAGACAAACAGTTAGATGCCCTACGATATGCCCTGTTTGTACCTCGCCAACTCTGATGTCAGGAAATATGTTTCTTCCTTCCTTCCTTCCTTCCTTCCTTCCTTTCTTTCTTTCTTTCTTGGAAGCACACACGCGAAATTTTTGTAAAATTGCAGGATAGGTAATAAAAATACAAAAAGCCAGATCTCTCGTAGTTGCGACGAAAGAACGCACGATGGTTACATACATACATACATACATACATACATACATACATACATACATACATACATACATACATACATACATACATACATACATACATACATACATACATACATACATACATACGAGAAGAAAGGAAAAAGAAGGGTCTGATATTTATTAGTCATTAGAAGCCAACAAACAAAGACACCGAAAACAGCATAGGGGAAATTGTAGTTATTAGTTCAATTAAAGAAATGGTACATTCACGAAGTCGAGGTGGATGAAAAACAAGTGGCCGCAGGTGGGATACGAACCCACGTCTCCGCATTACGTGGGCAATGCTCTTACCAATTGAGCTACCGCAGCGCCGTGTTCCCATCCACTTTCTGGGGTATTTGCGTTTATCTACTAGAACTAACCCTCAGATTGTTAGCCAGCGCCACCACTCACAAGACTTGGCGGCGAATGTGGAACGTCCTTTCTGCCGCAGGCGTCACGTGTCCGTGAACTTTTTGGATGAAGGCAACTGGTCAATGTACCCGCAAATGCTACCTGAAGGCATGAACCGCTTTCATCACTGGAAATTTTGGGCCAGGTAGTGTGACGTCATGTATCGGAGTGAACAGGAATATGCTATCTAGGTGGTGTTGGCTAATGGCGCGCCTCTCTTTATGATCTTTTTTTCCACGCATGCACATGGGGTCGCGCCGAAGGAGTTTTCGGCGTACAGGCGACCGACAGACGTACGGACAGACGGATCGGTGGGTGTACGAATCAGCTAGCCATATACAGCTTTGCTGCAATAATAACGAATTTAAGAACGCGTTCTTTGATGTTCCCTAGACAACCTGTAGTCCGCACAGGAATGCATTCTTAAATTCGCTATTATTTTCGTTATTATATATTCGCGCAAGCCACCTCTGGTATGCGGCAATTCTTAAGTATGAGTGATGTCCTGCAGGCGAGCCATGTCGCAAGACCGCACCAGTGGCACCTAGGAGTAGCAACTGTCGGCAAACTCACTTTCAGCAAATCCTAAAGGTATTGCGAAGAAATATTTGATTTAAAAATATTATTGCACGCTCTTCAATGCCCGTGCAGCCACCTCACAAAACGCCTGTTTGTGTTTCGTTATACTCAGAGACGCCGACGATGTTTCCAGTATCTTGCATTTGTGCCGATGAACAAGTGTGCGGTGTCTTGCTTTCAGCGGCAAAGTTACGTAAAAATAGCCAACAATGGTTTAGCGATGTCTCAGTTCCGGTGACAAGGAACACAATGGTTCTGGCAAACAAGGTTGTGCATAACATATTCCAAAGATAGTGCCACATTCAATATCTTATATTGCCTCCACGCTACTTCTTGTCCCCTTTCTTATTCGCCGAACAATCCATTGGTTCAGTTACACAGTACTATTATCTTCCATATCCCCTACATTTTGTTCTCTTTTTATTGCAATAGACAGTTCGCGCCACAAACGCCTGACAAAGGGTGCAAAAAACATGGGGAGGGGGGCATGGAACAGTTGTTTACGCTCTCATATAAAGTCCGGATTTTCAGTGTAAGAAAAGACCAACCAACCAAACAAAAATAAAAGTACGGTGTTATGACAGGTAAATTGTTCCTGCATGCATTATCAGCGTGCTATTTTTACACAGCCTTCGTAAACAAATCGAACAATGGACGCATCGGAACGCCTACGGTGCATCTTTGTTTAAGCGTCCACAAGTACCTACGACAAGCTCAGAGGACCCTGGCAATTCCAACTTGCGAGAATGTTGAAATTAGAAAACGCAAATGTAATGTGCCCCAGAGTCTAGTGTTAGTAAACTTCACTGCTGGTAAGCATAAGAGTGAAGGCCCCGGATCCGTCCACTGGTAAACCCGTCCGGATCCGAAAGTGGCCGACACTAGAAATGTCGCCGTCATCATCGTCATCATCGTGTCGATGGCTCCCTCTTTTTGTCGTTGTTGGCGTCAGGCCTGCTAACGCAGTGTTGGATGTCATTTAGACGTGCGTATTCGGGGGTGTTGACGCGCGCGATAGCATTTATGCAAGAGGTCAAGCAAATATAGCTGCGCAGACAACTTGTCCCTGCAGGTTGTTACCCATTTTCCTGCATCGTTCCGTTTGAAAGATGACGATGACAGCGCGTGACATTAAAAGAAATTAAATTGCGAGCAGCTTACAGCACGCGATATATGTCACACCACGCTTCGCTTGGTTGGCGCAGAGGGGTGCTCGCTGCTCGAGCCTTAAAAGCAAACTGTTGCTGCCTCACCAGCCTGTCAGTCGCTTAGCAACGTTGCTAATTACCTGGCGAGGTGATTTAGTTGCCCGTTAATTACAGGAGGTCCACCTGGAAACACGTGCATGATAGGGAGGTAGACTGTGTTTCAGGCCGCAGTCAAAGTCTGTTAGGGAACAAATACGCGCTTGCCTAGCAGTTTACCACTGTCTCGATTTGTCGCCTCATTGTCACGTTTGCGAACTTAGTGTGCGCGCTTTGTTCGTGCTTGTCTCCCTTTCTTTCTACCTCCCCCTTCCACTCTGTTTCTCTTTTTATCCCCCTTAACCCTTCCCCCTGCGCAGGGTAGCCAACCGGAACTACCTCTGGTTAACCTCCCTGCCTTTCTCTGCATTTCTCTCTCTCTCTCTCTCTCTCTCGGGAAACATCCACATTCACCGTGGTGGACGCAAAGGCTCTAGTGTTGTATAAGCGTGCTCCACGGTGCGAATTGTGATGTTCCATTTTTTGCGTGTCAGCACGCACGTGAGTCCGATCTCACGAAGGTTGGGCAAGGAAAGCGACCAATCGTGGCACGACACCTTCTCTGACGTAGCGTAAGCCAATCCGATGCGACAGATGCCGGGGTAGCGCAGTGGCTGCGGCGTTGCGTTGCTGAGCTTGAGGTCGTGGGCTCGATTCCATTCGCGGTGGCCGGGTTTCAAAGGGGGGCGAAATGCGAAGACGCTCGGGCACTTGGATTTAGGTGCGCGTGAAAGAACCTTAGGTATTCGAAGTTGGCCCGGAGTCCCCTAGTACGGCGATTCACATAATCATAAAGCGGCTTTGGAACGTAAGACCCCAAAATTTATTTGAAATGTAAAGGAGTTACGACCACGTTATAAAGGATTCAAACAGACGACAAGAAGGAAAAGTGTTTTGTGAAGCCTCTACTGGCAGACGTTTCTTAAACTTTACTATCAGCGAAGAAAAAAAAAAAAGTCCACAGCCGTGCTCGTCATAGTAAGACGAAAAAGCAAGGGCAATCTTGGATCTTGAGGATGGTGACCGGGCATTATGTCGGTTCAGACAGCAGCCGGATTGTTCGCCTTCCGATAAGTTTAATTTCTGGTGCAAAAGGCGAAACTGATAGTAATTACCCAATTCATAGAATTCTAACGACGCCTTTCTTTTATAACCTTTACTTCAAGAACGAACGAAGTCAGAGCTATGGAGCAAGTTCCTTCGAAAGAATAAGTTGAGATTACTAGATATGTGTGCAACGTGCAGTACAAAAAGAAAGCGAGGAAGAAAGAAAAACACGTGAAAGTGTCGCACCCACTTCTTTATGTGCCTTTCTATCTCTTTATTTTCCCCTTTACTGAGAATACTGTTCTTCCTTTTCGCAGCCATGGATCTATTCGGAAAGCTTTTTTCTGCTCTTATTGCTTTTCTTTTTCGTCATACACGGGCGCGACTAAAGGTTTCGCCGTGTAGCCAACTCTCATTGAATAGTTCGTCTCGTGCGTGGTCAGGGTACAAAAAAAAAAAACGACTACCGCTTCTTATTTTAATTCGTTATTATAATAATATAAAGGGGGTCGTAGATGAATTCTTATCCAAATGCTCGTATGCTCCTAACTTTCGGTGAAAGCTTGTTTGTTGGGAAAGTGTACATTTCTTTTTGCAATCTTTGCAATCACCGATACCAGGGATCATACAGAAAATTACACCTTTAGCGTGTAGGGAAGGTAACCTCGTAGAATGAATGAAAACCCTACTTTCATTTTGACCACGCCCAATGTGACATAAAATACTTGTTGGACTTTCTGTGAAAGATTGGCTCTTACGCTCCTCTTTAGAACAGGACGTGTGTGAATGCGATTGCGTGCAACGTGCTTGCGATAAAAAAAAAAACATTTCTTTGTGTGTGGACACATTTCTTCTCAGTGTGCCGCCTCTACAGCGCACATACCACACATGGGACAACGTGTATATAGCTCATTGTACTACAGGAATGTATATATCGCACACTGACATGGTACATTAGCTCAATGTACATAGAGAATGAACTTTCTAACCTCCCTTCTCACTGTGCCCTCCGCTGTGCGCCTGATTTTTGTCTTTTCTTGGGCAAAGCCGCGATTTGCCCTATGGAACAGGTTTCTGCATTAAACTTCATCAACCACTCGGGAAGAAATATAGTTTACTGGGTTGTCAGGCTTATCGCTGCCAGTATGCTATGATTTGTAAAGTAGGGTAGCAAACCACATCTTCGTCTATTGCTGGTTAACCTCCCATTGACCTTTCGCATCTCATTTCTCTCCCTGGCCTTCGTCACTGCGACGACGATGGGCCCAGCAACCGCGTTTACCCTGAATCGGTCAGGCTCGCCTTAGTTATTTCGAAGACTTGGCTAACCGCGCTGTATACAGCCGTATAACCAGGAAACCGAGTTAGTCACAGCCATCAGGAAAGGATGTCATAACGCTTACACTGTTCCCGAAGCGTGGGCATTGCCGGGATGGCTCTTACACCATATTATAGCTCGCCTTCAGAATGGCGAAGTGGTCGCATACACTTGAATGCACGCCTCACATCCGCGCGCGGTTAAGTAACGTCGCGTTCACTGAATGCACCGCTGCGTTTTTTTTTTTTTTTCATCCTCCTTCGCTCGAGTCCGGGGACAGCTTTTGGCTCCGTTTGCGCGTCCCGCACTCCGGTCGCACAGCGCTGACATCGATCGACGTTTCCTCGACGCGGCTCCCACATATTTTAGTGGTCAGCCTTGATCACAGGTATAGTACATAAAGGCTGGTTCTCAGTTCGCTTCCGCGCTCTTCCATTGCTCTGTCGTGGCTCATTCGTTCGTTTCTTTTTCACCTCCGCTTTTTTCCTGGAGCACGTGCGCATACAGGGCTGTTCAGGCGCACCAATTGTAGAAGGTCACTTCCCAGGAGCCGCTGTGCTCTGCGGCCGAGCGCGGGAAAGGCGGGTTCGACTCTTCGACACGTGGTCACTGCATTGCGCTAAAAGCGGCGCGCACGCGAATGAATATCTATCTATCTATCCATCCATCCATCCATCCATCCATCCATCCATCCATCCATCCATCCATCCATCCATCCATCCATCCATCCATCCATCCATCCATCCATCCATCCATCCATCCATCCATCCATCCATCCATCCATCCATCCATCCATCCATCCATCCATCCATCCATCCATCCATCCATCCATCCATCCATCCATCCATCCATCCATCCATCCATCCATCCATCCATCCATCCATCCATCCATCCATCCATCCATCCATCCATCCATCCATCCATCCATCCATCCATCCATCCATCCATCCATCCATCCATCCATCCATCCATCCATCCATCCATCCATCCATCCATCCATCCATCCATCCATCCATCCATCCATCCATCCATCCATCCATCCATCCATCCATCCATCCATCCATCCATCCATCCATCCATCCATCCATCCATCCATCCATCCATCCATCCATCCATCCATCCATCCATCCATCCATCCATCCATCCATCCATCCATCCATCCATCCATCCATCCATCCATCCATCCATCCATCCATCCATCCATCCATCCATCCATCCATCCATCC